>NC_041807.1:9534384-9846514 GCF_900964775.1 Scleropages formosus
GGAAAAAGGGATAAGAATAGAACTTCCTCCAGAAAATGTGGGCAAACTATCCTACAAGGTGATGGAGAAAAGAGCGTGGTTAGCTGTTCGGGTGTAATTTCTCCTTCAGCGTAGCCCTTCAGAAAGTGGGCCAGTCTGTCTGAGATGCGAAGCCACAGAATGCCAGGTGGTGTCCCAACGCAGCATCTGGGTTACACTCTGCAGAATGAATCCCAGGCCAAATTAATGCAATGAATTTGCCCAGAATTATGCTACAGCAGCTCAACGGTAAAGACCTGTTCTCCACCATCGGACAACCTTCCTGGACAGAATGAAAATGGGAGCAGTGCAGAGCGACGGTTAATTGCAAGTCTGAAAAAGCGGCAGATCCCATCCCCTTCCTCCAAGAGAGGTGCTCCATCATCATCACGGCGTGTGCGTGGGATGTCATTGACGGGCTCCAGACAGCACCGCCGGGTATCGCTGGCCAACGAGCGGCAGTTCAGACGGCTTGGTTGCCACTGGCGGTGCCGGAGGAATGAGGTGACTCTGGTCTCTGCTCAAAGGTTGCTCCGAGACAAACGTTGCCACGGAAATTTCAGATGCGCTCGCAGGTGCATTTATAGACTGGGAAAACGGCCACTGGAGGGGATAATTACATATTCATTAAAACAACGTCACAGAGTGAGGATATGCCTCATCTCCAGTAATCTATCACAGAGAATACCGTTTCACAGACAAAAAGGAAGGCTGAGATGGCTCCACAGCATTTATTTTTCTGTCTCCATAAACAGACAGAATGGTCACCAACATGCAACATGTGATTACTGGTTTCCTCCCAAAAAAAAAAAAAAAAAAAAATGCAACCTTCCAAATACAATACGGTATCCCAAGTGGAGAGACGGACAAACCTCAACATTGGAAGTGCCAGGATGAGTGACGCTACAGCGTCCAGACAAGGCAAACAGTACCTGATGAAGCCATCAGCTGATGCTAGGCCTCTGACAGACCACCACCAAAAACCTGATTAGAACTGTAGGCCTGTTGCACAGAGCCATATGTCCAGCCCCAGCATCTTAATTGGATTGAGGAAAACAGGGACAACACGGCAATTACACTCGGCCCAGGGTACACGCTACCAGTCTGTGGGAGGGCAGGAGGGAGAGCTGTCACAGGAGGACCCAGCAAGGAAGTTAACAGGTTGCTCAAATCTGAGATTTCCTTTAAAATACCTTGTCTTTGCTTCTATTACCATTTCCAGATCAGATGTTTCTTCTGGGTTCATTAGCAATTAGCTGGAAGGACCTTTACCAGAATCTACTGAAAGTGGTACAAGTGAGGTAAAATGAAGATGCATAAATAAAAACACCAATTACCAGTGAACTGTTTTAATGCACTATAGTAATGAAGGCACTTTCTCAGTGTTAAGAGCAGCCTGGCCCACTTGAACAAGGACAGAGTGAGTACATCATCAGATGTGCAAAAAGCCCACCAGGGATTCGACAGCACCATCCCCCATCGGAAAAAGAGGGTCATACAAGGCGAGGCACCACAAGCAGAGAGGGTGTGAAGGAATCCAGACACGTGCCCCGTTTCTCCTCCTTTTGAATTCAAGTGGAGAAGGGAAAAAACACGGGGTGTCCGGAACCTGGTTCATGTATGGAGATCCATATTACGTTGCATCCCTTCGCACCTACTGCTTTCTCCTTTTCCAGGTCCAAAAGATGCATCCTTTACAAGTCACAGTGTGCCTACCTGTGGTTTATTCCACTGGGAGGAAATTGCCCTCACAGTAACACTAATTTGTCATGAGCCCAAGTTTACTTAGCATGTACCCAAAAAAAAAAAAATCCTCAAAAAGCTTCTCTATGTTTAATTAGACAAAATTCTATTTTATCAAGTGATTTTTGTGAATGTCACAGCTGCACCGGTTCATTATCAGGGTTCCATCACATTTATCTTAAATTCAAAATTAAATTATATTTCTCCACTAATCAAATATGCATTGGGCTGAAATGAGAAATATGTACCCTCATTAAATCTCTAAACCCTGCAGGTTATTTTTGTCCATTCTTCCGGCGTTAATTTTATTAAGACGGGCATTCACAATAGATTCTGATTTCCTATGTTACATTTGTTTACATTATATTTATTCATTTAGCAGATGCTTTTCTCCAAAGCAACATCTCAGGAAAAAAAAAAAAAAGTTGTATCAGGAGGGGGGGGGGAAAAAAAAAAAAAAAAAAAAAAAAGTCAATTAAATTCTTTTTACTTGAGATCTGAAGTCACCATCATATGACTAAACTTTCACATGGATCCTCTGGAGCGGAGGAGAAATATTTCCTAGCGCTGTGTAAATCTGCAGTTGGAACAACAAAGCTGAAAGTCTGTCAACAATGCATCATTCTTCTCAAATATTTGAGCTCTGGCATCCCTGCTGCCCACAGAATATTCTGAAGTTAATCAGCCCATTCGCATTCTTTCCTCTATTTACCCCACATCGTCAACGCCAAGATGAAAGTCACCCTTGTTTATTGCTTTCCATGGTGGAAGATACTATAATGGTGCATCCACAAGCATTTTGAGCATTTCCACTGCACATCACCAGTGTGGAAACTGAAATACTACATGATTAAGACCCACCAACCCTCCTGTCAATAAAAGTGTTGTCAAATAACACAAATACCACAATGATCAGGCAAAATAGATACAAGCTTGACACAAGAAAGAGGCTGAAGAGTGAACTGAACCACGTACGATGAGCTCCAAAGCCAATGTCAGCTCTTGCATAACCACTTTTGATTTAAAAAAATGTATATAAAAGCAGCAACAAACAGGACGACTGCATTTCACAAATGCTCTTTGTTGAGCAATCTAGGTTGGATTTGGCATAATTTTGCTTCAGCAAGGAAACACATTCAGACTCTTCATTCAGACTATGGAGCACCACAAAGACAGAGCATAACAATAAATCGGTAAAATCCATGACACCTTAGATCACCACCAAATAACAGCTATTTACCCTCTCAAAATCCACCAGACACAGACATGAGGTCTAAGCATTAACTGATTTATAAATATCCCTTACCTTTCACCATTAACCCATTTGCAGGAAGCTTTTCTTGCACATTTAGTGAGTATCCTTTGAAAGCAAACATTTCATAGAATGGAGTGCTTCACAAGTATGAAGCTGAAGTCTGAAAACTAGACAAAATTTCACTGAGTGCAAAAAAAGTCCGCCCTTCAAGCTGCAAATCGGAGAATACACACATTACACATGTCGCTATCTGCGTCATCTGTCTGACCGTTGATCCTTTAAATCTTCCAACAGAAGAAAATAAATCAAAATTTAAGCCTGACACAAATTACAGGCAAAACTGACATCACATCAGTATGGTTTACTTTTCCCTGTAAGCCACTCCCCATCTGAACTCAAAATAAATTGTTTTTCATATAACAACCAGACATGATTCATTCATATATTTACACATTCTAATTTAAAACAATTCTCCCTTGCATCATAATCTTGCGCAAGACAGAATTGTAAGCCATTCATAGCATGTCTTTATTTGCACAAAAAAGTTCACAAGACCAAAGGAAAGTAGAATAATAAAAAATTTAAAAAAATAAAATTAAAAAAATCAATGGCTCCTACTTCAATATCAGGTCACATAGGCACTGTTTGAAACTGAGAAAACAGGAAAACAGAATTGTAATGAAAATAACTTTACCTCTAAAGTACCAATAGCAGCATATCCATCAACCCAATGGTGCTGAGCAATGCTGAAATGGCAATGGCAAAGTCTTGCTTGCCAGTTTGAATAAATTCTCTCCGGAACATTTAAGCATATAGAAAGGATAGGATCTACTGGCAAGATGACCAGCTCACATAGGGCTATTTCCTAGTATATGAAAAACTTCACCATGACATGTTGAGATCTAGAAATATACAAATCAAGTAGAACTGTAGAACCCACACTGACAATACCCAGCCCTTCCTCTCCTTGCCCCCAGAGCTACAGACATTTCCTCGCCCATGACCTCCTGTCTCAGACACCTCTGCCTGGATGTCTGATCACCACCTACAACTCAGCTTCTTCAAAACGGATTCCTCACCTCCAAGTTGGCCCTTCCTCCTGTCAAGAACTCTATCAAACTGGACGACTCGCTCATTTCACCTACCTCATAGGCTAAGAGCCTGGCAGTAATGATCAACTCAAGTCTAGCCTTCTCTCAACATATCAAAGCCACAACAAGGTCTGCAGATACATCCTGCATAACGCCTGCAGGGTCCACCCGTATCTCACAACAAACTCTATGCAACTGCTGACCCAGGTCATGGTGATGTCCCCCCTGGACTACTGCAACTCTCTCCTGTCTGGCCTCTGCCATCAAACCTCTCTAGCTGATACAGAATGCTGCTGAACAAGTTGTGTGTGACCTGCTGAAGTGTTTCCACATATCCAGCTCCTTGTCTTGTCCTTGTCTCTGCATTGACTTCCTGTAGTTGCCTAAATCAAGCTTAAGACTAGTTACGGCCCACAAAACCATCAATGGATCGGCTCCCCAATATCTACGAGACCCGATCATTCGCTACTCCGCAAGCGGACTGCTCCGCTCTTCCACTTCTGCCCACGTCGTGGTCCCACATCCAAGAGGTCCAAAAGCAAGCTTTCTGGTTCTGGCTCTGATGTGGTAGAATGACCTCTCCCTCTCACTCAGAATTGCTGAATCTCTCTAGGTTTAAGAAAGGTTTGAAAACTACTCCCTCAGGCTCACCTTTCCAGTGATTAAGTACTCGATTATCAGGTGTTACGTTCAATAATGTGTTTAATTACAGAAAAGCAGCCGTTATGTGTAATGTATAGTGGTTCATATGATGTACGCGATGAATTTTTTGTATTCAAGAATCACATGCTTGCATCCAAATCTCTCCTGCTGCTCATGCCATGTAATTTCTGTATTGTTTTCTGACATGTACTTCTTTTTGGAGAAAAACATCTGCTAAAGAATTAATGTAAGTAACCAATAACAGAGTTGAATCATTAAAGCTAGACTGCATTTCAGATGGAGGTAAGCAGGGAGTGGATGCCATTAAGTAAAGGAGGTAGGTAATATAAATAGTGTTTGTAAAACTATGTGTTCCCAAAGAACTCTACATTCAAGGCAAAGGTAGGCCTCTGCTGTTGAATTCCTTACGTTGCTGAAAAATCCAGATGTATAAAGAGTAATTAATGTAAGAAACAAACTCAGTATGATGTCACTGTACAAAAACAGGCCACTTTAAGAACCATTACAATGCAGTTCCAACTTGTGAAGCCACAACGAAGTCACTAAACGGCGGTCGCCTTGCAGCTCAGGGTGGGACAAGATCACTGCTCATTTTAAGCCCCCCACTCTGGATACTGCCGGCGTCAGCGGCATCGTCGATGTCGCGAGAAACTCCTTCAGAGGCGCCACTGCGGCCTCCTCAAAACGTTAGGGGAAGTCTCCCCACTATTTATACTCCAGCTGAGCCATCTGTCACCACACAGTGTGCCTCCAAAAGGAACCACGGAGTACAGCGACAACCAGCACTGGGGAGGGTCCCCAGAGCTCTTTTTGGAATCCTGGACTCATTCGTGGCAGTCATTCAATATGGAGAGATGTATATGAAAAGATTACATTGCCATTGTGTTTTTAACGTGACTCAGAAGCACTCCAGGCAGACAGCAGTGCAACAATCTCCTCTGATCATGGATAATCCTCTCTCTCTAAGTGGCATCTCGGAGTCATCATATCAATGAACACGGATCACATCGTAGGCAGCGGAGGGAAAATGAGATACGGGGATTCAGCAACAATCCCATTCCATATTAACAAAACATATTCAGTTCTTTTATTACATTGTTCCTTTTTCCTTCCGGCATCTCACAGAGCTGACCATGACCGCTGACCAATAATACCCCTGCCATTTCAAATAATTGAGCCATTGTTTTGCCTTATTGCCGAAACAGATTTTTCCACACCACAGTTAAAAGGCAATCGGCTAGATTAGCAAAGAAACTGCAAAAGCTAACAGGACAGGCATAAAAGAAAAGGAAATAAGGAAAGATGGAATATTTCATATAATAGGAAAGGCGGCAATGTAGAAGGGTTCAATTGCCATAAAATACTGCCGGACTTCGTACCGTTAATTACACAATTCTAAAAATCCCAGCTTAAGGACATTTCCATTTATTAGCAGATTTTCTCTAAAGAAACTTCCAGTGAATACTGTGTACTGTTAGCAGCCCACACCTTATTAACCTAACGTGACTTATATTGCTAGATACACTACTTACAATGAGTCATTTGTCCACCTTTCTGCCACTAACAAAACCCACAGAGAAGAACCGCAAAACTCCACAAAGACTAAGAGGGGACCAAACCAACATCCTTACGCGCCTCTCAGGGGCTGTGAGACAGTAAAGCTACTCGTAGCACCGTTCCGCCTCCAGCTTCTGTCAAATTAATCGTCCTTGTAGCCAAAGCAGCACTGTATCATAATACTCTCAGGTCTTTAACATTCCATTCACCACAGACAATATAAAATATCAGCAAAAAGAATAAGACAAACCAGATCACATCGCACAGTAAAATGATTCTGTATTTATATAGGTCTCAGAGGGCACACCGTTACAGTAATAGAAGCTCACTTGAGTTACAGGGCAAAAACACAGAACTCGATCACGGCACAAGTCCACCAAAGATACTCACCGCACATAGGTCCAAGGGCACAGATTATGCTGTTAGGACTGTTTGCTCACGGAGCCACTTTGTGGGTTTACCTTGCTTTGGTGTGACTCTCCCAGCTCTCCTCAATCTCAGTGATGGAACTGACCACTGAGAAAACCTTCACCAAAATGCCACCCCTCAGAGTAGATCTCTAATACACAACAGCCATCCAAATTTTGAGACAACTGCTCAAAGTCTATGACCCACAATGCCTTGCAGCTGGAATAGCAACTGTAAACAATGGTAGACAAAGTTCAGAAGGATTTACCAGGGACCTGTCAGACAATATGAAAATGGGGAATAACTGTACTTGGGATGCATTCTACCTGGCATTTCCTGTAATGAAGTAATGAATACTCTATTCTATCAACCATTATCTAAACACAATACATTCTTCTCAAGCAGGTTCCCCACACAAGACCATGACTGGAAATGCAGTCCAGGTTAGAGAGTAGCTTGGAGATAAGGGAAGGGGGTTCTCTGTGAGGTACTGCAGCTTTAGACTGGCATGGATTTGTAGCAGATATGACATATCGCTTGGGAATGCTCAAGGTCTCTTCCTGCTGTAGGCTGAGCTCAATGTTTGCTCTTCCACACATGCTTTTAGCCTATTGATCTATCAGAGTTGACTGACCTAGCAGCTATGCAGAGGTGATTGGCTGACAGACCTTGTAAACATATCCTTTAGCAACTCAGCCATACAGTTGCCACGACACATACTACAAACCTCAATGAAAATGTAAAGTTGAACAGTTGAAGAAATAATAGAAGTTGTAGGAACATCAAGAAGAGAAGGTCAAAGGGAAAAAAAAATCTGTTCAGTCAAAAGAAATGAGAAGTTGTGTGTGTGACTCAGCAAAACTCACTTCCAAAAATTTGGGAGGGGGATTGAAATTCCTTATTTTCATATGGACAGTGACACACAGGGACTATAACAGGACAAAAGGACAGCACCAGATAGCGTAGCTTGAACCCAAATCTTGTTATAGTACCTGTTGTACTGGAACAAGAGAAACAGCTAAAACTCATAACGAAAGCTATATGTACTCCTGACTCATGGCTTTAACGTTGTGCACTTAGCAGCATGAAATCGGATGCAGATGCCAGTGGGTGGCAGAGGTAGGGAGGTTGGATATTACCGGAGTTGTTGCTTTGAGTGGGGGGGGTGCAGTTAACCATTGAATTGCTGATACAAACAGGCCACATCTGCTTTGCTGGGATAAATGTAATTATATAACTATTACGACGCCTTGTTAAATTTTTTTAAAAAAAGAAAAAAAATCTGAAAAGCAAATGATTAAAAAATGAAAGGGGTTAACTAGCATGTCAACTCGTTCACCGTTTTGAGGGGAAAGGAGAGGATAAGTCACCGAGATCCACAGTATCGGTGCACACAAAGTTCAAAGCTTTTACTACATTCCTAGAAGTGCATTTCAATATCTGAAGATTTTCCAGGATTCTTCCAGAACTGGGCAGCGTACAGAATGAGGTCTCCTGCCTTCCGTGTTCTGGCAAGTACCCTGACCTCTCAACAAGCCAGCCGAACTATGAAAAGCACAGCACGAGTCAGGGAGCGCACATGTCCCAGCACAGACATGCAGCTGCGATCCAGCACTTCACAGCGTATTTCCCAGCAGCTGTCAGGGGAGTTGTCTATGGCGGGGCAGCTACAGTCCCCTGGCCAGTTGCAACTCGGCCTCAGCTGGTCTGCACAGGTTACTGCCAAGAACACACAGCAAAATAAACAGGAGCAACAGTGCAGGCAAAGCAGGAGGATGTCCTGACCATCACAAGAGTGAAATGAAGAAGAGTCTATCCCCGCCACTCAGAGCCCGAGCATCACATTCAAGGGAGAGCAAAGCGGAGACAGTGAAATTCACACACTGGAACTTCAGATGGTGATGTTATATGTTCAAGGATCAAGAGGAGCCTTTAGCGTAATCTTCTTTGGAGATGCAAGGGATTGCACTAAAAAAAAAAAAAAAAAAAAAAAAAAAATGTACAAGGTGAACACATACTACTTTGGTGAACTGTCAGTTAAGCAACTACAGTAAATACCTAACAAACTCGCTAGAGAAAGTCTACCGTGCAGGAGAAGACTGACAACCAGAAGTCCCTTGGAATCAAAAGTTAGTTGAAGACAAAACGAGGCAACCTGTACAAGCTGTAGCCAAAGGATAGCAAGTGGCATAGAGGGTACGCTGCTGCTCTGCACTTCAAATCCTTGCTATAGTGCCCTTGATCAAGGTACCTACCGTAAACTGTTACAGTAAAAAAAAAAAAAAGTCTCACTGTATAAAAGGGATAAATCAGTAGTCCAAGTAACATCTTATTCAAAATTATAATAAATCACCTTGGATGAGTCAGCGGTGTGATAAAAATGATAACGGCAAGTCGCACTGAGGGTGGTGAAACAGTTTGCCTCCAGGTACCAACTCCTCATCATAATGAGTGTCCAATAATGGAAAACACCAGTCAAGAAAGCCAAGACGTATAACCCTAACCCTAAGCGCAGCCAGCCACGTGAGGGAAGCATCTGGTCCCCCTCCCCACCTGTCCTTGCCCACCCCAAACTCTGCAGCAGTGACAACAGCCAGGTCAGAGGATGCAGTGGCCCCCCGAGCAGTCGTACGCACCTGAACGACACGTGGTAGAAGGGGTGCCCCGGGTGGGGCAGGTTGCTGGGGCAACCCGGCCGGCTCCACATGGCTGTGGCGGTCCGCTCAGCTGGGCTACGGATGCTAGCGCGCGTGGATACACTCTAGTTTCATTGAAAACGAGGTTCCCGCGTTCTCCCGCGGAGGGGTAGAGAGACGGAGCGCGAGAGAGAGAGAGACGGAGCGCGAGAGAGAGAAAGAGAGAGACGGACTGCAAGAGAGCAGGGCGATCATGCCACACACACCTGCTCCTCTCTCTCCAATGCGTGCATCCCGATCTTACCAAAGGATGGACGGAGGGAGCCAGACCCCCCCCAGCATGGCTGCAGGGGGGGAGCTACAGAACAGTAGCCCTATGACGAAGAACCAAGCCTGGCAGAAACAAGGAAAAGGTGGGTGGTGGGGTCGGGGGGGGCGCAGATCTACGGTCTACCGTCCCAGACGAGACGCATCCGTATTACTGTGCTCAGCACGCTGTCTATCCTTTCTCTGCCGCACGTCTTCCTGGCTTCCCGCGATTGCTGTTCTGAGTGCATGCAGAGAGGACAGAAATGCATCTCTGACCGGCCTCCTGATTGCTCACTCGCTCACTGGAAGGATGTGAGAGAGAGAGAGAGAGAGAGAGAGAGAGAGAGAGAGAGAGAGAGAGAGAGAGAGAGAGAGAGAGAGAGAGAGAGAGAGAGAGAGAGAGAGAGAGAGAGAGAGAGAGAGAGAGAGAGAGAGAGAGAGAGAGAGAGAGACCCTCTTTCCTGAAAGGCTGCAGAGGCTTGGTGCTGTTCCAGCTGCCAGTGTGGCTGCAAGAGCCACTGGTCCCTCCTGCAAGAGTACCAAAAGTTCCGGTCAAGGTGACACCTCACAAGCCAGGTGGTGGGGGTTACCTCAGGGGATCAAGCACTCCGGACCTCCACAGCCCACTTCCCAGGTCCAGTCATAATGAACATCTGACTAACCAGCGAGAGGCTATCTGCCCAGCACCGGGTTCCATGAATTCTGAGACCCACTTCAGCCATGTGGATCTCATACCAACCTGGCAGAGGCAGCAGTAGGGTGTCGATACCCCAGGGTAGGCAAATTGCCCCTACTGAGGGAATGAACATGGGAGGAGGAAGACGTGGCGAATGAATGGCAGCAGAGCGCCACCAAACACTGCACATAATTTCATTACCCATGAGTGCCAATTCATGCTGGATACAAGCTTAGTTGAAGGTTCAAATCTGGTTGAGGGAGGTAGAGTTTGCACATTCTTCTCGGTCTGGGTGGGATTGAGACCACAGTCCAAAGACATGCATTGCATTGCAAGAAGGCACCTACCAAACCCCTACCTACAAGATAAGAAGCTCCTCAAAACGCACCTCAGAACCAAATGACAGGCAGGATAACAGCTGACAGACACCTGTGTTTACCTCAGGAATAATGAAGGGATTCCATAAGAACTCTACACTTACCACGATAACTGGTACAAGTCTCTAATCATGGTTCGCCTTTGGAGATGATGATGATTAGTACCCTTCGGTGAGGGACAGTTACATCCACCCTGCTCCACGGGGGGTCCCCAGAACACATTAAACATGCTGTGCTCAGCAAACGGCCGGAGCACCCGCATTGAAGCAGCGGAAACTCAACGAACAGCCAGGCATCAGCACCTCTCAGCAGGGTTCTGCAGCATCTCTCACTGCAGATAGAAAAATGGCTGGATATAGATACAGGACACACCACTTACCCTTACTCAGGCTGCAGGTGCACGCGCGCGCACACACACACGCACCCTACCTCCATGCATTTCAGCACTGTGATTCAGCACATCTGTGCGAAAGAAACGACCTTTACCAACAGATTCTCCAGCCGCAGCACATGGATGCAGACACAGGTGCGGGCCCTGGCCCCGGCCCTGCCCTCGGCCCTGCCCTCATTCACAGACACAGCTTTCATGAGATTTCAAGACTGAGCCAGCCACAACCCCTTGCTCAACCTGCATCGTGAAGCCAGCTACCTGCCTCCTGCAATGTTTCCTTTTGCATGGAGATGGAATTTGGAAAATAAAGGCCCTTTGAATTCTGGAATGTGGCCACGCCCCCCAAACTCAATTATAATAATACAAACTGCATAGTCATACGTTGCAGGTTGTGAACTCGATACACAGAACACGAACACCTGCTTACCTGCGTCTTACGGTAAAACAAATGCGTAAACACCAGTAGGAGTTGTTGGGCACCAGCACTACCTGCTATACCACCCCAAATTTCCTCTAAAAGTGATGCTGCTCCGCTCCCACTTTTCACATATTGCCACCCACGATGGGATGCTAAAATTAATGTACCCAGAAAAAGTGTGGGAAATTATTAATAGCTCTGATACAACACAATGCATTATTGAGAATGTGCGTAACAAACTTCTAACGGCAATGGAAGCACACAAAGCCAAGTGGTGTAGTGGCTGAAACATCAGCTCGCAGTCAAAAGACGTAGGTTCGAATCATCCCTGCTGCAGCATCCACGATCAACGTACTTCCCCTAAACTGGTAAAGAGCAAAAATTACCCACTTGTATAAATGTATAAATACTTGTAAGCAACTTTGTGTGTAAATCGCACAATATAATTGTCTTTGGAGAAAATCATCAGATAAATGAATACATTTATCATTTTTCATTGAAACAAAAGAAAAGTAGTAATTCCCAGCATGCAAAATGAGAATGTGAACCTTGCTGGTCACAAGTTCACTTGATTGGCTCCGATACCAGAGAGCAAAGCAGTCCAATGTGGGTCCTTCCAGAAGGAAGTAATATAGAATCACACAGACCGGGGTGAAGATGGCAAGGATATTAACCCTCACATGAACCTAATGAAGCTCATTTTTCACTGACAAATTCTTATCAGGAGAAAGCCAGAAATTAATCATCTCAGACGGGTTCTGCTGCCTCCATAATGAGACCTCAGCCTGTTGCAGCTCCACAGCTGAGCCCTGCAGAATCACCAATGTGGTTCCTTGCTTGGTCTGCTCTAAGAAGCTTAGAGTTTTCAAACTGGACACCTACTCCCAAGACCACCCACCTTGTGGCATGACAAGGTTCGGGGGATGGGAACCCACAGGCCATTGAAACACTCCTCTTGAGAAGATAAACAAGCAGGAGCAATTTGAGTGCATTAAAAAAAATAAATAAAAAAAATCTACATTATTGTTTGTGTCCATTGGATGCTTGCCTCAAACCACTTCAACGTGTCTAGCCAGATCTAGCGATTTAAAAAAATTTAAAAAAAATTCTCAATATATAAAAAAGAAAAATAAACATACTCTGATCCCCCAGAAATGTATACTGACAGCATAGATGCCTTCTGAAGGATTAAAAATCCCAGGAAGCTGGTTTTGGAACCATGAAGCAGTAGGAAAGTCAAAAAACCGGCTTGATAAAGAGAGCCGCAAAGCAGCAACAGGCCAATATCTTTGGGACGTGAACTGTTCATAGTGGTTTTGTTTCTGTCTGGGTGGTCTTACATCAGCACAGCATATATGCACATCCATATATTAAGTATATATTTGCTGGTTCTCTTATACAGAGTGACTTTAAAGTTCATGTGATGTTAGGATACTTACAATGATTCACTCATTTCTACAGCTAGTAATTTTTGCTGGACGAAGGGTACGGCGGCAAAAGCGGCGATTCGAACCCGGGTCCTTCAGCTGCAAAGCAACAGCTCTAACCACTTCACCACACGGCGCTAACAATAATCATCACCTTTGGTTCCGCACGCTAAAAGTTACGGAAGATGTTACGAAAGCAGAGGAGATAAGAAAAATAACCGTAAAAAGGCCGCAGGGAAGTTTTAAAGGAGGAACGTTATTCTCCGCGGCCCCCTTTCACTGAGCCGTTGAATAAACAAGGAGTCCCGGAAGAGGGGAACAAAGTTCATTTTCCCCCATTCCTAATCCCATTAAGCACAGAAAAATGTGCCAGATTTAGAGGCACAAAGCCTGCGGAAATGTTCCGCTCGTTATTCGCAGAACTGCTCCGAACCACGATCCTCTGCAGCCGTTTCGTAACGCACGCAGGGCACAGCCTCGAGGAGGTATTACCGCAACGCGCGCGTGCCTCCCCCCCCGAAGAAATCGACGACGGAACCAGCAGGAGCTCCTAAGAAAAGAAGCACATTCATGAGTTACCCAGTGGTCAGCAGCGGTTTTGCTTTTGGGGGGTGGAGGGCGCTCAGCGGTCAAGGGCGCCCTCTGAGATTAAGCACAGGGGGAGACCGTTCCTGGGACGAAGTCGCCCTCCCCTCGCTGGTCGGCCTTTAGAGAATAGTCGGTTCAAAATGAAGGCCCTCAACAGTCCCTCCCCCCTCCGCCCACCCCAACGCCCCCAAGGGATAGATGTTCTCGTGGGGGTTTTGAGTGATGGATCAGGTGGAACGGACATCGCCGAGGCAGCACGGGGGGTCAGGGGTACTGGTGCACGCACATGCGCGCGCGCACCCAGTTTAACGGCTTGGACACGCAGCCTTATATTGCACGTTAAACAAAAACAACGTTAGTAATGGAAAGACATTCAGAAACAGGAAGTCGTATTAATACCAGCCTGTGTTTCAGTGGAATAAACTTCCATTACGGGTCCATCACTCACAACAGTAGCACCACATTCAGGTCAAATTACAAACCTCTTATGCTAGCGGAGCTCAAATTCCCATGAGTCAGTTCCAGTAGGGGCAAACTAATGGATTGGTAATTCATAAAGCCAGTTGTGAAATAAATAAATCAACATTGCAGATAACGCAGGACAAGCTGCCGTCCTGGGAGGATGAAGTAGCGAAACTGACGCTCAGAGGCTTTTAGTACGGTAGAAGGAAGGCGCTCAGAGAGCTCGAGGGCTGTTCTTTCATGATCTCCTACCTGCTTCCCAAGTGGTCAGTGGAGCCTCAAGAATATTTTTTAAAAAAAAAAAAAAAAAAAAAAACCCTGTTGTAGAATTAAAGAAAAGACGAGGCAGGACAAGTGTCGGTACGAGTGGCGGACTGTGACTATCGTCCCCGGAGTCAGGCAGCGCCGGGCTCTCCGTGGCCGGTCTTCTCGGACTGTCCGCTCCGACCCGGTGGCCCCTCCGCAAATCCGGAGCTGGGCTGCTGCGGTATGCAGCTGGAGTCGCATGCCAGCGCCGCTGCCCCGTGAGCCAGAAATACCGCGGCCGGGCTTCGTCCTTCGCGCCCACGGTGGAAACGAGCGCGCCGCCACGATAAGATTTACGGAGGGAGGGGCCGACACCCACCTCCTCCCACCAATGCCTGCCTTCACCCCCTCGCTGACCTTGCGGCTACCTCATTTTAATTTTCAGGACCGTCTCGTATTTCACATCCCAAAGTGGTGGCGGCACTCCGGTGGGAAGCTGGGGCCCACTTCAGCCCCTCACAGACCCCCCTACAGGACAGGTGGCATTCTCTATGGCACAGGGAGCGACTCCTCCAACAGGACCTCAACAGTTAAGAGTCACCCATGTACCCTAGGAGTCACGCCTGCCCCGACAGAAGACACACGCGCTCGGCCCTGGTGATCTCCGTCTCTCGAGTTACAGCAACCTTGTGAGGGGGAGGGGCAGCCTTCACCGAATCAGCATCGGCAGATGACCTCGCCTAGCCCAAGCAAGCGATAAGCCCCCGCCCACCACGCCTACTCCGCACCTCTCTAAGGACAGGACGTCTAAGCGAAGATGTCCTGTTCAACAACCGGGGACAGAAAGGGGTGGCATGTGTAGTGTTATTCCACAAAGCTCAGCTACCCACCACTTTAATTCGAAAGCACCACCCGTGAGCTTGTTTCACCGCGCTAGCATCCAAAGAGCCCCGTGTACCTCGGGATTTTACCACACCTGTTTACACTGTGCAGTAGTACACACGTGACACGGGGAAGGAGCTCATCAAAACAGCAGCAAAGCCTCACGGTGATCTTACAACTAGGCTCTCTGTGCAAACACGCAAGAGACGTGGAGCTTGGCTAATAATTTCCTCTGCTGGAAGCACGTGTGGCAAAAGCTCCGGTGACTGAACCGATCAGAACTTTCTAGAAGCGTCAGCGAATTCAGCGTAAAGGAAAAATTCTGACCTTTTCCTTCAGGGACATTTGCTCGGAATTTAGACAAATTCTCCCGACCAGGCCAATTTTTATTTTTAAATCTAAATCCAACCAAACTGAACGTGAATGTGCTCCATGCACAGGTTGAGTCAGTCGGAGAAAGGCGGCTGGTGGGACCGAGCAGCGCTTGCAGCAGCTGTCGGGCAGGACTCTCCCTGGTGGCTGGCATGTGTAACTGCACCATGGCTCACACCAGTCCTGACTGGGAGCGAGTGAACAATAAGCCTGTAAACCAGTCATACGCCCCGACAGCTGACCGAGCCTCAACCTTCCCTCTCGCTCAGCGGCTGACCAAATGCTGTTGCTACGGTGACCTCAGATGCTCCCGGCCACTACCAGGATCGGTCTCCGCTGCTGTGCTCGTTTCACCGCCTAACAGTTTCACAACCCTAGTCAAAGAGGCAACAATCGAAGCTACTCGGGGACATTACCGCCTCCCACCAAGATCGCTTAGCAAAAGCTCAGCTACCCAACTAGATTAGATCATCAATCAAAACACTGCTCACAAGCGCAGTACCAAATGCAGGCTCTTCCTCTGCTTAAGGGACCGCATACTGAAGAAATGGCCTTTCCTTTCTATCCGAAAGCCCAAATACATCATCATAATGTTCCACGCACATACGCGCAGCTCAAGCCGCAACCAGTAGATCACCGCCCGGTCGATACGTCCCGCCAAAGCGGAGTCCCGTCAGGCGGGTCACGCAGCACCGGCACAACTATTAGTGTAGCGCGATGCGTCGGCAAACCCGGCGAAACGAACGGGGGCTGTTACAGCTGTAACGGAAAAGCAAAAAAAAGTGACTTGAGGAAAAGCAGATCAGATGCTTTTATCCAAAGTGATTCTTTATGGTTTCCTCATTCGTTCTGGAGCGATTCCCTTTTCTCAGAAGCACCGCGGAGGACAAGGAATCAACCTTCTTCAACCCTCTGGTTTTTCCCAACCACTGCAGAAGCAGGTATCATACTGCTTTTGGACTCGGACATTGCAGGTTCAAACCCTGCTGGAGCGCACTCGAGTAACATTTTCCCATGAATTAAGACAGCAGAAATTACCCAGCTGCATAAATGGGCGAGTCATTATAAGCAGTTGACCACCGTAAGTAAAAACAAGAGTCAGCCGAACGAACACGCGTAAAAATCGCACACGAGAACAAACGCGCCAAACGTCGGGGGTCATCCGGGTACGCTACTTTACCTGAGGCCGAGCAGTAAACCACCACGCTTCTAGCGCCGGGGACAGAGGTGTTATTGAGGCCGAGATTGCGTCCCCCAGGGGCAACGACGCACGCACCTGCCCGAGATAATAGCACGAGCCCGGGAAGCCCAGATTCACCTGCCCTAAATAACATTTACCACAATCCTGTCCAAAAACACAGTAATAACTTTTTCCATTTACAAAGAGTAGAACGAGAACATTTCTTCCTATGATGCATTACCACCATTTTTTTCCCCCCCCTCTATTATTAATGCTTCAACAGATGAGGACAGAGCGGCAATGGAAACATGCCACACCTAACACACAGCCCATGAGCTCACCTCTCCTTACAGGGTGGAGCATCACATTCCACCCTGCTCCTGCTAACGAACACTTCAGGATCGCGGTCCCGCTACGGTCCCGCCTCGGCCCCTCGTCGCGCACCGTAAACCCTTACGGAACCGGAAGCGAAAATCGGGACGGTTCCGCTACCGAGGGAATCCGACGCCCCGCGGCGACCCCCGAACGCATTCTCCTCCAGGGTGGCACTGCGGTTATGATGCGATTTAACGCGACACCCGCTCTCCGCAATTGTGCGCTTTGTTGCCGAACAGGACAGACCGCGCGGGACGTTCCCAACCCGAGCCGTCTGTCAGAAAGCACGCGGGCCTCTGAAACAATACGCGCCTCTAGCACGTTCGCCCTCCGCTCTATTGGCGGAACAACCTGGAAGGGCGTGGAGAGAAACCGGCCTCCTCCTGCGAAGCTTTGAAACGTCACAAAGGGAGACTTGCTGCGAACTGAAGAGTCACACGGACTCCCTGACAAACACTGCTGTCAGTGACAGCAGAAATACAGGATACCAGGATTTACCAGTTCAACTGTTTGTTCAGGTAACTTAGAACATAGGCAATGAAAGGCAAGTCTCCACTTTTTTATTTATTTTTTGTTTTTAAATTCATTTATCTTCTAGGTATATTTGAAAATTTGTACACTGATTTACGCATTTATTCAGCTGGGTAACTTGTACTATATCCATTCAGTCCAAACCAAGTTCAAATCCATACTGCTGCTTTAGTATCCCGATCAAGGTGCTTCTCCTAAATTGAAATGGTAAAAAAAATAACCCTGCGGTATAAATGGAAAGATCACGGTAAACAGTGTGCAAACCTCACACTAGAAGTGATCAGGACTAAGGTATCAAAGAGAGGGAAACTGATGATCAGAATTTAAGACTCGTCTCTCTGGCTTTGAAGACCGCACCTTCAGACTCCCACGTTCCAGTAGGGAAGAGGGCAGAAATTTTTAAAAAATATATATTAACTAAAAACACACACCCTCCAAGTACAAGGTCAGAGTACAAACACAGCAAACCCCTGCTTTCTAACTAATAAGGTAAAGTCTAAATTCACTGCGTCCATAACAGAGTGTGTGCAGAAGATGCCCCAGGCAAAGCTGAGACACGTCACAGCCCCGGCGTGTTTGAGGGGCGCCCTTAGTCTGTCCGAATCACGACGGAGAGGAAACCAGCAAGCCGCAAAAAGTGACAGACAACCGTAAAGCTGTCACCTGTGTTTTGTCACGGGGAATTACATTAACGCTCTTCTCCGCTCTGAGCGCCGTAAAAGTCGCGAGACGAACGATGCTCCTCCGCTTTACGTGCAGGATGATGTGAGAGTGGTGACAGCCGCCAGCTTGCCGCACAGGGTGGACATGTGATGTAACGCATCGCAACGCTTACCTTGCCCTTCACGCACCCCCCCCCCGATCAATATGGCCCATAATGCACCATTATTTGAGTGAAAAACAGCTCTTTTGGTATACATTTACATCCATTCATTTAGCAGATGCTTTTCTCCAAAGCAACGTACACCTCATAGAAAATACAATGTGTGCCTTACATGAGCAGAAAGACTTGGATGCAGACGTATGATTCTTAAGTACAGTTTGTTACTTTCCACCATATGAATCAATGTACAGGATAAAAAGGATAAGAAACAAGCCCTTCATATGTCCATCCCCCCTTTGCACAGGACAAGCTACCTTCTGATGTCTCACAGCTCCTGGACTGTGGGTGTGGAAATGGATCTGAAACCAGTTCAGTCTGCATTCTATGCCCTGTGCTTCCATAGATTTCCTTGAGGTGCTCTTGTTTCCTCACAGTCCAAAAACATGTTTCAGGTGGACTGGTGTCTCGAAATTGCTGTGTGGGTGTGTGAGAGAGAGAGGGATTGCCTTGTGGTGGACAAGTATCCCCTCCAAGATGTACCCTGCCTCACACCCTATGCCTCCAGGATAGGTTCTGGGCCAGCAAGACCCTGCATTGAACCAGCAGTTACTAATAATGAATGCCTGGAAGACATACCTGTCTTCATTCCCTGAGACCTCCTGGCACCCCGGTGCGAAGCATCCGCAGCAGGTGGCCATTTCAGCTGTGGTGTCACTGCTCTGCTTCCCTCGCCCTCCTTGCTGTCTCTCAGAAGACTGTCCCATCCTGGATGGTGTACATATTCACGAGAGGCTCATCTCAAGGGGTCAGAATCTGTATCTTGGTTGGACACGCCGCACACAGGAAGGCTAAATACCATGAACTGCACTTTGATGGATAGAATGTCTGCTGTGGCCCCACAGCAAGACACAACCACCCACTGTATGGCAGTGTGAATCCCTCTGTTGTCCCAGTCTCCTCCATTCAGCATAGTGCTACTCCTCCCCTCCCCCCCAATACCCCCCCCCCCAGCCTCTGTTTGCTTTCATGGACATCAACGCATCCATGAACTGGAACGTGCATGATCAAATGCTTCCTGAAGGATATTAATGTGATGGTACCTTCTTACCGGGCTTCCACAAGCGCTCGGGCCAGGAGATGCTCATTTCGGTTATTCTGCGTGAGAATACAACGCAATGATGCTTACTTCCTCAGAGAGCATAGTGAGGGAAATGCACCAAGCAGAAGACATGGGGGTAGCCATGCGTTGGGATCTGATGGATTTGCATGATCGCTTTTTCTAATTTTTCAAAATTAGAAGAGCCGACATAGACGAGAGAGGACACGCGTTACCCTGAGAAGACATGCTTGAAGCTCACATGCCCACGTAGATGCCACCTTCCAGTTCCACAAAGGTGTCCCAAGGGTAGCTGTGGACCTCCTCTGAGAAGCGAACAGCAGCAGTTTGGTCAGCAACTCCTCGGCAAGTCCCTTCTTCATATTGCAGCGTGCCAACTTCCGCATTACCGTGTTTGTGAGGTATAATCAGATCTAGCTGAATGTAAGTTCCCCTCCATTGCCAAGAGTTAGTTCATCACCATGAATGGAAAAAAAAGAAAGATTCAGAAACCACCTTTGTTCATGTCCTCGGTTCCTCCTTCACTTTCACCCACGTGCTGGGGTCTGATGAGGACAAAACCGGAACGGAACACAATTGATTTGCTTCCGTCGCACAGGAACAACCCTGACAACGTACTGCAAGGCATCAGAGTAAAAGTTCTGAGGGGTGGGGGCAGGTGGCCCCGTGTGACAAGGGGAAGAACACCGCGAGTCAACTTGAAGCATCGAAAATGATGGAAAAAGCAGAAAGAGCGGAGGCACCAGAGGTGAGCCGCGAAGAGGAGAGACCGCGTGTTGACTAGGGGCTCTTTAACGCCAGACAAACCCTGAACAAGTTCAGCCCGAGAGTCACATCAGGAGTGAAGGTCAAGGCAGATCAACAACCCTTTCAAGATTCATCCCAACCTGCAACTGATGGAAAAGTCAGTCTATAATCAAAGGTCCCAGGTTTGAATACCCAACTCCTGCTGCAGTACCCTTGATCCAGATACGTGCACTGAATTCCTCCAGCAAAAAAAAAAAAAAAAAAAAAAAAAAAAATCACCTAGCAAATAATACTTGGGCAATCACACGTGTTACATTACAGCTGGAAAAGTTAAATTTTCACCTATTTGTCAGACGACATACCCTCATCTCTAGCCTGTGGAGGAAGGGGCAGATGCTTCACAGAGATAACTGGAGCATCAGTACCATTTTTACCTCCTCATTAGATTTACACTCACACCACTCATGGCAGATCATGTTAGTCTGGGGAGAAAGCAACATGAACAAACTCTGATGGTAGACATTTAAAAAAAGGAGTGTGAACAGAGGAGGACGAAGGGGAAAACCACTCCAGCCTCTTTCTCACACAGTAAAGACTAACATTAAGTCATTTTCACATCGTTTGCTACCAATAGACAACACAGCAGGAGTCAGGCTTTTAACAGTCAACCCACTGCTTTTAATTATTTTTTTCTCCCCTACGACAACACAAGATGATATAAAGGGTTTGAAATCTGCACGACATTTAAAGTTGGAACGCTTCAGTGAGCTGTTGGTCTTAAAAGTACATTTAATTGCCCGAGTAAATAAACAGTGAAAGTAGGCAAAATAACCCATGTAGCTGGCGGTATGATATATTAGTCAAACAAATTTGGTGCATTACCATAATAATAATATGGAGAAGAAAGTTGTGATGCTGTGACATCATTACAGTCAGTACCCCCAGGAGGTCAAGAAGGAAAGGTCATAGGTCATGCCCAGGGCCTCCAAAGGAAGCAGTCAAGGGGCTGGAACCCACTCGCCGGCTTTTCTGCTCACGAACACATCGCAATCGGTCTATTCAAGAAATAACGAGGCAGCGGTGGAATATCTTAGAAATGCTTCTGGAGAGCTGGGGAATCTGTACGCGCAAATGGCCGAGCGCTTGGCACCGGGAGGCCGGAGACGCACACCGAGCTTGCGAAGGTCCTCTGTTGCGCTGGAAACCCTGCACTCTAGTCGCAAGTCCTGAGGGACCTCAGCAGAGCAAAGAAAGTGCTTTTGTCCCCGACAGGACATTATTGTACGTCCACTTCATTCTTCAAGGCCTCACAGGGGGTGTAGAGTTGCACTTGTGGCTTCTGTGCATCACCTCTTCTCGCTGCTCCTATGCTAGAGGGCTGGGAAATTATTGCACAATACACACACCTAACCCTTCAAGAAAGAGCAGAGCAATTACATTTGAATGCTTTTTCATAGAGAACACTGACAGGTCAGCAACAAATTCCAGAATAATCCAGCAGCATAAATGAGACCCAACAATCCAAACTTTTTTTTTTTATAAAGTGGTTGAACAATCAAGGCCTTCAGAGACATTGCTGAAGGAATATATTACATCCACGGATGCGAAGTCCAGGCAAGGACAAAGCGGGCCCCCTGTCCAACAGTACCGATATAAATTAATGTGCTTTTACTATGGTAGCGGCACCCCGACAATCCGCCCATTGTGTCGGTCTCCCCTTGCAGCTCTGCCGGCAACTTGCGGCAAAAGCCAGTGGGCTATCGCCATGGCAGCGGGTCCCTTTGCAGGCCCTGCCACGGCTGACCGCAGGAGATCGAGGGTGCTATAAACGCACTGCCTAAAATGGCATTGAGTGGAAGATTAGGCTGGATCCCATCCACTGTGTCTTTGAAGAGACAAACTTCAATCCAACATCACAGGTTGATAAAGCGCCCCCCGCCACCACCCCTCCCTCACACGCTGGCTTTGATTGTGCCGTCTTCTGTACGATGGAAGGGCTGCACTTAAAATATTGAGCGGAAGCAAAGAAATGCAGCGGGACCGGCGGGATGCCTCTGACGCAGACACACGATCGATACGCGTCCTCCTCCCACGCAGGGCCAGGCGCCAGGGGGTCTCCCACTCCATCGCCAGCGACATGAGCCGTGTGGCTGGCGAGGTAGCGTATGGAGGAGTCTGGCGAGCAAGCATGCGGGTAATCCACCTGTGGGGGTGTTACAAGTGCCATGCTAAGGGCTCTGAGCAGTAAACGCACACCCGAGCCCACCGAGCAGCAGCACCATGCCAGAGACCTCCAGCAAAGCAGGCCTGTTTGCCTACATCTCCTGCAGAGGCTTACGAACAGTCCATCTCCAATTGCCGCAGTGCCCCCCTCCCACCCCCACCCCACACACACAATGCAGGGCAGGTTCAATGGGCTTCCAGTCATAGCGCAAAATGCCCAAAGGTAGAGTTTCCATGCAGCATAGCCACCGCACAACTTTTATATAAGATTTTTTTTTTTAAAAATCCCATGCATGGCTTCTGTAATTACAGCAATGTAAAATTCATCCATTGCTGTTCCTTAATCACCCGCATGGTGCTGTGGGACCTGCAGCTGAACTCAGCTGTATTCTGCCACGTCCCTCCCTTTCAGCACACAAAGCTGTAACATAAATAGCAACTAATGCCCGGGCCCCTGATGCTCTTAGTTTAACTTCTATATTGTCCACGCACACAGTATATACATAACACTTTTTATATATAAAATATAAAAGCCTCAGGGAGGTTTGTCCACTCCTCTTTTCAAGGAGGGCGCAAATATTGCTTCGTCGCTTCCCGGAATTAGTAAAGCAAGATATTCAAGCGTATGCGGTTAAGGCATTCCTGCGGTATGAACTATGCAGATACATCTCTAAGCATCCGTTCTGCCTGACCAGGAGCATTTTTTAGCAGCAGCGAACAAACACTGAGTGAAATAATGTCACGAACACCAGGGGGGGTACAGTGGCACGCTTGTGACCGCCAGGGAAATTATTAAGCATCACGCACCAGCCTTGGTTAATGGTTAAAGTAACCAGAATGCATTTCAAGAACAGCTCATGGTTAACAGTGCGGCGAACAGTACGGTGACACCTCGACGCATCGTTTGTACACCCCTCAGCAGTTGAATAAATGGAAGGGAGGCAAGTTCGGCACTCCTTCCGGCCTTCCTCCCGAGAAATCCGCGCCTCCAGCTCCTGACACCACAAGAAACAATGAGGCAATGTCTGAGTGCTGAATGCAGTGTCAAAACAGGAAGTCTGAAGGGGAGAAGAGAAAAAAAAAAAAAAAAAAAATATATACACATATATCCATCTTAAAAGCCGATTTATTCTTTGACTCTCGCTGTTTCCCCAAGCTTCTAAAACGTGGGAAGAGGCCTTCACATGGCCAACCATGAATGTATCGGTAGCATTTTTCAAATGATTCACCTGACCTTCAGGTGACCAACCTCCAAATCTGGCGTTCCATTCGCTCTCCTGGACAGAAGCACGGCAAGCACGGGCAAACGGATGGTCAGTAATGTCTCAAAGCCGACAACAGGAGAAGGGCAGAAGAATCCCATCCTGTCAACTGTTCGACCAGTGGTGTTCCGGAGCCTATGCTGGAAGCGCAGGGCACGAGGCAGGGCACACCCTGGATGAGATGCCAGTCCATCACAGGACAATCTCTCACATACACTGCAGTTTAGAGACACCGGGTCACCTGAAACAGGTCTTTGGACTGTGAGAAGAAACCAGAGCAGCCAGAGGAAACCCACGCAAACTCCACAGACTGAGCCAGAGCTGAACCCCCATCCAAAGCTGAACCCCAAGGGGCTGCGAGGCATCCGCACAATCTGCTACACCTCCATGCAGCCCTAGTCGCAGAAGCGTGGCCTGAAGCCGTCGTGGACAATCAGGCCCCTGGTCACAGGGGTGGGATGGAGCAGAGAGTGAGGAGGCCTCATTCATCAGATGTCAGCCTGAAGGCTCCAAAAACAATTCTGGCCTGTTGCTTCATACGTCAACTTGACATGCCAAGGCCCTGGTGCAGAAAGGGCGACCCTTGTTCCCGGTCCGTCCACGGCGGTTCAGACCGGTCCGTCACCCTTCTACTTAACCTAACAAAGGCCGACCTCCAGTTTCTCCGGGAGCTTAGATCCCAGCCCAGGTCAGGCAGGCCCACATTTCTCCCTCAGTCACAGCGTCAACATGTCAACGTGCTCCACAGGAGACGAGGCAGCCAGCATTCACGTGAACGAGAGCAACCTGCAAAAAGGCACTCTGAGCCCCCAGTAACAGTGAACTTCATGGGGGGGGGAGGACCCAAAATAAGTGTAGGCACAAGGTAGAGGGACAAGTCGAAGTTTGGCAAAATCCTGAGTATGCGATACTCTTGCCCAGCCCTTTCTGAAATTCTAATGGAAAATATAGCAACACTCATACGCTCCCCCACCTCTGCCTGCTTGGTGGTCCCACACACAAAAGGTCCAAAATCAAATGCAGGAAGGTTTTTGGTTCTGGTTCAGATGTGGTGGGATGACCACCCCCTTCCCCTCAGAACTGCTGAATGTCTATACATTTAATGATCCTAAAACCTCACCTCTTTTTGACTCACTTCTACCCTGATCCCCTATGTGCTCAACAAACACATACTGTGTTATCTGTTTAACAATTTCAGAAAACCTTATATGTAGTTACTCGTGGAATGCATACTAGTTTACACAGTAGTATGCGACAAATTGACTACTCAATGATTCTCCATCCAAATCTGTTGGCGTAATGCACTTTGTTGTTTTCTGACACGTACAATGCTTTGGAGAAAAGCGTCTGCTAAGTGCATAAAAGTAAACGTAATAGCCTTTACGCAACACAATTATGCAAATGCGGAAAGGTGAAATCCCGTGGTATCTGGGTAGCAGAAAGGATTAAACGGCAATCATCAAAAGATGCAGTAAACCAGGACTTTGCCACAGAATCGCATCTAAAACAGCCAGCGAAGCAAAGCTAAATCATTTTAATTACAATGAAAGAACAATGATTAAGGTGTTTTTATAAATTAAATTTTAAAAAAAAGCTGTATTACCCACAACAAATGTCTTCTCCACAATTACCCCAAGTCATCCTGAATAAAACTGAAGTGAAACAAATATATAAAAAAACCTTAATACCAGCTGCTGGAAGTATTGACACAGTTTTGCAGATACAGAAACCGACAGTTGTACAGCTTTTTAACGTAATCTTTAAATCAGATGGCAGAAATCCAATAAATGCTTCTGTCCAGAACGCGGTAGCAGGATCCTACCGACATGTGAACCTATAACCACTTGTTCATAATACCGTTCCCTTAAGGTTTTAGCGGAAGGCTTAGTGGTTAAGAAACAAACACTTGGGGAGGGCTACGCCGTTTACTCTAAATGGCGCCGATAAACTACCAGCAACAGGGTAGGTAACCAGCGCAGCAGCCGGGTCCAACATGCCGACGTGAATAAACAGACGTCAAGTTGACGGATGCAAGAGCAGGAGTTAGGCAAACGTTCTGCGGCCACGCGTGCCGCGTCAAACCGTTGCTGCTGCCTTTATATTCGCTCCCATGTGTGACTCCTGTAACCACGCCAAGTGAGCCATCATACTTAAGCTGTACATTCACTGCATTTGCCTGCGCTCTGAAAATGTCCTGGTGTCGCGGGGTTTACAGTGCCACTTTTTTTTTTTTTTTTTTTTTTAACTGTTACAAATTTAGATTTACTAATAGAAGTTGAAACTTAAATACATATCATTCATTAAGAATGTCTTAAATAATAAAAAGGAAAATGACTGCAGTGGCCAGCAGGTGGCACAGTGGTTAGGGCTTCAACTTGCAGTCAAAGGACTCAGATTTTTAGCCTCCCTGCGTAGTACTTTTGATCGAGGTCATTACAATAAAACGAGTAGAAATTTTCAAGCTGTATAAATGGGTAAAACAGCAAGCAGTTTAGTGCACAAACCTAATGTTTTAAGTAGCTTTTCAGAAAAGTGCCTGATAAATGAAGTAACAATGATTTGTCATTGACTAGCAGTCTAATGCTGCCAAAACGCAAATCCAGTTCTGCAAGTTAATAGAAAAGGTTAATTTCCTATTCAGTCTGATGCATCAAAAATCAGAAATTAAACATAATAATCAGAAAGGTACTTTAGAAATCAGGCCAACTAATCGATTTCACGTTGGGGGGGAAAGAAACAGGTTCTTAAAGGGGGGGGGAAAAAAAAAAAAAAAAAAAAAAAAACATGCTCTGCACTGCAAAGAAGCACAACGGAGGCCCGGAGTAAAATTCTAAGTAATAATCCAATTGTGCTGGAATACACAAGCACGCCTCTAATCCACACCAACCATCTGTTTTGTGAGCTTAATGCATTCCGCTGGCCACGTTCACCGATGTGTGTCCCACCGATGTGGGATCATTTCCCAACGCCAAGCCCCACGTCATTTTTAACCCCATCTCGCTCGGCTCTGGCAGAAAGGCTATCGCAGCTCACAGTCCGTCACCGCCTGAATTTAGAGACATGCCTACGACGGCCTGCAGACAGAGCCTCAAAGCACTCTGGGATTAGGATTCAGATTGTGTTTGCAGCACAGTCCCACATGGGCAACAAACCGCATTCGCTGTGGCTCAGCTCCGCGCTGGGATTTTTCTAGCGCTTATTCCTACAAAGCAACACGGTGTAAACAAATCCACCAATCAGTGCATCGAAACAGCAGCAGAAGTCCTGTCTAAAAAGGATGCAACAAAGAGGAAGACAACGCAAACGTTTCCAATGCAGGAAGGTGGCTCAAATAAGACCGACACCGTACCGTTTCTGGGCTCGGACTTGTAACCGTTACAACCTGGCTCCGTCTGAGTGGAGCTCTTCCCATGTTGGGATGGGTTTCCTACAGATGCTCTGGTTTCCTCCCACAATCCAAAGACATGCGTTTCAGCTAAACAAGCCACAGAAGTACTCGGTATGTGTGAGAGAGAAAGAGTATTCGAAATGAGCGTGTGTGCAAGTGTCATCCAATGGACCGATGTCCCATGCATTCATTCACTGTCACTCCCTATGCCTTCGGGATAAGCTCTGGATCGCCACAACCCTGCATCAGACCAGCAGTTATTGATGATCGATAAATGGATTCAAATTCAGCATTTTACTGCTCCCTTAATAATCACTTCACTCCACAGTAACATAATCAGTAGCCAACCTGAGGGCCTGTAAACTAGTTAATGCATTTCCTTCTTGTCCAGTTAGGCTTTGGTGGTTCAACACTCCAGCTCTGGATGTGTAAGGCGCACCGGAAGACATGTTCGCTGGCTACTACCGTCACTTTTTCCTGCTGACCAATCTTGTTTAAAACAGGTTTGAAGGACAACCTGTTCACGTTGCTGCCCAACTGCACCGCAGGCACCACCCTACACCGCTGGCAACCAGCGAGCGATCCAATAACCACAATGGTACCATACTAGCTGGGGGGAGGGGTTCTGCCTTGTCGCCGCTGCTATCTTGGGAGATCGGATGGAGGGGAACCCACCGAGGGCTTCGAGCCAACAGAGGCTGAAACGTTCCAAATGAACGATGCGAATCGTCATGCTAAACTAGCTCCACCGTTAACTGTCTATTGTCAATCATCCTCAAGCTACGGTCTTTCAGTCAACTCCCTGCCGACAGCCATGCAGAAAATAATAACCGTTCGAGGGAAGATTAACTCCCAAAGTTGTCGGCAAAGCATCTGCAATAAAACTTGTTAAATTAATCTTAATGACGACAATTCGTCCCCCACCGCCGCCTTTCTTGCTTGCTTCGTCAACTCTGCCAAGTAGGTGCGCTATACAAATTCGAGTGGAATCGCCAAAAGGGCCGGAATACGTCACACCATCTCCCAGCAGGCACACAGTCAGAGGCCAGGGCTTTGTGCTCCTTCACCCGAGACAACCCGACTCTGTTGGGACCATCGGATCCTCACCATAAAGGAAGCCACGTGCCAGGCCCTAGACAGCACACTACGAGAGCTCTTGAGCACGGGGTTAATAGACAGGGCTCTGCCCCGAACACACAATTTTTTTCTTTTTTTAAATTGAGCAAGAGTCCAACAGCAGAACTGCATTTCCATGCCAGAAGCAGAGAAGCGGAGAAGGGATAAGGCCGATAGGACCGGTGTTCACAGCCTGCAAGCAGATAACCCAGTCACGTCCCAGAGCATCCATCAAAAGCTCTTCTAATACACACACTTAGTTCATCAGCGCGACTCAATGAGCACTGGTGTGGAGTCCCTCTGTTGATCATTGCCACCATTTCTGAGAGACTCCACAGTGTGACCTGCAGGTCGGCAGTTCTGGAGCTTCACAGACAACACAAGTGAAAAGTGAGTGCACTGGTAAGAAATACGGTAGGAGAGCTGGGAAGATGCGGCACCTTACTTCCCAGACATGCAGGAGACCCGTGGGCTGCTTTGCTTTGACCCCACTCTCTATCGTGCCCCATACAGGTGTTGCCCAGGTGGACTCACTCGATTGTTGGAGCTGGCTTCTTTTCCAATACCAATCAGAAAATTGGAAGACTAGAGGAATCATTCCAGAAATTCTGGATTAATATCATGTGATGCTCATTTTCAAGGAAGCTTCTAGAAAGTTGCAAGCAAGACAGGAGCAAAAAAAAAAAGCCAGCTGCTTGGTGCTTGTGTAGAATACAACACTTTTGCAGCTTCTCACTCGGAGGAGAGCGAGCCCAAAGCTACCTGGGCCTCCTCGGCACTCCTCCGGCCAGAAGGGACCCGGAGCCGAGCCAGAAGAACGGAAAGCGTCCCAAATCCACGCATGACTGGAATTACAAGTAGATGGTTTCCACAGTTCTGGGAGCCATTGTCATCAATTTCCTCAATTATGTGAGCAAAGACAGAGAGGGAATGGACCAGGGCTCTTTGTGGGGCACTCACGCGTATAAATTCTGACTAATGGCTTCTTTAATTCAATTACAACCCCTCTTTGCAAAGCCCTCCATAAAGGAGTTAAAACATGTTTGGCGTAGGATCTTCAGGAGAGAATTAATATGCAAGCCTCAGACATCACCTGGACAGGTGGACAGGAGACGTCAAGCAAAGCACACCTGTGATGTACCATGTTATTCCCTTACTGACTGAAGAGAACAATCTAGAAGATACTGTTGGGCAGAAGGAGAAAGGCATGAAGATACAAGCTCAGAGAGAGTAAATGTTTGATAAAAAAAGAAAAAAAAATTACACCACAAGATATTAATTAATGCTTTTCTCCAAAGCAATTTGGAATGTCAGTCTACCAAGCCACTTAGAATGATTTTCCCCATTCATAAAGCTGGGTAATTTTACTTTATCGATTTAGGGCAAGTACCTTGCTCAAGGGAACGGCAGCAGGAGGTGCAATTCAAACCTCAGTCCTTTAAGCAGAATGCAGCAGCACTTACCACTATACTGCCTATTGGTTCAAAAGGGGGGAAAAAAATGAATTGCTATACTGATGCTTTTATGTGAAGTTAAATGGATATCTTAGCGCTGTTTACCCATGAAACCCTGAGCACGGATCTCCCTTAGACACCACGCCCCCACTGGCACACAGATGCGAGAGCCCAACGTGGACCGACTGTCTCAGAATGCAGCCATAACTCTTACATAAATCTGCCCTCCTTTCATGTGTTACCATGACTTATAGCAAGCATTACGGGGGAATGCAGTAATTCAACAAGTCGGCACCTAAAGGCAAGAAAAACATCAGCCCTCTTTGCAGGGGATCTCAGACATACCTTTCCAGTTTCACAAAAAGTGTTTATGAAACTTTTTCTCGGAGACAAACATTTTTTTTTTTGTAAAATGTTAAATCTAACCTTGGGAACAACCTATCCACAAACACTGGATATTGATTTTGCCTACAGACAGGCTGTGCGCCCACGAAAGTAAACACGTCCGCCATCAGCATAAAAATTCATACGTTTAAATGATTCCAATCAAAACACAAGCAAGTCACACACTTCATAATGCACTCCAAAATGTATGAATACATTGAGTTTTTGGCAAACATTTAGCTTGTGCTTTTTCTAAGGAAATAAAGTAAAAGATATTACTGTAATAAAACTAAAGCAATAACCCAAGAAGGTTCCATGCGATATGTAAACGGTAACAATTCATCCCAATACAACTAAACACTAAAAATTGAGAAGCATGCATCACATTTGCTGATTCAGTAGCAGTGATTTAGTTCCAATATTTACATGGTTTATAATAATATCCATCACTCCACATACATACTTTAATATACCACGACAAGTTACAGTGGAGAGAATCTAAAGAGATGCACTGCTGCATAAAGATTCATTAAAATAATTTAAGTTCAACTTTGTGAAATAAACTGAAGGCAGAGGGTAGGCTAATTTTAAAAGTTTAAAAACTACATTTTTCATAGTAATGCACTTCAGCATTCATGCAGAGAAAATATGCGCAGCATGACGTTTTGACGTTGACTGCAAGGTTTTAAATACGCCAATTTAATCCTTTATGGCTGAGATATTCATTTCTGAAAATTTTATAAAAATTTATCATTTTGCATCGTGTCAAATCTACGTAATCAGCACATGTAGCATCTTGAAGTGCCCGCAGGAGCGTTGGTGGTACTACAGGATAAAAGTAGCAAAGGCACATGCTACGCTTACTGTATAATTTTTTTATTTATACAGCTTTCCAACAAAGAGAAGACGACAGGTATCGCCTTACAGCGAGGTATTCTTTCTCAAACGCACGCTTCCTCTACGCGTCCCCTCCTCCAAATCGCGACCAAAAAAACGAGAGTCCCAAACGAGCACGAAATCGCAGCTCTGCTGGAGAGTGGTGTAACCTGTGCCTAAACATGGGGAAGAGCACTGGTGAACCAGGAGGAAGAACAGGGTTTACGCTGATTCATTGTACTTCACCCTCTTCCCAATCATGCATGCAACAGAGGTCATACGAGTGCATAGGGCCAAAAAAAACCTGATTACACACACATTTATAAGAAGTCAACGACAGTTCACAGAGAATGACGACAGAAATGATGAACCTGCACATATTCACGTATAGCAGAGTTCATCATTTCAGTTTGCTGTATATCCGCCATGCTTTCGAGTCACAGATTAACACGCCAAACAGCTGCGAAAACCCCTGTAAAACTTAACAGTGTAAAGCACTTTTCTGCATCCCTGACTCATCATCAGCTGCGGATGCTGCCTCCAGAGTGATCAGAGCATCAGGGCAAGGACACACACACCCGGACACACACTCCTGGTGAATACTGGACAGGCCACTGGAAACATGACTTTATTTACTCATTCTAATTAGTTTTTAATATATGCGGCCTCCCATTTCCTTCAGGATCAATAAAGCTCCCATCAGCTATCGATCACCTGCCCGTACGATGAGATAATACACAGGTTACACCGTGCGCGTGTCGCCAAGGATGCGCTACCCAGCGCCACTGTGCGAGTTACGCCAAATACACCGGAACTCAGTGCGTTACACCGTCAGTTACCACGTTATGGTGCGTCACAGCACGCATTCAAGCGTGTTACCACACACCACTGCGCGAGTTACAATGGAGTTCCTATGCGGGGATCACGGTGCGTGTTGCCCTGCAGTCACCGCATGTGTCGGTGACATGGATTCACCGCGTTACCCTGTTTGTTACATACTGGGAGCAAGTGCGTTACACCGGGTCCCTGTGCGAGATACTGTTTTCTTCATCTTGTAACAGTCAAGTCCTGCTGGGAGAAAGGAACACCAACAACCGACACCGCACACCAGAGTGCAAGAGAAGAGAGAGTAAACACTGTACTTTAGGAAGTAGCTCGCGCCCTCCTTGGTGAAGCCTTCTTCCCATCCTCGAGGCAAATCTGCATTGGGACAGAATATAAACACATCATCACATCATGCGTCTCCTTCTTTTAAGTAACTCTGTGAAAGAAAAGAAACAAACAAGTCTCTCTTCCACAAGATTCAGCACCGAGGTTCAGTCCAGAACGTTAGTTTTTTTTTTTGGTTTTAAATATAATAATAAGTGCGCGAAAGTATTTATTTTAATCAAATAATGCGCGCGTACCCGAACGGATCATGTGTCCCGAGTTGACAGGTTGTCCCGTGCGGGGATGGAGCCAGGTGGTGCGACGGGTGTCATCGCTGCGAAAGAAACCACACACACACACACACACACACACACACACACACACACACACACACACAAAAAAAAAACCTGTTAAAGAGCCGGCGAGTAAGACAAGTGAAGTAAGAGAGTAACACACACCCAGCAATTGATTGAGACTCAGATACACCTGTCCCTGGCCGAGCGAGAGACCCGCCGCGGCCGCGCGCACAGACTCACTCACTCGATGAAAAAGACGCGGCCATCCCGGCAGACCCCGTAGGACCAGCGTTCAGGCAGAGTGTCCCGCGCGAGCGGAGCCGCCATGATCGCGCGCCCAGACTCTTTCATTGCCCTCTCGGCGGAGCCTCCGGCGGGGGGAGTGTCGCTTGCAGGGCAAGTGGGGCAGCGGGGCCCTTAAAGGGGAGGGCGGTGCTTTCGGCCGACATTTAAAAAAAAAAAAAAAAAAACAAAAAAAAAAAAAAAAGGGGGAACCGGCGCGCAGGTGCCGGCAGCGGAGATCAGTATCACCGGTGAACGAGCACAAAGTGTTGAATTCGCCACTCTCGCCGTCGTTGGTGATTAATTTAATGAATCGTTCATGGTAATTAAGTTGAAGTACTAAATAATATGGGCTTGAATGTTGCAGTGAAAAGTCCTCAACCGATGAGGAAATCGCGCACATTCCGAAGCTGGTGAAAGGAAAGCAGGTGTTCCAGGTGGAGTGGGAGGGTCACGTGGCTTCGCGTTCCCTTTAAGTAGCTACTCTCTTGCGTTCTCTTTGCGACTTTCTTGACTGACTCTGTGTTTCGGCCGGTTCTGGCGAGTTTTTCTAGCTACTATCCTGTACAACGACGTGTTACAATAATAATGGAAATACCAGTAGAATCACTTTGCAGGCTGCTACACAACACCTCACACACACACAGGATGGCACAAAACCAACAGGTGTCTCACACTAATCCGTATATTAGTTGTGCTGCCTCCGTCTGAATTACATGATAAGAGTAACGGGCACAGATGGATGGAAGTTAACTTTGTCTTAAGCTAATTAGTCGATTAACTTCCTCGAACCTTTGGCTGATGAGTGATCTCACACAGCTTGCTTGGTATTTAGGGTTAGTCCAAGTAAAAAAAATGGATTAGCCCTGGTGAGGGACCGCTTTTATTTTTCCTGTCCTCCAGAGACCCTGCATCATATCGCTTAATATTGGGTGTAGAGGTTTAGTATAATCTTGTAATTTTAACTATTTCCATGGTTTCTGGCTTTGTCATCATAATGCAGTCTATAAAAATGTTCAAGTCACTTCATTACCCAGGTAGTTTGACTATAATTCTGTTGGCTACATTGTGTGTGTGTGTTTTTCCCTCTATCTCTTCCGTCTTTGACCTCTTAGTGGTGGCACAAGGTACCAAATACAGACAACTTTGAGATACTGACATTTACTACACACGTTGCACACTAATGCTACCTTACCATTGTGCAGCAGTTATTGTTTACAGCCCAAAATTTTTGAAACAGTATTTTGACCTTGATGGTGTTATACGCCACACTGGATTAGCGCACGTGCTAAAGGGATAAATGTAATTAAGTGTAAGTTTTAAGGCATTTCCGGAAAAACCGAGACCGTCATTACGTAACTCCCAAACAATTCCTCTGTCGGGCCTGTGGGGTTCACTACGATATTCTGATGCGTGCTTTTCTTATTATTCTTATTTTCTCCCTTCGTTGGACTGCTGTCAGCAAAGTCATACGTAATCAAGCCATCGCACTACCTGCCACCTCCTACTATTATCTTCGTATTAAGACATCGATGACATTAAATTTACGTGACTTGCTATATGTGAAAGCTGATTACCCATTTATCAGTTTTGATCATTTTTAGTCATGTGACCAATACCAATAAAGAAATAAGCTGAATGTTAGCATAAGTGTCCTGTAGGCAAAAGAAGAGTACGTCACTCATGAAGTGGCAATGTGTAGGAACTCGATTTATAATGGGACCAAAGTGATTTACACTTATTTATCAAAATATTAAGCCTGATAATTTTACCAGAGCAATTGAGGCTAAGTAGCTTGTATAAGGGTACCACACCTGCACATGGGATTCAAACCCATAACCTCAGGGTCTACAGGTAGCAGCATTAACCACTACACCACAAGCTGTTCCTATTAAGTTTTACTCAGTAGTGTACTGGCAGTACCATGAGACAGGAACTGTGTAGAAAATATGCAAAAACTAGCACAGAACAGAAGTGTGGATTCTGGAAGTTGTCCTAGGAAAGGGTGTCATACAACAAATAAGAACATCAGTATTTGGCACGACATGCGGTATGCAAGCGGCGCCCTTAAGGCACTGCTGGAAATGCAGAGCAGCAAAATTCCAAAACACCCTGATATCATTTTATCTCATTAGAGAGGTCTGATGGCATTAAAAAAATACATTATTTACTGTCAGGAATTTTAACAATTACAGTATGTATTAATGTAGCTGCTGGATACCCTTTCCTATTAAAATATTAAACATACATAATATAAACTTTTATTTTCTGCTTCACCAGCTGGTCTTTAGAAAAAGAGCAGTGTCGTCAATTAAAATATTAGTAAAGTGAGAAACTAACACAGTTAAAAGCAGATGAGCAAACAATGGGTGCAATTAATTAGCAGGAATACACACACACTTTCTGAACTGCTTGTCCCATATGGGGTCGTGGGGAACTGCAGCCTACCCAGCAACACAGGGCGTAAGGCCAGAGGGGGACGGGATACACCCAGGACAGGACGCCAGTCCCTCGCAAGGCACCCCAAGTGGGACTCAAACCCCAGACCCACCGGAGAGCAGGACCCAGTCCAACCCACTGCACCACCGCACTCCCTTAGCAGGAATATTTTCTATAAAGTCACTGAGTGGTTACAAAAGACAACTACTACTGTACGCTACTTGTGCAACATTACACCCATGTGCAGTATCATATCCATGTGCAATATGTTGCTTTTTATATTTTGAGTAATATAGTAACATCATACCTATGTACATCATACCCATGTACAATATGTTCTCTAAATAACTGACAATCACTGTACTATAATGTCACTTTATGTTACAGGTCAATGCATAATTTTTTCTGTGTTTAGTCATTTAGTTGTGTTATGTTTCCATGGTATTTTGTTCTGTCATTTGTTGTGTTCTGTCTGGATTGTACTATGTTTTTGTCTGCTGCATTATCTATAATCATGCTTGTATTAGTCTATGTCTTTTTCAGTATGTGTGTATGTAGCCTGTATGTGTGAATGTGCACTGTAGGTTTGCTCTAAACCGGAAACAAATTCCTTGCATGCTCAGGTAATATGCTCGGCCAATAAAGCTGATTCTGATTTTGATTCTGACAGAATCCTGGAAGACCCTGTTTTGTGACTGCTTCCTGCTGTAAGAAGCGATAAGAGAAACCTGGAAGGTGCCGGAGAGGCCTGTTTACGCAGCCTGATGGGAGGTGTCTGTGATGTACGGAATGGGCAGGTGAGCACCCTGCCCAGAATGCTAATATCTCAGCAAAATTCTGACAGAGCTGCTTCATTTCAAATATTTATTATACAAAAAAAAAAAAAAAGACAGTCTGAGTTGGGGGAAAAAGGAAGAATCCTGTCCATAAATATGTTCTTCTGTTCCTGATGCATCACAAGTACATTTCCAACATCCACTCCACAGCTGACAGTGCTACCAAATCAGTCAATCACACATCTAATTTACATCTTTGTTCTTTGATCTACATTACAAGACCTTTTTAATGCTGTACTTTTATTCCTAACTCCCGTCATGTTACTAAAAACCATTAACATTTGAGCTTAGTTTTCATGGGGTTAATCCAATGACCCATAATGCAATGAGATATACATTACATTGACATTTATTTATTTAGCAGGCGCTTTTCTCCAAAGCGACTTCCAATAAACTCTGTGTAGTGTTATGAGCCCACACACCTTATTCACCAAGGTGATTTACACTGCTAGATACACTACTTACAATGGGTCACTCATCCATATATCAGTGGAACACACTCTCTTTATCATTCACCCACTATATATATAGTATTGCTGTGGAAGATGGTCACACACCCAGCTGGCGCAACTAACCATTTAAATGAAGATGTTCTGTGTCAACGGGTGGTCTAGTGATTTGAGTTGCTGTCTCAGAAAGGAAAGTGCCTGGGATTGAATTCTGCCGTCATTCTCTTGAGCTGGGCACTTATCCTGAACTCATGCTGTAAAAATGACCCTGTTGTATGAACAGTCAATCGTTCCAAAGTTGCCTAGTGCACAAATCTAACACCGTAAGTGGTTTGGGACAAAAGCTAAATTAATGATTAATAAAGCGTCAGTGTTCAGCCTTCCTGTGGAAGTTTCAGTCAGATGACAGTCCGCTGTACCGTAGTCCCTCTGTGCTGTCATGTATCATCGAGGTATGGAATTTCTCCTGCTTCTGTTTTGTGCAGCTACTTGTGAGATGAACGTTGGTCCAAATGGTGAAGGAAACAGACTAACTGTACTTAAGAGTCACACATCTGCAGCTATGTCTCTTTCTCCTAAGGTAATGCACACATTGTATTTTCTCGGAGATGTACGTCGCTTTGGAGAAAAGCGTCTTCTAAATGAATACATGTAATGTACGCTCTCCATACCTGCTGCCATGTGACTGTGATCGCTGCGATCATGCACCTTTACAGCATCAAGCATCTCTGGCATCCACGAAACGGCCACTGAAGCAAGAGCAGCTCTGGGGATAAAAATAGCGAGGAGACCATTCTGTATACCGCGTTGCGCAAGACTGCGGCCGTAGAACGGAAACGAGTAACAGCTGCTTGGAAAATATTCAGTTGTGCCACACAACCTACCCAATGGACATGGGCAACAACACACACGGGGTGGGGAATTAGGGTTAGGGTTGCAGTCAGCAGATAGGGTTAGCTGTTCTGTAAGGGGCTAGGGTTTGGGATTAGTGTTAGAATAAAGTTTAGGGATTAGGGTTATAGTTAGCAGATAGTGTAAAGGTTAGGAGTTATGGGTAGCGTTGGGGTTAGTGTTAGGATTAGGATAGGGTTAGACCAGAATACTGCAGTATCCTTTTATTCCTCACATTTGGGTTTTGGGTTTGCATCTTTGGAGCCTTCGGAACACAAGTACGTTTGTTCTGAAAATACTATCTGTAACATACTGTTCTTTCTGTGTATAGTCTTTTCACCTTGTCTGTACCTGTGTGGGGGGGTGCGGTGAGCCTAAAACTCACATCACATTTCAGGAGTAGGAAAGACTCATACTAGTTAGGGGCAAAGAAAAGATTGTACTCTCTTATCCTTCCCTTTATAACATTTAATTATTTTTTTTTCCTTTTATTTCCAGGTTGATGAGCTTCTTAATTACATGTGACAGCATTCTAGCACTGAAAGTATAAATTAGCATAGTATAGCGTGGTGTAGAGTGCAGTGATTTTAGCTTTAACTGATTTGCTGGTGCAGAGTATTACAGCCTATGTCTTATACTACGCTTCGCAATGGAGAAGATAAAGGAAATCGGAAGATGATGGAAAATCTACCCCCTGAAAAAAATCTTTATTTATGGTTTAAGGCCATTATCATCATCGTGAGCAACTCTTTTCAGGTTTAGGTTATTATTTGCTCATCATGAGGAAACAAACTCCCGAGCGGCACTCTGATGACGAAAGTAGGTGGCAGCGCTAAGCACCCAACTGTGTCATTAATATTTGATCTCCTAATCCCTTTGGAGAAGAGGATCTCATCTCACTCCCCTGTGGGGCACATCGCCTCTCTGTGTCACTCTTGTGAATTTCATTATTTGATACATCAGATTGTTCAGCTGTTTTGTGGATGAGTTGCTTCCTGATGGAGTCTGATGTACCTGTGTAGTGGTTGGTTGCGATCAGTCATTCTGCTCAGTGTGTTTCATACCAGAACTCTTCTTACATTTACATTTATTCGTTTAGCAGACGCTTGTCTCTAAAACGACATACATCTCAGAGAAAAATACAGTAAGTGTATTACATCAACAGAAGGAGAGATTTGGATGCCACATGTCATTCTAACCAACTAACATCAACACCTGCTTTGGGTCATGGAGAGCTGGAGCCTCTCCCAGCAACACAGGGCACAAGGCCAAGGGGGGAGGGAACACACCCTGGATGGGATGCTGCTCTGCATCCCAAGCAGGGCTTGAACCCCAGACCTGCCACGCCACTGCATCCTCCACTTATCTAGAGTACAGTTAATTTGTCACAATCCATCATATGAACCAGTATACGTCACAGGAGTCACTGAATAAAGGTTTTTCCGTTATTCAACAGTTATAATCACAAAGTTATTGAGCATAAACATTTACACATTAACATGCACTTAAGAGATCATGGGAGAAGTGAGTCTGGAAGAGGTGAGTTTTAAGACCCTTCTTAAATGTAGGGACAGATTCAGCCGTTCTGAGTGAGAGGGGGAGGTCATTCCACCACAGTGGAGCCAGAACCAAAAACCTTTGTGCTTTTGATTTTGGATCTTTTGTTTATGGGATCACCAAGCACACAGAAGTCGAGGGGTGTAGCAGTCCGGTTGACATGTAGTGAAGACACATATGGCACTGGGTGCCATACGCTCCAGTACCAGGAACTTGTATCCACGCTGTTTGAAAGCTAATAGATAAACACGGTATTGAACTGAAGAAGTGTCATCTGCTGCTTCCCTGCTCAGTCCATTTAACGCCCCTCTGTGGTGTCTAGTCAGCCTGTTCCTACCTCTCATTTTTGTGCCATTTGGCACAGTTTGACCTGAGCACAGAGGGTGCAGTAGTGCAGCGAGCTTGGCCAGGTCCTGTTCTCTGGCAGGTCTGGGGTTCGAGTCCTAGTTGGGGTGCCTTGTGATGGACTGGTGTCCCATCCTGGGTGTGTCCCCTTGCGCCCTTTGTTGCTGGGGTAGGCTCTGGCTCGCTGTTACCCCGCTTCAGCCAATGTGTAACCTGAGCACCTCTTGGTTCTTCTGAATGCCTCAATACATGACTTATTTGTAGGTTTACGCAATCCTGGAAATGGAGCTTTTTAATGTGACCTTCTAGTTTTGAAATTTTGAGCTGTGGGTGGGTACTTAGCAGGTCGGTGTTGCGGCGGGAAGTGCCGATGCCTTACCTCTCCTGGGCTGCAGGTTCCGACATGGGTCGGAAACCAGCTCAGTTTTTGTGGAATTCACACGTAGCCCTGATTTCCTCCCACGGTCCAGAGATGCATGATTCAGGTGAATTGGTGAATTTGAATGTGTGTGTGTGTGTGTGTGTGTGTGTGTGTGAGTGTGATTGCCTTGCGATGGACTGGTGTTGCCAACCAAGGTGTTCCTGCCTCACACCATATGCCTTCAGGATAGGCTCTGGACCACCATGACCCTGCATTGGACAGTGGTTACCAGTAGAGTGAATGAGTGAGTGAATTTGTTCACCAGGTTTACAAGACCTTCAGCTCTGATGTCACTTTGGATTTTGCCTTTTATTGTGCAAGTCCCTCTTTGGGCTCAGTTATCGATGAACCATGCGTCAGTTGGTGAGTTGACCAGACTAAAGTCCATTAAAAAGGGACAGTATTTTTGTCCCCTCTTTGCTGAGTTGTGACTCCCCTACGTACAAAATGTTTAACTGTTCCTGTGTCACACACTTTGCAGGTTTATACACTCATTGCAGGATCAGCATGGAGGATCCAACTCCTGGCTCAGCTGTCCTATTGGAGGGAAGGGAAGGAAAGGGGACTCTTTCTCTTACCTTCCAGTGAATACCATGAGTGTGATGAGAGATCAGACACACACACCACTGAGCGTGTGACCCTGACACCTATAGACGGCACTAGCGGTCGAGCAGAAACCCTGTCGTCTTACACATCATCTTTCTCTACGACAGTTACGCTTACATATAGATGTATTCGTTTAGCTGATGCTTTTCTCCAAAGAGATTTACAATGTTAAGCTGCTTACAATGATTTACCCATTTCTACATCTGAGTAATTTTACTGGAGTAATTTAGGGTAAGCGCTTTGTATTGGGGTCTAACTTCAGCTGTTTGTTATTCATTATCTCACGCTTTTCCCCAAGGTAACTTAACCGTGTTACACTGATCTACCCATTTGTACAGCTGGGTAATTTTTACTGTATCATTTTGGTATAAGTACCTTAGTCAAGGGTACTATAAGAGGAGTGGGAATAGGTGGGGTTAGTGCCTTCAAGTCGAATTTGACTTGTGGTGATCACTCACATGGTTTTCGTGGTAAGGGAGGGTACAGAAGTCCTTTAGCATGGCCGTTTTCCCCATGTCTTTGAATTGTAAGCATGAGCCTAACATTGAAACACTTTATGCAGAAAAGGGTCTCAGATTCAAACCCACACCCAAACACAGAGATCCGATATGGTGAGGCATCAGATTTACTGCTGTGACTGTGCTGCTTCAAATAAATACCATGCTATAGAAAACCAGAAATAAGTGAACTTCAGTTTCACTGCTGAGGGGTGTGGTGGCATGGTGGCGCAGTGGGTTGAACCAGGTCCTGCTCTCTGGTGGGTCTGGGGTTCAAGTCCTGCTTGGTGTGCCTTGCAATGGACTGGTGTCCTGTCCTGGGTGTGTCCCCTCCAGCCTAATGCCCTGAGTTGCTGGGTTAGGCTCTAGTTCCCCATGACCCTGTATGGGACAAGTGGTTTAGGGGGTGTGGGTGTGTGTGTTTCACTCCCTCAGTTTCTTACTGCCCTGGAGACCAAAATATTATATATAGGAAAACATGGATTCCAAGGGGCAGGGTGGCACAGCGGGTTTGGCCTGTGCCTGCTTTCCAGTAGGGATGGGGTTCGAGTCCTGCTTGGGGTGCCTTGCGGTGGACTGGTGCCCTGTCCTGGGTGTGTCCCCTCCCCCTCCAGCCTTGCACCCTGTGTTGCTGGGTTAGGCTCCAGCTCGCCGCAACCCCACTCGAGATGAGTGGCTTCAGTTTGCGTGTGTGAAACATGGATTCCATTTTACCTTATTTCCACTCCATTTCCAATTGGAAACCCAAGGTGGTTCAGCACTGTAGGCTCCTCTTGTCAATAACCCCACTGTTGAGATCCCATAGAAAACCTGAACACCTCTGATCTGAATCCTTTTCACTGAATCTGACATTTCAATGATCGACATCATCGACAAGGACCAGCCTTCGGCTGACAATGTGTGATGGGGGAATGGACACCATGTCTCCCCAGCCCTTCTGCAGCACTGCCCACAGATGATGTGTGTTGGTTTGCTTTCGCTCTCCTGTCCGGGTTGTCTAGGTGGACTTCTCACTGCTGCTGCGCTGCTCATCATCCCTCAGTGAGGCTCAGGTGGGCACGAGATCAGTCAGAGATGCAGGCGATGACACAAAGGCACATTCCGTTGAAATTATCGAGGAGGGTCATGTATCACTGGGTCCAGCTACGTATATAAAAGTTGGCTGCTGGGACACGGGGACAGAGTCCCATGTTTGGAATAGCGACACAGTGTGTGTTGTCAGCGGAGCACACAGTACATGGAGCTGCTTTGGGTCAAAGTCCAAGGCGGGGACACGGGGGAGCTGAACAATCAGACGGACACCTGCTGAGATCCCGCGCGCTTGGCTGACCTTCTGGCTCTCCGTCATGCCTCAGGGGTCTCGAGGAACTGCAAGGTGACCCAACTCGAACCGCTGCGCCCCGGGAGATGCCCGCAGGGGAGGCTGCACTGGAGCAGATACTCCTCCCCACCTCAGCATCTCTCTAATCACACAGACCAGGCGGTGCAACCCAGCATCCTGAGAAGCGGCAAAGCCTGCAGAGGTCTTCTACTCCATTATGTGCAGGCTGTGACGGTGGGTCTCTCACACACACACACACACACACACACACACACACACTCCTTGCAGTACCTCTGTTTCATTTGGTTATACAAATGCAGGGCGAATGAGATGTCCCAGTTCACCAGATACTCCAGCAGTACAGCAAAATTACTGCAAGGTGTGGGATGAGCATCTGCCTCCCAGTGAGCACACACACACACACACACACACACACACAAAGAGAGCTCATTCTGAACTAGACACCCAGCGCTGACAAAAAGAGCGAGAGAGAGACGGATGCATGGCTTTGTGTGCAGAAAAAAATAGAGTCCCAAAAAATGCAGATAGCATTTATACAGTACAATCATCTCTGTATTTTATGAGGACTCTAAGTGACCACTTAAACCAGTCTGGTCATGTACAGACATGGAGGCATGTGGTGACACAAAGGGTTTGGCCAGGGTCCTGCTCTCTGGTGGGTCTGGGGTTCGAGTCCTCCTTGGGGTGCCTTGCGACGGACTGGCGTCCCGTCCTGGGTGTGTCCCCTCCCCCTCCGGCCTTACGCCCCGTGTTGGCGGGTTAGGCACCGGGTTGCCGTGACCCTGCTCGGGACTAGCGGTTTCAGTCAACGTGTGTGTGTGCGTGTGTGGTCATGTATGGCCACGGAGGGCTCAAGTAGCCCCATCTGTCTTGCCCACAGACAGGACGTCTGCATAATTAAAGACAGTGAATATAAAGGGTTCTTATAACAGGCACATTGAGCTACTGAGCCTCGTGTTCCATGATTTCCCAGCGTTGACAGACATGATAGTATTAAGAACCTCAATCTGTTATTGTTAAACATTAAGTTATTTTAATGTTATTGTTACAGTTATCACTTAAGATTTAGCAGTCCATACGGAGAGGTACATTTTACTGTAGCAATTCAGTAACTTGATGAAGGGTACAAAACCAGGAGAGGGGATTCGAACCTGGTTCCTTTGATCGCTAACCAACACCCTAACCGTTATACTACCTGGTAGCTCGATTTTGTCAACTATATTTCTTAGACGGCCGAGCCTTAACTTCCACCATCTTTCCGATCCCTCAAAACCTGACAAGTTGTTACACCCCTCCAGCAGCCTTGGACTAAAGAGACAAAATGCCAAAATAAATCTTTTTGTTTTAGTTCAATGTGATGTTGCTTATTGCTTCGCTTTCACTGCTTTTTATATTTATTGTCCCGCAGCGGACTGTTGTTCTAGGAACAGGCTGTCAAAATTGTTAAATGAATAGCGCCCTCTGCTGGTGCGGTGGTCACATTGCGAGGTACAGGAGGCCTGCGGAGAGCGATGGGTGTTGTAACAACCGGCAAGTCACAGAAACGCTGGACTGCCGCACAACCCTTGTGGAGGGTTTTACTCGTACCACTTCATAGCGGTTCATCAACACTTCTGTTCATTGCACGTGCGTGCACACACACATGCAAACGGTTCGGTCAATCCGGTGTCATGCTTTGACTCCATCCTACATCGAACAACTACCACCCAACTCTTCGATGACCCAGAAGGTCTCAGCGATGACACGCAGTGGTATCTCCTGAATGTACCGGCTAACAACTTGAAAGAAATGGGTCTGAGATCAAAGTAAATGACCTTAACGTGTCACGATCTGCATTTACGAAAAGGCAAACCGGCTTAATTTACATATGGAAACGCTGACCTTGCAGCAAACGTCTCGCGAAGAGACGTGCAACAAGTTCACTACGCCGCATGCTGTCGGTCCAAAGGATGTCACCGAATTGCCGCGTTCGACCGAGCAGCGGCGTAACAGACACGTTGTATATCGTATTCAAATTACTGCAGCAAACAAAGAGGAAATTCGATCGAGCCGTGATGTTACGAGCTGGGAATTGCGTATGTGGCACATTGCGCGTATTTACCATGTCTGTGGCCGTATTGCATCAGCTCCACTCGAGCCTTTCAACGAGTCCTCTCGCCTTTGAGGAGGGGGCTGCGGGGGGTGGGTCAAAGACGACAGGCTCCGCCTGCACCTCAGACACAATACCGACTCCCTGATTGCATCACGCACCGCAGCCGGCATAATTGCCCCACACGAGACCGCTCTCCTGCCCTCGCGCTCCGGAGCGCACCTGACCGGCCCCTGACTGCAAGGCCCTGCTGCAATCTCCCGTAATCCTTTCGCGGAGTCGCTGCCACGTTGCCGGGAGACCGGGGCCGCTGGGGGCCGGGCCCTCCTGCTAGGACAAAGTCGAGTGAAACGCATTCCCATTTCAGACTCTTCTACCACATGGTGTGAGGACACACCTGAAGCGGAGGAGTACGATAATAAAAACAATGATTATGTCATCCCAAAAACGCACGGCCTCAGTTTTTCCGGCCCTGCTGCGGCCCCCCACTGACCAGAATGCGTCATACAAACCTGGGCTCTGTGCGAGTCCCCGGTCACCTTGACAACCCCGTTGTCCCGCGTGCGCCGCCGTAACTCGGGTCAGCGCTTGCTCACCTTTGCACCGTGCGGCGTGCCGTGTCTCCTGGGGGGATGCTAATTGATTTCTCCTCCAAGGAGAACATTTCATCATGCCTTGTTTTTTTTAACCCTTTTCTGGCACAACACGGTGAGCGCTGGGACTCTGGGAGATGCAACCAGCTGCCTGGCGTGGAAATGTGGACGGCGAAGGAAGAGAGACACGGGAGCGCCCGCGCAGCCAATCAACCAGGGCCGCCGCGGCGCTCTGTTTTCTTCTCTCCGTGTCTCTACACAACATCGCACGAGCACCTGTTGACGTGAATAAACAGAGGTACCGGCTCCTGCCGCGTACTGGGACGAAAACCGAAACGGAAAGACACATGCAAAGAAGCAGTGTTACACGGTGGAACATGAGAGTTACAGAAATATAACTATGTAAATCAGGGAAGATGTGATGGAGATGTAAAAGTAAAGCGTGTAATCACTCCGTGGATATTAATTGTACCCCCGGATGTGAGAAATCCTGTTTTACCTCACCAGGACTTGTCACTGCTAAGTTAAAGCCCTGGTGATAAGGAGTGACTCAGAAGCAGAGCAGCAGAGGAACGTGACAGTTTGGCCCTGGCTTCCAGGAATAAGGTGACTCTGATGTACTAGCTGGAAATGAACTTTGGCCCTCTGAGGTCACCGTGTTCCACAGCATCGAGACCAAACTCCTCGTCACGCATGCCTGTGACTAAGGCTGCCCACGACCCCTCACCGCCTCGTCGCTCCATCCTCTTTCGTGGCCGATTAGATTGCTGCATGCTCAGCAAGTGTCCTGAGCATGTAAAAAGTTGTAGGGAGATTAGAGCTACAGCTCTTGTTTTCAATTGTTAATTATTCTCATGCAAAAAAAAAAAAAAAAAAAAAAAGTCAGCCAAACAGCAACTTGCAGCGCTCACATCTGGGGAAAAAGGTCTTTATTAATTAACAAGTGGGAGTTCCTATCTTATCCGAGCAGTTTGTCCCCTCCGTCTAACTGCGGCGATTAAAGTGCCATAGCTCTCCAAGACAAAGACATATTATTCTTTTAAATTAAAATTTTCAAAAATATCACATTATTAAAAAAAATAGAAGCTTGACATGATTTTAATATACATTCTAAATGCAAAAGGCGTATAAAAGTATGCAACATATTTACAAATAAATAAGGTAAAACATCAGTGCAATGGTTTTGAGATAAATGAGGTCTTCGCAAAGTGGTGGTGTTTTGTTCCATGAGTTCTGGACTCCAGATGATGCTGATGACCTTTAGTCCATAAGGATTAGTTCTACTGAATGTCTTTTAGGTGGAAAAAAGTTCACTTTCAAGATCAGGACTTGACCACGGCATGGGGGGACTCCTCAGCCTCACGGAGCCGGGCCAAGATCTTCTCCCTGTGCGACGGCAGGAGGCAGTAACCAATGGCCTGCTCCGTCTCCGCGATCCTCCTCTTGAAACGGTCGCGGTCACGGGCCATCTCCTCCCACGGCCCCCTTCGGGAGGCCTGCAGAGCGAATGACCACGACCGCATGACGTGGACCTCGACAACTGGGGAGAACCGAACCTGGAACGCAAATAGGATTGTTCAGACAAGCGATGCCAAAGACACCTTCTCCATCACACAACCGTGATCTCAGACACGGCGCTGGGCAGTAAAGCACGAACAACAGATCTTCCCTTCGCGTCGCCAGGCTGCAGCAACAGCAGTGCCTTCACCACCCCCCCCAAAAAAAACACTAGTTCTGGTACCATCATGACAGTGCTGACAACGCAAACCATGCAAGCGCTGTGCAATACACCCTAGTCAGAGCCGGTGTGATGACTCACACGCACCACATGTCAACTGTTGGGCTCACGACACACTCTGTTGTTGCTTATCATCCATAAATAAAGGCTGAGGGCAGCTGACACGTACTGCACGCATGCATTTTAACATTCTGCTACCCTTGAAAAACATTCTGAGGGGGTTGACGGCTAACAACGCGCAGAGCGCGCAAGCACCGTTTTATAAATATGGCTTGATAAATTTATCTTCATACCTCACGGCTGTCTTATTTATCCATTTACCTGACACCAAGTTAAGCTGATTATAGGGACCCTCTCCTACAACTAGGGAGTTTCATGAGTAAGAACTACAGTAAACACTGGAAAAAACATCAGAATAAACTCCATTAACCTTGGGGAGAATTGGCTCTCTCTCTTTCTGGACATTTACAGCAGGTGTGTGCCCTGGTTTTGTCTTTCTCTTTCTCCAGGGGACAATCTGAGGACTGTCAGGGCACCGCTGGGGACAGCGATGTTTAAATTGTCTCTTTGGCAAAGATGGCTTTGACCTCACAACCCTCTGTAAGCTCCGTGCCTCAGCGCCAGGACCTACTGCGTCCCGACGCGTAGGGGAGCTTCGGAGACAAGCGCGGAAACAAAGCGGGTGGTAAGGGTCTGAGCTCTGGGAGAACGAGTTCCACAGCTCGTCATCATCCGAACGGCGGTGTTCGTCGCCGTCCGTCCCCTCCCCATCGTCTTTGTCCGCTTCGCTATTGGCCGGGCCATCCACGAGGTCCCTAGTTGCCTGACCCTGCAAAGGAACCCCTCCCACAGGGTCAGTCCTCCTGGGGCCAGAGCTGGAGGCACACGCCGTAAAGTTCATGGGGTTGTAGGGGTCTGCTGGACGGACAAAGAGCTCCCACAGTTTCTCGTTCTCGGTGTCTCCCTCGGCATCCGAGCTGCTGGAACCCTCCCAGTCGCTGGAACTCTCCCAGTCGCTCTCGCTGTCCCAGCCAATGTCCAGGCAGCGCGTCTCTGCTGCTCTGTTGTGAGAATGGTGCTTGGCGCCCTTGCTCTCCACATCTAAACTCCATCCTCTGCCACTGTCCTCCTTTTTGGTCCCCCGTGGGGAGCAGCTCGAGATGCAGGCTGAGAAGTTAAAGGGATTGTAGGGGTCACTGGACTTTGTGAAGGACTCCCACAATGCCTGGTTGTCCTCACTGGCAGGAACCTCACCATCATCATCATCATCATCATCCCAAAAAGAGTCCACAGGCGTCTCGCTCCCGGGTGCATCCTCAGAGGCATCCTTCCCGTGACAAGCCTCAACCGGGTCTCCAGGCAGCAGCACATCCCAGTTCCCACTGTCCCCCGATGTCCAGCTGGGACACTCTCCCAAGCACAGCTGGCCCCCGGGCTCCGAGAGACACTCCGCCGCTCGCAGGACAAAGTCGTCCACCAGACTGCAGCACAGCTCGTCCCCCCGCAAGGTCGAGAAAAGGGCCCCAGCCCGGGACTCCACTCCGCACGAGGCCAGGGGGGTCGTGCGGGTGGCGATCACTCCCCCACCGCCGCCTCCTCCTCCGCCGCCATCGAACAAAGAGGAGAGGATGAAAGTCTCGGCCGCGTTTCCCGCCGCGCTCACGTGCTGCACGTGACGACCCGTCTCATCCGTGATTCTCAGGTGCACCTCGAGGCGGAACATCTGGAAAACTGCAGCGAGAAAATGTTTGGGGGGGGGGGGAGACACACACGCAAGACAGGACAGAAACAACGCGATTAGAGAGTTACAGCTGTTAGTACAATAATTAAAGCTACAGTTCAGGAGAAACGAGCAGAAACTGGCGCGCGCTACCGCCGAGCACGTGCCGCGGTTACGGCTCCCTGACGTGCGCGCTTTGCGCTTTCAACGTGAGTTTTAGCGCTGCCTTTACGGTTTCACACTGCGGCGCGGCAGGCGGTCCTTACCGCGTGACACTCGGTCGGTGTGTATGTGGAAGCAGTTACTCGCTAACAGTGTGTGTACTGACTGTCAGTTACTCTGTCTGTAGCCATTCCGTGTGTCCAACTCAACAGCCTGTTGCGCCGAAACGGAAACCAGGCGCAAAACCCAGCGCTTCCGTTCAAACATAGCCGGCCTTAAACCTTCATATTTTTGTTGCTCGACTAATTAAAAAGCAATTCACAGTATATTTCACCCACTTTATTACTTTTTTTTTTTTTTTTTTACTAATTGTACTGTGCTGATAGGTACCTCACTCATGGACAGCAGACAGCGAGTCCAGGCAACTTCCCCGCCGTCGCCCCGTTTGTTTAAACACGCGAGTGTAAAAGTGCTCCATTACCTGCCAGGAAGCTGTAGTAGATGACATGCGCGAGCAGTCGGACCTGCTCCCACAGCACGGCCAGGATGTGTCGGGTCCAGGGTACAAGCAGCAGCCCTGGGCCGGCCGAGCACTCCACGGAGCTCTTCTCGGACCCTTCCTTCAGAGGACCCATCACGGAGTCCATCGTGTCCACGGACAGAATTTCAAGCGGCAAAACTGAACACGCGGGGGGTTGTCGTCACCGCCTCGGGTTCAAACAGATGTCCTCCCTCCTTTTTTTGACACACGGTCTCTTAGGACTATCCGGTACCTTCGAGCTGTTGTGTGGGAAGCTGACGTCCATGGTGAAGATTCAGAGTCCGTGGGACACACTGAGGGACTCCATGTTGTCGAAGCACAGTCGCTCCCTTTCCTTTCTGGGAAATAAGCGTCCGCGGCGACCACACTGAGCGCCAATGATCCTGCTCTTTGTCAGCGGCTCTGCTTAAACTGCATCAACCGCAGCTGATTGGCGCAAGACGCTGCCACTCAAATCTGGGCCCCGCCCTCGAAACGCCTCCCTCCTGTCGTTCCGTGACGTTCGAAACGACCCGTAAATTCCAGAGGAAAAAACGCAAAGGGTTTCGATATGGATATGAACGTCACAGGCTTCTCTGAAGTATTTGTACCCCCAAATACTGCATGACTGCCTCAGTTCGAAAAAATAGAGACAAACAAATATGACCACATAAATAGATACAACTGCCTAGATTAGAATGTGAGACCAAACAGGCACTGTTGACAAGGGCCAGCAGGGGGCATAGTGGTTAGTCATCGACTCAGACAGTTGCTGGGTTTGAGTCCTTCTCTTGATCAAGGTACTTACCCTCAATTGTAATACAGTGAGAATACCCTGGTCTCAAATTGGTATATCACTGTAAGGTCAATAATGCAGTAGCAGGTGGTTAAGGCAGTCCCCTTACAGACTGAAGGTTTCTCATCAGAATCCTCTTTATGCTGTGGTATCTGAGTAAGATGCTCAAGTACAAGTACTTTGCAGATGAAATAGGTTAACAACTGAATAGCTTGTTGCATTTACTAAAAATCATTAACAAGGTAGATTATGTAAAGGGTAAGATTAGTCAAGATTTCAGCAACTGACAAGGCATTTTTTTTTTTTTTTTAAGGCTTTCAGTTTGTTGGTCAGACAGTAAAGCAATAAATGTAATTCAAAATACTTCTTTAAACACTGCTATATTAGCACACAGAGCAGATGATAAAAATCAAAACATTAAACAGAAGCAGCCCAGATCAATGAAAAAGCCTGTGGTAAGTAATTCTACCTGAACACCGGGGTCAATCAACAGCAAACAAAAACCCTACAGCACTAGTTATAGTTCATTAACTGTTCACAGGTACTGAGTAACCAAATGCTACACTGCGTAATTAGGAGCAGGGGCACATTACCTTCCCAAAGTATGTTTACAATTTATATTACAAAAAAGAACAGATAACGCAAGCAAGGGGTTCAATCAAATTACATTTATTGAAAATCTTGGATTTATGCCACTAGAGCAGAAGCTGTGGAAGATTCACTGTGAAAAGAAGGGGGGGAGAAAAAAAAAATTACGTGACAAAAGGAAAGTCTCAAAAGTTGTATAACAAAACATACCAACAAATAATTCATAGGTGTTTCAATTTAGAGTAATTAGGCCTTAAATATCCATGAAGCTTAATGCCAAAGTGGTCATGGTATAGCATTACCCCAGTTAGAATATAGACTACGGGGGGGGATCAGTTTTCTTCACAACACGTTAGCAGCTATTTATACACTGCCTTGACATGACTGGCATAACAACATTATGTAGAGAACAAACAGATCTTTACAGCATAATAGTCTACAGATGTGATGTACTGATAAGCATAGTTAAACGAGTGACGAACACAGGAAACCTAAAACGGGTTTTACATCTCATCGCTGCACGTTTGTCATTTGTTGTCAAGTACTAAGCACAAGCTGTCCATGACATTCATTCCTGGCCCAAGGAAGGGCTGCACACACACACTTAGCTTTGCTTTATGACCATTTCAAAGCTACAGCAAAATATTCTACACGCTAACTTTGCATGACGAACTAGTAAACATTTAATTTTCATCCAGATGCATCTTGAGATCCAGCCATTAATTTCTGTCCACTCTAGAGGACATGTTTTTAAGTGCATCTCCCAAACTGTACATGCTACAGAGCTGAGTCTCAATGCACCTTATATAGAACATCCTGTGCTTTTAAGTGATACCACATGTATGTTGGTAGGGCTTTGAAAGCATCATAGAATTCCTAAAATATATATATAATTTTTTTTTCCTTGAATGGTCTGAAGAGGATACTGCAGAATACTGCCCAAGTCAAAACTATCTCAATTTAGTACTTTCACATTCCCCACCCTTCAGGCTTCATTTTCATTTTTCCTTCTCTATTTCAATGTTGCTGAGGCTGCCATGTGAAAATAGACACACATTAGCCTTTCCTCTCTTATTTCCTCAATGAGAATACATGGATGTGTTTACAAGCAATCGCAACAGACCTCTGAAATGTTAAGAGTTGGGGGAAGAGCCAGCTGGCCGCCGGAATGTGATTTATTGTACAAAGGGGACGGGACAGGTTTGGCCTGCTAGTTTTCCTCCTGGGTTCCTCTGATGCATTGGATACACCTCAGCTCATCCTAGAGAAAAGACTGAAATGTATCCAAGGCATATAGTCTGATGGTGAGCCATGTCATTGCTTAGAGCTGGCCAAGCTACATTTCCTCAGGGAGAAGACTTTCCACCAGTTCCCTGGCACTCCATGAAAAGTACCAGGGTGGACAGCATGTCAGTCAAGGACCGAATACGTACTACTTCCAGTTGGGTGGGAGTACTCTCTTGGTCTTATAGTAACGGGCCAGTCTGTGGATCCTGCTCTCGATGAGAATCAGACGGAATTTGGCATCTTTATCCTGGACAAACAAAATGTTTTCTTTAAGGGATGGACAGGAGATTCTGATATCTAATGATGCCACACAAAGATCCCCCCCCCCCCCTCACAACATCTACTAACTTTACTAGTAGGACCAATGTTGTTACCTGTTGTCATTGCATAGAAAAGGTACTCCATTAAAGAAAATTTTACATGATTTCATCACATTCTAGCTAACAGGACAACTCTGCCTTAACATGGAAGTAATTAAATATTTACATTATCATTAAAACATTTTCAGAAATGCAAACATTTCCTGTTTCTTTAACTGCAGCCAAATACTCATGTTGGCACCTTGTGAACTGAGTGGTAGGGAAGGAGATTAAGCCTTTTAGAGATTTATGATGACAAATGGCTGATGGGACTAGAGATGCAAGGTGCTGAGGGTTCATGGAAGTGGGCCTAGTGTACAGCCCTTAGCATAAGAATAATGAATCTAACATTCTCTCTTTATTGAATGTTGCTACAGAGCAAAGGCGACTTGTGGTTCTGTACTCAACCATTACAGAGCAGTAAATCGCTGTCTGAACAGACGGAAGTGTGAGAGAAGACAAATTCACTAGTGTTTACATCTTGTGTCTGCTTTTCATCAGTCAGAAACAAGACAAACGCTACACGTTTGTGGGAAGAATCAGTCAAGTTGACACTGAACAGCAGTTTATGAACAAACCAAGTCATGAAAAGACTTCTGCCCCCGATAAGGTGAGAAGCCAGTTTACCCTATTCTCCATCTTCTATACGATCTGTCTTTTATCACAAACGCACATAAAGAACCAGGGAAACATGGAGTTTATCAGAGGAAGCGAGGGGTGTACTGCAGAAACCCTAGAACATGAAACCAGTCTATTAGAGGGCATCTTTTTGTAACATGACAATAAAACTAACACTTTCAAAACTACAGACAGAAACAAGAATCAAAGTCACATAGATGCTGCTCTTTCACTATAGATTACCTTCCTGTTCCTTTCCAGATGCTTCCTCACAGCAACAGCCTTCTTGATCAGGTGGTAGAGGTCTTCAGGGAGGTCTGGCGCCAGGCCCTTGGACTTGAGGATCCTAAGGATCTTGTTGCCTGCGACAAAGCGCACCTGGGCGACACCATGAGAGTCCCTCAGGATTACACCTGAAGAAGACCGCAGAAGCCGTTAAGTACACAACACCACCACTTCTGAAAGACAGCAGTACCTTCAGCCTTCCGTAGATGTACCTGAGGGTCAAATTTATGCCTTTCAAATGTGAATGACAGGTGTTCATTTTAAGGAAGTAATCAAACAACAAAACTGAACACAAGTTTTCCAGGCTTCACACTTGATAAAACATGTCCAGGCAGTCAATGGCAAAAGCTGCCTATACCGAACAAAATTAGTCTTGATCAAAAAGTCTACGAGAAAGAAACTAAAGCGATACTGGATCAAACAGTTAAAAATGGTAGGGAAGATTGTTGGTGTTCGTAGCTCCGGTTGTTGATTCAGATGTTCGCCAAGCTTTGCATTTTGATTGCAAACGTTTCATTACCAGTCGGAGTGACATCATCAGTGCTTAATGCGTGTGTTGTTAGATCAGACAGTGTTTGTGATTTAGCAGATAGTGTAGAAGTTCAAAATGCTGCATGAAGCAGTCAGGTTTGAATCCACCCAAAAATCACCCAAGTACTGTGTGTGTGTATGTATGTATATAACTATACATCAATGGGTAAATCATTGTAAACCCCTGAACAGTGAAAGTCAGTTTAGAAAAGTTTAAGCCCCCCCCCAAAAAAAAAGAGTATCACACATCACTCCTCACAGACGTGTGACTTGAAGGTTGTTGGTTCAAGTCCCCATTCCCTCGTCCCTCAGCCCCGCCCCTTCCTGTGGGACTTACCGATCTGTGAGGGAGTCAAACCTTTCTTGGCCAACTTGAAGATCTGTTCTCTCACGTCATCCGACGTAAGTTTCAGCCACTGCGGATATAAAGCAGGACGTTAAGTGTGTGTAATTCCACAACGGAGAAAAGAATTAAAAAAGCTGTTATGTGCACATGAGCATGCGAACTTACCGTGGGTACACTGCGCCTGTAGGGCAGCGCGGACTGGGAGAGACCCTTTCTGAAACAGAGACATTATCGGTACATCAGGCGGGAATCAATGTAGCCGCGTAGGACCATTCACTGAGGCGGTGAGGTGAGGTGTGGTGAGTCATGTACTGGTGTCTGAGGGAAACGCAAGCAGCCCTCCACTCAAGCGTGAGGAAATTATTAAGTATTTACAACGAATCGCTGACTTCAGAAAGCACACGCACGTCTGCGCTTCATTTTCAGATCGCACCGTAACGTATCCGTGAACACAAAACTAAAGCCTGCTCATTTCACGGAATGAAACGCGATCTTACCCGGGAGCGTGCATACGGCCCATGATTGCGCTTTAATCGAAGAGAGCGCTTGGCTCGAGGCTCCCCTGGAAATGACGTTGGAAGTCACTTGTGCGCAGACTCATCACATGGACGTTAAACGAGAGCGGTTAGGACGTGAGGGCGCGATTAGGAAGTGACGTAAAAGATTGCGCGCACGCTCATAACGGGGGAATTTTTTCTCCTGGTTTCTTTTTTGTTGTGGTGTTCTCTATCAAATTTCTATAAATTAAAAAGTTAAGCCACTAACACTGTAGTACACTTGATTACGTGTGTGGTATGGATGTGGTAAGGACATTTTTGCGGGATCGCTTATGGGCACCCGTAAGAACAAGGCAAGCACATCATCATGTGAAATGTATAAATTATACACAGGCCCAAATTTCCAGAAATACATTTCCGTAACATGCACACCCAAGGAAACTGTGCGTTTGTGTTGAATTGGGGGTTTCAATGTACAGAACGTTGTACAGACTCTGAACAACGTACAAACTTGCTTCTCCACACAGCAGCGTGACGCCACTAGATGGGGCTCAGCGACGGGCTCGTGAACGGCGCCTTCCGAGTACGGAAGCGTCTAGAAGTTGTGGGATTTACTCACTGTGACGTTAAAACGGACTAGGTTTATTTTACCCGTTACGTCCAAGTATCTGACTGCAAATAGAGCCGTTTCGAAATCTTATAATTTGTACAGAGGACTACATCCAAAGACACACTGAGGTTTCATTGAACGCCTTTAAAATCCATCCACTGTCCTAATAAAATATGCAAATTTTCACGGCGTTGTCAACATTTCATAGACATCAGTTATGTTAAATAGAAATTAAGATCTAAAATAGGAATATGTAAAATATTTACTAATATGACAAATGATGAAATAGTTTAATCTGGGAACTGATGTTTGTCATGTACTTCAAATGAAGCAAATTGCTGCGGCTCAAAAAAAACACCTTCAGGCCACTCACTGCTATTTGAATTTGTCAAATTTAAGTGCTCTCAGGACTGGAACTTTCCTGATGCTGTATTTCAAACAACATGAAAGTTTTGGAAGTAAATAAGTATATTTATTTGGTTTCAAGAAAATACTCTTTCCCCAGGCTTAATGGAATAAGGCAAGCTACCAGAATGTATACTTCATACTGACCTTCAGTATGGAAATAAATTCAGTTTTTATACAAACCTTGTTCAAAAACATTAAATTCATTTTAGGAAATAAAGCCTACAGTACAGATTCTTTCACGTTAAGATAACCAATCAAATAAATAACTGGCCATATTTATATAGGATCAGCATATTTTTACAGTTAAAAGTACGAATCGTTTACTTCTGTTGCAAGTGATCTTACAAACTTGTTTGATATGCTAAAAAAAAAAATACATCCAAGTAAACACAAAAGTCCCCTTCTTGATACATTAACTGTTCCACTTCAGATCTCTGTACACTGTTAGCCTTTAGTTAAAATGCAAGAAGAATGAGAGCAGGTTATTGATAATCTAAAAATCCAATGTGAAGTGAGCAAAGTGTCAAAAGGCATGAGATAAAACAGGGAATTATGTATGTTTGCATGTCTGCTCATGCTCTGGACAGCTGTCCAGCAGGACCAGGGACAGCATTTCACGGGACAAGATTTTAATCGGAATATAAACAAGCTGTGCTCAGTGAAGCAAACTGGAGTTTTTAAATGCAAAATAAACAAGTCCAAACAATGCAGCCTCTTTTGTCCCAAAAGGGAAGTGGTCGGCAACGTTCCCCATTCTTTTGGCACATAATGTATTACACATAACCTCACTTCCTGCAGTGTCAGGCCTCAACCAGCCTGGCTTCACAAGGAATCTCTACTTCCTATACAGTTATGGTAGAAAAATCGTGTAAAAATGACTTGTTTTAAAAATAAAATGTCTTCATTTATATATATTTATATATGTACACTCTTTCAAAGTTACCTGTTTTGGTCCTTTAATGTCAAATTTAAGAAAACATGAAAAACAGCCACCTGTTATATTTTAGGAAGGAGAAAAAAAGAACCAAGTGCTTAAAAAGAGGTAAGAACTTTGATTAGTGTCAGAAAAAGGTGAAAAAAAGTCAAGGATGTAGTGAGTTTGAGAGAGTCTGCAGGATCCCTCTCCCCACTCTTGTCACAGGGCACCTAGAAGTAGGGCACAGCAGTGAGCTTGTACCACTTGACAGTCTCTTTGCTCAGGTCAAAGTCCTTCAGGCTCAGTGTGACCCCACCCAGGTAGCAGTTCTCACGGAGGGACTCTGCACTCAGGACACTCAGCTGCAGCTCTCTCTGGCTCAGGCTCTCCTTGCTGTAGTTGCTGTACACCAGCTGGGGGGGGACAGCAGAGTATAAACAGAGGTAGGGATATTTAGTGCTTGGACCTGCAGCAGATTTCTCATCCAACTGCTTTTCAGTGGATGGGTAAAATAGGATCTGTGATCCAAATTCATGAAAGTTCACACAAAATATATATTCTATTGCTTGGGACTGATAGCTGTAAAATTATCTACAACAATATCAATAATGTCTTTATGCACAAAGCAGTGCTGCAATAATCACATACAATACCTGAATGACTGATTTGCTGACGTAATGCACTAGTACATTATAAACATATAAAATTTCGGGGCAGCACGGTGGCAAAGCGAGTAGCACTGCTGTCTCACGGCGCCTAGGTGGTGAGAGAGGTCATGGGTTTGATCCCCGCTCAGTGTATGTGGAGTTTGCATGTTCTCCGTGTGTCTGCGTGGGTTTCCTCCGGGTGCTCCGGTTTCCTCCCGCAGTTCAAGGTCATTCTGTTCAGATTCACCCATAGTGTGTAAGTGAGTGTAGGTGTGTATGTTCCACTGATGTATGGATGAGTGACCCATTCTATGTAGTGTAGCAGTGTAAATCACCTTGGTGAATAAGGTGTGTGGGCTAACACTACATAGAGTTCACTGGAAGTCACTTTGGAAAAAAGCATTTGCTAAATAAATAAATGTAAAATTTTTCCATGAATTAAAATGTCTTATTTTAAGACTCATTCTGAATTCATTTTCTTTATTGATAACTAATAACTGACTTGTAAAATGAGTACAAACATGTAAAAAACATGTTTAAGATAGATACAGCCATTCATTTTTATCAACTATAGAGGACATGAAAGTTAATTTCCCAACTTTACATGCTGCAAAGCTGGGCCCTAATGCACCTTATAGAAGACATTTTATGCTTCTAAATGTCGTCACATGTTTGGGGTAGGGCTTGGAGAATTTCACAGAAATATCTTAAACCTAATTTGACACATCTCAGGAGAATGCAGTTCTTTTATACTGAAAATTATGGTGCAGTAAAAAAAATGTCTCACCATTTCATTGAATGTGGGGTTCCTGGTCTTCCTGGAGATTTTTGTTTTGCGCTTGGAGGTTTTGTGTGGATCAGGGAGCAAATATGTTTTCACATAGGGATTAGGGTCTGAACCATCCTCCCACACCTGTTAAGGGGATGAGGAAAACTAGCTGAGTCAGGCTTTATCAGAAGTCTAAAGGGTCTCAACAGCTACACAGCTGCCTGATGAGACAGACACTGTACTGACACTCACCAGGTCTTTAATGTGCATCACCATGATGAAAAGATTGCCGTTCCTGTAAGACACTGACAATTTCACTTCTCCTTCTACCCTCCCCGATATGGGGCTCATTGGTGTCACCTCTGGGGAGAAAAAAGAAAAAAAAAAAAAAACCACCACCCTTATTAATGACTTCTCTCCAAACAAACCCATTACTTCAGGCTCAATAGTTCCAGCTGTGCCAAGAGAAATAGATAGTTGTGGGTACCTACCATGAGCTTTAGCCATACTGTCAAACCCTTCAGTTTTGTCATCTCGCGCATTGGGATGGAAGAACGTATAGACCAGGTCACACTGAGGATAAACAGTGCAAGAACCAAAACTCAGCTCTTGAATCTGTGCTTATGGTGTTTAATGCAGCAAGCATTTCAAAAGCACCATTCACCACACAAGGTGTCAGTCACCTGGGTCACTTCAGTGGAGCTTCTCATTAGGTTGTGTACATAATTATTCAACTCCACCTTCCTCTTGGCTGCCACCTCTTTAATATGTGTCCGGCCCAGGACCATCTTGTTGGGGAAGCTATGGTGCGCAAAGAACAGGTTACCATGGCAGCACACAGACAAGAGTTTGTTTCTTGCCTTCTTAAGCCTTTACACAGCCACTACTCCTGTATTGTACGTAAATGTTTGTGTACCTTTAAAAAAAAATTGTAGGAAGGTGATCAGGAATCGTTTGAGTTTTATGCACCTACTCGTGTGATGAACATCGGCGCATAAAGTTTAAGAATCATGTCTGCAACTATGTCTCCTTCTCCTAAGGTAATACACAAATTGTATTTCTGTGAGATATGCGTCACTTTGGAGAAAAGCGTCTGCTAAATGAATAAATATAAATGTAATGTAATGTTTCATTCATATAAACCAGGTAACATTACAATGTTTTCTGGTAGTAAACAGCTTGCATGTAGCAGATCACCAAGAAGTAATGGAGCCTCCTACTTTGGTAGTTTCCACAGTGGGAAGAGGATGGTGAGTTTGTTGTGAAGTTCTTGGAACTCGTCAAAGGTGCGGAACACAAACTGGGGTTCACTTTGGCCTTCCCTCAGGACTCTCACCACATACGTCTATAAAGAGCAGGGGAAAGATAGCATGGTTAATATATTTATATTATAGATGTAGCATGGTTAATAAAGACTATCAAGAATATGCATCTTTATGTTTGTAAATTACTTTGTGCAGCACTCTGCAATTTAACTTTTGAAGGGTCTTTTACTGCTGCGGACAGCAAAAGGTGTCATTGGGGATAGAGCACTGAAGAAATTCACAGAGGCCCTGTGGCATCAGCAGCTCACATAGTGTTTCTCAGGGTTGTATCTTTTCTGGAAAGTGAAGATGGAGGCATCGCGAATACGGCCATCCTGCTTCATGGTGTAGGTCTTGGGGGAGAAGGACAGGATGGGTTCATCATTGGAGGGCAGGCCTGAGAAACGCAGCTGAGCCAGGTTGTGGATGAAGAAATTAAACTTGGTGGCCACGCTGCCCAGGCTAGACTCTATTAGCCTGAGGGAGGAACAGCCAGTCATAAGGAGTGAGCCAAGGGGTTTATTACTGTACATACAGAACCACTGACAATCTTAATTCCAATGCCAAGAGTTATACCTGGTGAAAAAAATAGTGGCTTCTGCATCAGTGGTTTCAGGCTGCAGAGCATCGTACACATATTTGAGATCCTGAGGTCCAGTGAGCTCTGGCAGGCCTGATGACATCATCTGTGACAAAACAGAACATACCCATGTGAAGAGCTCCTCTGTGTATGGCTTAACCCAACAACGCTGCAGATTTCTGGTGATTTTGAAAGGACAATTAAAATTTACCAAGGACAGGAGGTTGAGGAAGAGACTAGCGTGTTTTCGGATCAAGTTGTAGGCCTGACAGCACAAGTCCACAAAGAGCTGGAAGCGGCTAGTTGGTCTCTCCCCACCATTAATGACATAAGCCATGTCTGAGGTAAGCACAAAAGGTGCCCGATCCCTGAAATAGGGGTAAACAATCATAGGCATTTATAAGTAACATCTAAGATAAACTTTCAAGTTTAATTTTACATGACAATTACAGCAGTGTTTGGAGAGCAATAAACAACAAATCTGCCAGTGCACTTTTAGGTGTCACCTGTTCTCTGCCACTGTTACATGCCCTTGCATTTAAGTGTTAAATATAATAAGTGAAATGGCCAATAAGTAGCGAATTATGCTCAGTAATACACACACTGAATATAGTATACAAACTGTGTTTCACTGTTTTTCACTATTCTAGTCAACAATAAAGGTTTGCTTTTACACAATGTACCTTTTAAAGCTTCCAAACATCTGTGCATGCCCCAGGAATTTGCCAAAGTCGATGTGGAACATGTGGCCAGTGGAGCGCAGCATGATGTTGTCATTGTGTCGGTCACAGATGCCCAGCACATAGGTGGCCACACAGCAGCCCGCACACGAGTAGATGAAGTTCTCTGAAGCCTGTCAGGTGTCACCAGAACACTTTACTTTTGTACCCGTCAAACACATTGCTGTCATGGAAATACATACAGAACTTAGGTCTTTTTTTTAGGACCAGAATGCTTATAACTGCACTCATCAGCCCTGCTTCCTTCAGGATTGTCAAATCAAAGCAAGTCTTCTTTCTTTCAGTTGTTCATCCTGCTGGTCTAATTTACTTTGGAGTCTTCAAAGATCCGATGTAAATCTGCTGGTGATTCAGAATTACTGTGGACAAAAAAGGATGTCAGACAGGTACATCCCTCACCTTCTCATACTCTTCCTCTGCTGGGTTATACTTGCGCAGCCACTCTGCCAGGGGCTTGTCTTTGAAGGATCCCGTCACACCATACTCCACCTGGATCTTACGCAGTGTGTCAGAAGCTGGCACCAGCTCCACCATGCCTGTGGGTGGGGGGTGGGGTGGGGATGCAGGAGACCAGTTGGGATCTACAATAACAAAGTCCTGCAGTTTCTGGAATAAGCTAGCATGAAAGCACTGGGCAGACAGCCCTGGACTCAGTTCACTTCAGTGTGACTGGAAAACAGTTTTATGTGGAGGATGGAGACTCATCCAACAGACCCAAGTTTGAGACCTACCTTTATCTTTGCCAGTTGAGATACACTTGAAGTTGACAATGCGCAAGTCGAGGCCCTCCTGCAGCCAGATCCGATCCATGATACGAATCATCTGCAGAGCCAGCATATCCTGTCGCAGGTCCTCCCCCACCTGCCATCCGCAAGTAGTATTAGACATGCCTCTCCCCTCCTGTTCAACTCCACCCATTTTCAATCCCAACATTTCCTCTAATTTCTCCTTAAAGTTAACCCAGTCATAAGATATTTGATTCAACAAAATGAGTATACTTCTGAGAAAATCCCAGTAGTGTTTTTTTTTTTTTATGTACGAAAACCTTTCTGTTCAGTCAGAGAAGTAATACTATATATTTCTGCAGCTTCTGAAGTTAGAGCAACACCTGCATTACACTGATGGAACAATGTGAGAAAGGAAACTGTAGTGTTGCATCTCTACCGCCAGGGGGATAAAACCCAACACATTCTTCCTCTGACAACAAAACTTGTAGCAGAGCAGCCCTACATTCATAACAGCCTGATGGTCACACTAACGAGTAAGTTTAATTTACTCACTGAACAGTCAATGTTAAAATTTCAGGTAGCAGTGAGTTTATAAGAAAAACCTCATCCTTAACTGACAATGAAATTAATTCAGACAATTAATTGGCCACATTACACATTTTTTCCCAAAGTCAAGAAAGATACCAAGTTACTGATTGATATTTACAGAATCCAGCTATTTATAGACTGCATTTATTCAGATCCTTCCTTCTCAGTTTCAATGTGTTGGAGTGCATTACAGGCCATATAAATATTTTATGTGTGCGATACCCTACTAATGTTTACTCAAGCAGTGTTAACCAAGCCTTTACCCTTGAGTGGTGGCTTGACAACAGACATGGGCCTGCTTCTGGGAGCTTTTACCTTAAACATTACATTGATCTCCTCTCCTAGAGGGTCGGCATTGACCAAGGCAAGCTTCAAGGGCACAGCATTGGAGTTAAAGAAGGAGCAGGCCTATTTGGAGACAAATGAGTATCTATATTTAGCATGTATTTTCCTGGATGAGGTGATAGACCCAATTATTCAATTTTCAATGGAAGAAGGCATGCATTTTACAAAGAACTCTGCTTGGGTTAAGATTAAATATGATTATAGAGCTTGACAAGTATGTATGACATGTATCCAAAACTGAAGAATGGCTCAAGAGAAATGTTTCTCCAGGGAGACTTCACCACAGAAAAGCAGTCTGGGCTCTCCTCACCTTCACGTTCAGTCCTTTGGCCACGAGACTAGGACTGAGAGGAAGCCGACAACTGCTTTTCTGGAAGAAGGACTGCACGACTCCTAAGCCTTCCTGGAGAACAGCCTGATTGGTAGAAAATTTAAAGAAAATTTAAAAAGAAAACATAAAAAGGAGTCTGACTGTAGCGTAATAAGGAACACAGTCCAGGGCTCCCACATGAACTACACACATAGGCCTTTACATTTACATTTAGACAGGCAAGCAGAGTAGTGCCTTTAACAGGATCATCTCCCTCCAGGTCGGCCTCCCTCACCTGTCGGGTGGAGCCGTTGGCCTGGCGCACCTTTTCAGCCAAGGTCCCAAGCAACTGAGTTAGATGTGCTTGCTTGTCCAATTCTGACCTCAGTTTTGCACCGCAGAGGCAGAGCAGTGCCCCAAGCACATTTTCATAGCGTGCACCAAAGCATGGATCCTGCACTGCGTCTCGCAGCAGCCTGGGGAGGCAGCAATGTCCAGAGCTTTAACAGCTACAAGTGCCAGTCTTGAAATTATACAGATATTGTTTAACACAGAATGTTACGGAAACACTAACCAATAAAGGTAATGGGCAATATTGATGTTTTCCAGTGCTCGAGAAAACAAGAACATCACTAAGGCATTCTTCAGGTGGCACTCAAACTTCAAGGCCTAAAGGACGAGAGAAAAATCAATTCAGGTAAACAAAGTAGCAGCTGAAAGGTTCCCCAAGAGAGGATACTGTGGAACATCAGTGCTTCAAGGGGAAAGAAACAAACTAGCTTTACTTAACAATTACATGTCTGCAACTATGTCTTTCTCCTAATGTAATGCACAAATTTTATTTCTCTGAAATGTACGTCACTTTGGAGAAAAGCATCTGCTAAATGAATAAATGTAAATGTTTTTGTATATTTCTGCTTTTTACCTCACTGGGTCACGTGTTCCAGTTCTTTTTGCTTTTGATAAAATGACAGACTTTATTACTCAGGTTACATTGTTTAATATCAAAAATGAGCTGCCATTTAAAATTTCAGTGTGCAGTAATTTAATTTTACATACATTCATTTAGCAGACACTTTTCTCCAAAGTGATGTACATTTTCGACTACAATACAAAGGGACATGACAGAAGCAGAAGGTGCTGATTTGGATGTATACACATGATTCTTAAGAACATATTTGATTCTTGAATTTGTCACATAGCACTTTACAAACCAGCATATATTGCACAGGTATCTGCATATAAGCTTTTTTTAAAATTACTAAACCGATAACAGGAGATCAGGGTCATCACAGTACTGGGGCTGTTTTCAATACCTAATGAGGGAATAAATTAGGCAAATATTGAGACCTTTATTTAAATGTAGAGATCCAGAAGTTCTGTAAGGTTCAGGTTGCTCTATCACATCAAAAACCTTTGTACTTTTGATTTTGGACTTCTTGTGCACAGGACCACCAAGTGAGCAGAGGTGAAGTATAACAGTCTGGTTGGGGTGTAGTGAGCGATTAGGTATTGTAGCCATCGGGGAGCAGATCCGCTGATGGTTTTGCAGGCCATAACCAGAGTATTTAGTTTGATATGGGCAAATACAGGAGGCCTCTTTTAGCTTTAACAAGAGAAATATATTGTTGTGGTGTGGTGCATAGCCCACTGTAAAAACAGGAAATGGGATCTAATTGATTCATTTTCTTCTAGGGGAAAAAAAAAAAATTATTCTGTTTAAGTCATATGAACACTGGACAGCTTTTTGGACAGTAAACATCTTGGAGAACGGTACTTGATCACACTTTCAAAATACTGCAATTTTCTATAATAATCCCTCTGTGTTAGTGTTTCTATGTTGCTGTGACCCAGTCTATTTATTTAAAAAAAAACACAAATACCTTCTGACAAACACTTCTGCAAATATTAAAGATAACACTGGGGGAAAGGTGCTGGAGGACATTTAAAACTTAGCTTTTATGTATTTGTAAACCTTTGGACTAATGCATACTAGAATTTTTTAGCTCCAGACAAGTTTTAAAGGAACAGGACACAGATATTACCTGCACCAGTTGAGGCAGGTAGTCTAAGAGCTCATCATCACTACTGCCTTCTATCCAGCTGACGGCCACGCTTCGCACCTCTGTGTCTGCAAATCTGGAGGCCCAAGAAAAGTAGGTTATGCACTGACAGCCATACCAGTCACCCATATCTTTGCTTTTACTCTAACATTCCATTAGCATTGATAGCTTGAACTAAATTATCTACATCAGTCGTTGCGCTAAGGACTTGTCAAGGGTGTGTCTAGCTGTACACTCACAAGCAGTTTGAGGGAGGGGGAAAAAAATACCATCATTCCCATGCCTATTCTAAGCCATAACAGGATTGTCTAACACAAGCCATTATGCTGAAAATGTGACACAGTAAAAATTTTGCTGGTCAAAAGACTGCATCACACATACTTGGCATCCAGCAGCTCAAGGGCTGAGACAGGAGACAGGGGCAGCCAGTGATGCAGGAGGCCATGGATCTCCGCCATGCTGCCCCAGTCCCAGCTGGGGGCACTGGCCAGCACTTTGGGCAAACTCTGCTTGTACATGCGGCAGTGGTGTCGCTTGTCCCACAGCAGCTGTCGATCAGCACGGGTCAACCTGGAGAGAAAGCATCCTGGGTCAACTGGAGCCAGGCCTCTCAACTCGTGCACAATTTTGCTCCAAACGCTTGACTTTATGCTGTGTTTATAAAAAAGTGGAAAAAAGTTAAACCAACTGCAATATAAAAGGGGGGGGGGGGGGGCGCAAAGTGTTGCTCTGACAGGATGTAATTATGGAAACTCAGTAGCAAAAATGCCACGCAGGAGGACTAGGCACTGAATCAGCCACAAAAGTGTTAAGATCTAATTTGTTCTTTTGGTGGTTTCCGTTTCTCATTCATTTTCATTGTATAGCTGTGGTTCTTTTGTCTGTCTGTGCAGGAAACTAACAAACAGGAAATTACTTCAACCTGTCAAAGCACCATGGCTTATGGCAAGGGTATGCCAGTTCTAGTTCACAACATCAGGATCCTTGTCTTGGGCAAACCACACATCTTCTGAATGAGTTTTAATTTAACCAGGAAAAAAACAGTCCCAAAAAAGGAGACACCACCTGTCCAGATGGGTAGTGCACAAAGAGAGAGAAAGAAAGGGGAGGGGGGAAGAAAAAAAAAAAATGCACGCAGGGCATCTTTTTAGGTACAGCATAGAACAGCCCAGGTTATCTATGCCCTGGATTTCAGCACTGTGAGGGAAATCCCAGGTTAGAAGCTACTCTGTCCCCTGTAACCCAGACAGGCTAACGAGACTAATGAGGGCTCCTACATAGCAAATAGCTTCATACCCAAACATGGAGGGACGACTGCACAGCTTCTCAACGCGCCGATTCAGGTCGGGATCAAGAGCCTCCAGGCTCTGGGGGTCGGGGCAGCTGGCAGTCTGAGGCCCCACATAGAGGACATCTACTGCTGGGCTGGGAAAGTCCACCTGGGATGAGGAACACAATCATATTATACCTCTTATGTACAGCATAGTGACCACCATTACCACAAGGGCAAGAAGTGGTCACAAGTATTAGCATCATTAGTACTTTCAGTCCTCAGTTCTACCGAGTCCTTTTACAGGGAACAATACTACATTTACATTTATTTAGAAGATTCTTCTCTTCAAAGTGACGAACAGTGCTAAGGTACGTACAATTATTTACTAATTTATACAGTGAGACAATTTTTACTGGAGCAATTCACGGTAAGTACCTTGCTCAAAGGTATTACAAAAGGAGGGGATTCAAATCTGAGTCTTTCAAGTACAAGGTTGCAGCTCTAACCACTAAAATACATGCTGGCTCCATTTTAAGGATTTCATGCTTATTCAAATGTTAAACTAATGGACATTCTTGGTTATCAGATCCAGTTTAATATCCCCCTCATTCATATGAATATTTTTTCTTTGTCTTGGCACTTTCTTCAATACGTGATACCATGCTGGTTGCAAGCATGAGGCACCCCACATAAAGGCCGTCTGCTAAGTGGATAAGTAATGGTGGCTTTAACAAAGCAGGCTGGTCTTGGAGGTTTGGCATACCTGCAGGATGATTCTCTCCATTGGATTTCTTCTCCGGCCTGCAGTGCTGTTGGACATGACTGGAGAGGATGTCCACAGGCTCAGTAGTTTGGTCCCATGGGCCAGTACCCTAAAAAAAGAACACTCCTGAACAAATATACCATCCAAACCAAAGGAGATCCTCTCCATTTGCTGCACAGTACTCTGATGAGTGAGGGGAACCTGTTTTTCACCTTTTTTAAAAAAGACATTGTTCAAGATGACGAGGTCATGCATGCAATCGATAGGAATTACCGTTTAAAATCGAAAAGAGGCATCGCCACTTTGCCGAGCAGCTCAGGTCCTTTGCGCTGCTTGTTAGAGTCAGGTGAGCTGCTGACATTCTGGTTTGGTATCCCATACAGCGCGAGGCTCAACATGGACTCCAGAGGCAGTAGGGCCACAGAAATGGGAAAATGTATCCTGAAGGTAGAGAAACAGTTGGAAAAACTCTTTTCAGAGACAAGTGTGTTGGACAGAGAGAAATACAGGACATAATAAAGAATAAAACTGAATGACCACTGTTACATGTAATGACAATCGCAAACCACTTACAGTTCATCCCATTTAATGTGGTAGAAGAAGCTCTTGTATGTGCCTACTTTCTTGGACTGAACAGGCTTGAATAAATTCCTCCCATTGTGGATAAGTGCACACATCAGGTAGTATTTCTCATAACTGCCAAGGTAAAAAAGGACAGCTTACTTCAAATTTCTCACACATTTTATATGGGCATCACATAAATGGGTATAAGCTTGTGATTTTTAAAAAAAATTGTCAACATACCAAACCTAATCCTGAAGGACAGATCAAGTGTAAGACAACATGCTCATTGAACAACAACAAAAAAAATCCTTTTCCTTCATTAACATGTTTATTGGCATCATTCTTATGATGCGTGTACTGATGGCAGCTAATCACCAATTTATGCCAGTAACTACTTCAGCAGTCATTTAGTAACATATTACAAATGGCTGACCTGGACATTATGAGTCCGGTGGGGCTCACTGCTGTCCTAAAATATTCCTGGAAAATTGCTGGGTTGGAATTCAAGAATACACTTTTCAATAGCACGTTAGGGAAGGCTGAAAATTAGGCTAAAGGCAGAGGCCCATTAATTATCTTATTAAATTTTTCAATCTGAAAAAAGCACTTCATAGTACCAGGCAGAAGGCCAGGCAAGTGTGTGGCTGCACATTGCACTGTGCATGCTCAGTTACACGGTCATTCCTGCACTACTACTGCACCCATTTCATCTGGTCCCTCTAGATTCCTGGCATGGCTTTAATTCTCCCCATCTATTCATGGCCTTGTCAGAAATTGCTGTTGACTTGGAAACCAAACAAAAGGCGTCGGGGGTGAGGTAGCATCAGATACTGGGCACTGTTGGGGCTGCATTTGGGCCAAAATGTGCAGGAACAGTGCACTTCTACTAGATATGCAAGCCAACATGCCCCAAAACATATGTCAGTGCCGGGCAAAATGGAATCAGCCTTGAGGATGATCTCAAATGAATACCAGCCAAAAAAACCCTACAAAAGCAGTAAAGTAAGCTATTCAGTATCTCCGTACATCAGGTTTCATAACGAAAATAAATCACAAAGCAACAACAGGCTACAATCAGCTTTTATGCAGTGGCAAGAAAGGGAACTGAAAGGGTCCATGAGGTTCAGGGTGTCAGACAAATAGGAGACAATCGTGTGAACAGAATGACTATTGCTACTGCACTGCCTTGAGACTTTGTACTAGATACCAGAAGCTCCAGTGTAACAGCAGACACCAATTTACAGTGCAACATAACGGATTTCCAACTCATTGAGCGAGATTTAAAATTGGGAACTGACCAACCGAGCCACTATAAAATATTTTGAATTGACATACTGCTTTCTCTCAAGATTTGAATGATTTATGGAGATAAATACAGCATGTTTATAAGTAGCTACTGAGAAAAATGAAAGGTACTCTTTAACCTTTAAAGACTGTCATGACTCCAACTGGAACAAGAAAAAAAAAAAAACCTAATGCAACAATCCTGAATTTCACTAATTACAGCAATACCTCACCCTACATTGTTATACTGGTTCCAAAGGTCGCGACTTAAGTCGAAAAATGACGGAAAACAAAATAACCCCTAAAAAACCGATTTAGACCCCCCATAAACCCCTAATAAGCATTCCCCTTAAATGTATACACTTCAATTAATGCTAAAGTAAAGAAATTTCATGACGTTTTTATCATAGCCACTTTATCTTCCAGTGATATAACATGACGCTTACCACTAGGAACTTTCTTCATAGCCATGGGGGCAAATATTAAAGTTACAAATGCAACGCAAACGAGACACTGTGAATAGCACAAACACAAACAAGTTTGAATTGACTGGCGGCAAACGACGCCACGAGGCGGAACTTGATGTTATCAGCGCTGAACGGCAGGCAAATAAGAATTTTTTTTTATTTTTAAGCTTTTAATTGATTTTATAGATTACAATATATTATTTTATTTTATTTGATTTTACACTTTGTTTAAGTGATTTTTAAGTTAATTTTTAATATTTTCGGCTGACGTGACCGAAGACAAATATATATGGAAAAATACAATTAAACAAAAAACCGATGTAAAGTCGAAATCGACGCAACACGGAACGACATATGGCGAGGTATTACTGTATAAGCAATCAATACAATGGGACCAATTATGGGAAAAACCTGTACCATCTGATGCTTATTTGCAACATCTGCCTGGAGAGGGTTAAAAAAGGGCAGACTTTAATTATTCAGCTGACAATCTGTTCCAAGATGAATTAGTGTTAGAATTGTATACAAAGCTACTTACCATTATTTACCCACTTATACAGCTATATAATTTTTACTGTATCAATGCAGGGCAGGTACCTTGAAAAAGGGTTGTATAGCAGGAAGTGGAAGTCAAACCTGGGGAAGGAGATGACTAAATACTGACACCACCCTACTGGCCAAAATCAGAATACTTGCTGATGCAGTTATTAAATACTGGTGTGGATCCAGCAGGAATACTAAACCCAACAGTGTGTTACTGAAAACAGTGTGGAACAGGAGCATTGTGGGAAGATTGCCATGCTGCCTGCTGTTGGTCTTGTCTGTTCAGGAGGACATCCACTTTTCATGCAGGTGGCGGCAGTCATACCAGCTAACCCACATATTGGTGATTCCGTGCACAGCAAACAGTGTGAACTGCAGATGGTCTGTTGTTCCTGAGGCCTCTTTGCTGCCACGTCTCTCAGTAGGCGGGGTCTCAGCCTGTCGTAATGAAGTCGGGCAGAAGGAGCGCAGGTACAGCTTGACAAGGTCATACACGGCAGTGTTGAGACCAGCTAGGCTCTCCTCCACTGGGTTGGTGTGACCTGTAGGCAAAAGAACAGTGAATGTCATTAACTCTGTCCACCAATGTAACTAATGTTAATACAAAATGTGGCCAAGACACCCATCATGTGCCCCAACCCCAATCTCCAGATTCCTGATATTGAGCTCACCATTTGCTGAATTTTCTGAGGATTTTGTACCAGCCTAGGGGACAAACAAAACATTCATAAATGCCTTCACAATTTCCCTTACCGTTCACTAAATAAAAACAAGATCAACAAGACTTGCCAACAATTTTGAGTTTTTCCAAATATGTTCAACTCAGTAAGTTGAATATCAGTTACTATTACAGAGGGGTTATGTGAACTTCATGATGAAACTTAATGAAGGTTCAGTTCAAGGTTTTGTCATATTTGCAACCATATGTTCACTGCCTGAAAATTCAAAATGGAGCAAAGGCTGGTGACCTGTCTCACCTCATAGACCTTGCTTCTGGGAAGGTTTACTGAGCGCTTGACCTTCTTCACTGCTTCCGTGATGGCCATGGTCTCCACCTCATCCAGAACGCAGCAGATGTTCTTCACAATCTGGATGACATTTTCAATGGTCTTGTACTGGGTGCCCTTTAAGAGATAATATATGGCATGGTCTTTCATCAGGTGATAGCAGAGCTGTCACTCAAGAAGCCTCTAAAACCAGATCGACCATCCAAGGTTCTTACGCTAATGAAATACAAAAAAATTACAAACTGCTGAAACACAGAACAGAAAAAGCATGAAGTCCAAGCGGAGTGAGCAGATCCAACACTCAAAGTTTATGTGCAGTCACTCACAGTGTTACAGGTAAAGAGGTCATCTGTGATCCTCTGCCTTGGTGGCCTGTTTTTATAAGCATCAAATCACCATCCAAGTACCAAATAACATCTGCCTACCTCATTCTCCAAACAGATGTTGACTTGATTGTGAAAACCTTCAAGATAGTCAATAAGGCACTGCCTGCAAAATAGCATCAATTGTCACTGGATCCTGGAACTCTAATCCCATTTTATTTTTTTGCCGTGGTACTTCATAGCAGCATTAGGTACCTGGTTACGGTTTCCTTGAAAGGCCTCTCCACTAGATGCAGGTACTTCTCCAAAGCAATGGAGGAAGTATCATCCTCCACCTGTGTACAGAGAAGACTGTGCCAATGCTCACATTCACTAGAACCTTAACCAAGCATGGTTGGAACCAATCTATTCCTGGCAGGCCATAGAGCGTTGCCAAATGCAGGTACCAAACACCCACTGCAAGTGTCTATCCAGGCAAAGAAGGAAAAACTAGAACTTAAGATGGTCCAAAACACAAGTCGCTATTGGATAAAGTGGGTTACCACCTGGAGGGCAGTTCATAATGTACCAAACAAACCACCACAGCACCTCCTTCAGAGTTCCCCTTCAGACCACAGCAGCAGTCTTGACAGCACATGGTTTGGACCAGGTACGATACTCACTGTACGTGCCAGGTCCTTGCGGATGGTGCTTTGGGACAGCAGCTGGAGTTTGATCTCAGTCTCCCACTTGCGGCAGTTCTGAACATACTCGTGGCTCCCCAAGCTGTGCTTGCTGAGGAAGTAAAGTGGAGAGGGCAATACAGATTAGCACAATGAAGTTTGGTCAGTTTAACTATCTAATGTAACAAAAGATTCCCAGTCCATCCAACATGGTGTTTTAAGAGCCTCTCCATTTCTTTTCATTTTACTAAGAAATGTTAAGAGTCACTGGCTGAAGGAAGAGAAGGGAAAGACAGCATCCATTCCTACAAATTACTGCATTTTTGTCTGGTTTCCAAAAGTCAGGCGAAACAATGAAAATACAAACCGACACAGTCCAAAAAAAAAATCATCACTGGGGAGTTGTAGTGACACAAAGCAAAACTGAGTCACCTCTTTCAAAAAGGGAAGAAAATGTACAGAGCCTATGAGGCATCCACAACACACACACACACACACACACACACACACACACACACACAGGGACAACAACTTGCAGTAAAATGCTTGGAAAGGACCTGTGTTAACCTCAGCCTTCTGTTCCTTATTATGTTGCAGCAATCTTTCTCCCTCCTCTGGTTTTACCATACCAACAGTGACAAATCACAAAGGAAACTTTTCCTAACACTACAAAAACAGTTCACTGTGTGTGGAATGTTGGCAGGGGGTCATGTTTTTATTTTCTTTCATTCCTTTTTCTATCGCCGCCCCAGTCCAAGAGGACCTGCCGAACTCAAGAAGGGAAGTTGGAAAAGGACCTACTTTTGCAGGACTGCTTCCTGGCCGCAGATTTTGAGGAGATAGCTGCCAATGTCCACCTGGTTCAAGTCGTCATGGGCCCAGCACAGGGCTTGCATGATGAGCAGCTCTACAGGAGAGCTCACTGCGAGCAAGAAGGGTGGGGGAAGTGCTGTATGAAACTGAGAAAAGTAGAAAACAGACCAGAAGTACTTGTCCATTAAGCCTAGGTTCTAGTTAATGGTTAGTTGCCCATTAAATCAAATCACATTATTGTATTTTGAGAGTGGGACGGACCCAGCTGTATAAATAAGTAAATAATTTCAATTAATATACAAACCTCTCACTCTAAAATGCCCTGGGGAAAATGTCTATTAAATTAATTAATAATAAAGCTAGTTATTGACCTGAAGAATTGTTTCTGGGTAATTTTGATCTAATACAGTAATCAGAAAGCAAGTTTTGTTTCTAACAAAAGCTACAAAAAATATTTTAAGTTATGCTATGCAATGCGAAATCTAGCATCCAGATACTGATAAAATAATGTTATTTCTGCTCCGAAGCCCCAATTGAACCGAATACAAAAATTTAATGACTCGTCTACCACTCCCAAGCCGTTTTCCAATAGTGGTGTCTAATATTAAAACTCAGCCCTTCTTGAATCAGCGGAACTACCACCACACCCACTTGTGGAATGAGGTTCAGAGCTGGAATTAGGGGCAGACTGGGTTTCTGTTTTCCCCGTATTTACAGAAACATAAAAAGAATGTGACATTATCTAGTGAAACAAACATACCAATCCTCAGGGGTGTCTAAGATGTTTCTGCAGGCTGTAGCATGGTGTTAAGGAACAGCAAAATACAGGGGTTTCTTTAGGGGTGGCATGCACATTTGAGGTTCATGGTGAATTTCTAAACCCATACATGTTACATGCAGTCAAACAGAACAACGTAGACCCATGAAAGCCTACTACAGAGGAGAAATTGAAGCCAGTTGGAGGCTTTAGGCTACAGCCACCCCCGAAATCCAGATAAGCCAATGGGAACCATGCGGTGGGAGAAAACATCCATGTTCAAGTCAGACAAGATAGTCCAGCAGGCTTCGGAAGAGGACCGGGCAACAGGGTGTGTGGGGGCAGGGGAGAGAAACATTACATAATCACTCCAGACAGTGACTAAAGCCTTTTCCCTTCCCAAGATGGAGGGCTGCAGTATAGACAAGCCAATTACTTCAAAACACAAATGGAGCCACCTTGGTCTGTCTAGAGTTATGAAAGTCCTGGGACAGAACTGGTACTTTTCAGGAAGGCTGCCTTCTCAGAGGTACTCCACACACTATGAATGTATGTCAAATCCAGTGTCCTGCATCTCTTGTGCCCTCGCTGGGGTGCGCTGAGAGTTAACACCTTGGTGCTGGCAGTCAGGCATTTAGCTGGGCTTAAATGAACAAAGAATAAATCTGTTTGAATAGCAGAGCTAGCATTCCGTGGCGCACAGCCCTCCGAAACGAGAATGGAAATCAGAACAGACTAAGTGCCGAAGAACGCCTGCTCGCCTTCTGTTTCCACTTTCAGGGGCACCTGCTTGTTAGATTACCAATCGTGACATATGCAGACGTAGCGCTGGACCGCTCCAGTGCTGAAATGAGAGCAACCGAGGATGCAGAATACCCCTGGCAGGCCTCTTTAGCTGCGAACTGAAGGCTACTGTTCTCCAGCACAGATATACAGCCTTGGGCTGCCATTGTGTAGGGCCTCTGAATCTAAACCAAACAAAGTGGATCAACATATGAAAAAAAAAAGGTGAGCTGGTAGAATTGAAATACAACATGAAGAGGATCTTTGACTGAGCAACTGACAAAAGCATAGCCAGTCCAACCCAAACCTGAGCATATACCTAGCACCATGGTCTGATTCTCAAGAGGAAAAGGTATTTATAAACTTTCGACTGCCACAAGAGAGCAATGTAACACAAACCCACTGTCACATGCACACATTTTGGGCAATTTAGAGTCACCAATTTACCTGAAAAATCTTCAGACAGTGGGAGGAAAGCGATGCAAACATGGGGAGAATGTAGACTCCGCAGACAAGGCCAGGTTCAAACCCACACCTGAACACACAGCCCAGGAGTTGTGAGACACCGGCACTACCCACTGTGCCATCGTGTCACATCCTTTACAATCCATGGAAGAGGACTGGTGGCATTGGAATCCCTGCCAGGTTGGACTGTTCACAACAAAAGCAGGACTGATTTCCTGCCAGCAATGGAGTGCAGGGGGTGACAGAAGGGCCTGATTGCTGCCAGGAACAGCCCTGCTCTTGAGGGAATTAATGAGGTCTTGGTTACTCCTTGGGAATGAATCACAATGAACCCAAAAAGCAATACCAGCTAGATCAGAAGTAACTTTACAATGGTAAGGCAACATAACAAGACCACCGTGTTAGAACACAAAGTGACCAGGCATTCCGGTGGCCTCACAGAAGCTACATGTTAGAAAAGGAACACTGTGTTCTTCAAAAACACGGACAGCCTCTTCCAACTGCTACTTCCTGTTTCGTGCTTTTACCGATTATGCTTATCAGGCACTCAGCCACCACATGTTTATAACAGAGTATATTCTTGGCCTGAGCACATCAGGTGGTATTTTAGGAAAACACACAGAGGCACATACACTAGTTCAAACGAGGGAACTCCCAAGTTCAACAAAAACATCACTACTGGAGCTAAAGATCAACCAAAGTCAAACAAAGGTGCACCTGAACACTTGTTTTCACCTCAACATCTCTGCGGCCACCCTGGAATCAATAAAAGGCTATGGTTGGCTGACGTAACACGTGAGTCCACTGACCATTCTGCAGACCCACAACCATACCGAAACTGAGCCCCTACCATCACAAGTGAAGGTGACAGGCTCCTGTGAGTCGGAGATCTCAATGGAGACCTTCACCCCAATGCTGCTGTCCCCATTCATGTCCCTTTGTGGGATGACTGGGCTCAGCACGTATCCAGGATTGGTGACCAAGTCATCATGTGGGAATTTGGACCTCAGCCTGCAGTACAGAAACATAACACAGATCAACAGGGGGGCTACAAAAGACACAAAGGCTTTTTAAAATAATTTTTAATTTAAAAAAAAAAATTTAAAAAAAGTGATAATTGGTTGATGACAGAAATCACAATAATATATACTTATTTGCCGATACACCTTTAAATGGTTACCAGTGATGATTAATATAGGAGCAGCAAGTGGCATACGAGTTAATGCTTTTAGCATGAATTGCTTCAGTAAAAATTCCCCTGTTGTATAAATGTGTAAATTACTTTAAGAAGCTTAGTGTAAAAATCTAACCTAACTCACTTATGAGTACAGTGTCAACATGAAAAATGCCCAGAAAAGTAAGAAAACTTTTTTCAGAGTGTGTGAGGCTGGGCTTAAGTCAGTACTTGCATGGATGTATACTTGTAAGAGTCTACTGTTGTGCGACAGAGAAGCTCCACAGAGACCGCAAGCTGGCACTTGGTGACGAGCACTAATGAGAAGGAGCCAAGAGGCATCAGACCACATGCAAAGACAACACTTACGCTGCTATGTCTTCACAGAAGGCGAGCACCTCCTCATTCTGGGCCTCCAGACACAGCAGGGCATTGCATTTCTCCAGCATTTTCTCACTTCCCTTTTTGTTCTGTAAAGCAATGAGACGTAACGTGCCATAAATACCTCAACTGTGCAGCTGTTTCAAGTTCAGGCAACACCATCATTAATTGAAAAATTTAAGTTTTATTATACAAATGAAAAGTGTAGTACAGAGGTAGCATATTAAATGGTCTCTGGAATGACATATCCAAACCAGCTGAATTTTAATTACTTTTTCATCCAGTGGAGGAGCCATTTTTGAGGAGTTAAATCATTTCACATTCCTGCACTATGGCATTAATCAGAATTTAATTTTTCTTTGTTTTTTCAGTACACAAAGGCAAATGCCACTCCATTACCAATCTCTCTGATATTATCTATCACTTCTTTGTTGATGGGATTTACTCTTATCAGCCCAAAGTGTGGATATTAGCAAGCTGGTCAGAACAGAAGTGTGAAATTATGTAATTATTCCAAACAAACTTCATAAATACATTTCAGACTTCTCAGAAGTCTAATTGGAAAAAAGAAGGTCTTAAGTATGTAAAAAAAAAAAAATTCATAACCACAGACAAAACTAAGAAGCTAATTTCAGCACAGATGAAAATTAAAAATACTGTGAAATTGTGCAGGAGTAAGAAATGAAAATGGTATCATTAGATAGACTTTCATTTTGACTGTTCTGCAAACCAAAGAAAATTAACCTAATATACAATCATGAATGTACACACACATGCACGCAGGCAGATAAATGCAACGCTGTGGAGCAAGACAGAGACCTTTTGTGACTTCGTTCTAGCTGAATGGCTTTTATTGAGCCAGCACAACACAGTAATGGCCGGGTTGTAGGGTTGCATTTCTGGGACTGTGTGACCAGATTCAGAAATCATTTTTATTGCACTGGCTCTCATCTGCTGCATCGCAGTTAAGGATGAGCTGGTCCTTGAACCTAACAAGACTGAATGACTGGAATACAGATAAACATGGTGGAGATGAACTGGACAAGCATGGTTTCTGCAGACAGAATTAGTCTCCATGATGATTTTTATTATGATGGTGCGGGGTCAGCTGGACGTCGCATATCCTTTCAGAGGTGCTGAGCTGCTTTAAAAATGGTCAGCTAAGCTAGGCTAAAAACTAAGCTCTAAATAAATAGTGAGAGAAAATTCAGCAAAAACAGAATGTGCCCAAAATCAAACATAACTACAAGAGCTGATCACTCTGCCTATTTGATGGTCCCATCTCATGAGAGATCCAAATCTAAAACTCACTGCTTCTTAGTTTTGGGGTTTGTGAAGTGGAACGAGCTCCCTCAGAACATTTTTTTTGGAATCTCTTCTCTCCTGATCTCAGACAACTATGCAAATTTGCATTACACCATCTGTCACCATCTTTGCCTTTCCTTTCTGACTTAATTGTATCTGCATCTACTTTTGTAATGCACACCAGCAAAAAATGTAGGTATCAGACAAGCTGTGCTTTGACAATCTCAGGTCTGCATTTATAGCACTTCATCTGTTGCATATGCACTTTTTACTAGAAGCTGGATTCTGCTTTGAAGAAAAGCATCTGCTAAACTAATTAATGCTATGGAAATGAATAATACATTATACCTAAAGTGTACCCAATTTTCAAAATAACCCTGGAGACAAATTTACAATGCAAGCCTTTGTAGATTGTTTTCTGATAAGACGGCATTTGAGGTCTGCGCGTAACGTTTTGCTGCAAAGCTCCGTGTGTGTCGAAAATGAACCCTACTGGCTGACAGCAGGACTCAAAAGTTCCAGGTGAGAGCGCAGCTTGCACCTCACCTGCATTCCAGTGGCTAACATCTCTCTCAGAAGGCCTAGCTACTCCACAGCTGCACCTCAGCGCTACTGAACCACACTCGCAAACCACTGTGGTCATCTTAAATGCCACCTGGTTGTTCAGCAAATACCCTAAAGAATGCCAAATTTTCCCCAACTACACCAACAAGACAGCAGCTTGACTTTCAGTAGTGCTCATCTGGAACCAAGCTCTGCCTCTACTGGAAGAGATCAAGTGTGTGGTGATAAGCTGACCACCACGGAAAGAAGTGTGCTGTAGCATGATTAGGAGACAAGAGTCATGACCATAATGCAACAGCCACAATAGACAGGGCTAAATATGGTCTGCTGCCAGCTGCCATGACAAAACATCACAGCACTCATTACAACATGCAGTCCCACGATCTCCAACTAAGACACCACATAAAACTGAAGTTAGCAGTTGTGGCAGTAGTACGCAAAGTAATATGTGCTCTTCAGACAGGGCAAGTAAATTTCATCGTGTCTCGTGAAAAGTTACAGTATCTGACGTCGTTTGACAATCAGTAACTCTAATCCACGGTGTAGGTGAATGTCTAAGCCAGCTGTTGTTATACACACCATCCTCACCCCCTGCTCTGGTTCCATGACAGTGCAGAACTGGTCTTCAGCTCATCAGATAAGATCCCATGGGTCCCCCAGGGACCACATGACTCCCAGGCTGCCAAATCCGGGTAATTACGCCATAGACAGAAGTTGCTATAGCAACACCATTACCCCCACCATTATATAACTACATGGTAAAAACACTGTTCTACAACTGTAACAGTGGAATTTGGTTTTCATCCAAAGCAATGTACGTCTCCAAGAACAATACAAAAAATACATTACGCCAACAGATTTATTCAAAGCAGGAAGGTAAAACCCCTTTTTTTTAACTGTTGTTAAGGTCACAATTATGACTTAGTTCTACTGTCAAGATGAGCAACACAATGTAAGGCTTCAAATTCATGTACCCAACTAAACAATTACCTTTAATGGTGTGCTATTATCACGTGCCCTGCCCCCACTGTTCCGACCCCTCTCTATAAATGGATTCTCTGCTGATGGGAAATGTACAATGGATGCCGGTTCGCCCATTACAACATGGTCCCACACAATGAAACAGGAAGCGGACTTTCTGGGGGGAAAAAAAATGAACCCTAGCAGAGAGAACATATTGCCTTCATCGAGACTGCCAGGAAATGGCTTTTTTGGAAGTTAACCACTAGTGACAAAAGGATAATGTGCTATAAATTTCTGTGGCAGCAAGCAAAACAAAAGGAATTTTAACGTATAGGAAGAGCGCTAGTCTAGGAATGAGATGAAGTGAGACCGCTAACCACCACTCCCCTTGGGTATTGACAAACTTAGGGTACTACAATGAGACATCTTTTTTTCTAATGTTAGATACTTAAATCATTATAAATCAAGTGGTTAGTGACTTCCTGTGGGCAGTTATGGGACTGTCTGAAATTTGCAGACAAAACTTTTGCATGAAGATCCAGACCACATCCCCGCCCACCTTCACACCATCATATTTAAATTTACTCCTCTTAAAGAATGAAGATATTACACATTACTTGCATTTCATTTTTATGTTGTGAATAGGGTTTAGAGCTGCTGCTTTGACCTCAAAGCACATGCGAGTCTCATCTCCCGCTGTGGTACTCTTGGTAAAGGTACTTACACTCTGAATTGATACCGTAAAATTACTATGCTGTATGAATGGGTAAATTAGTATGAAGTAGGCTTAGTGCTGCTTGAAAGTATATGAACCCTACAGCAATTCTTGAATACACCCAATTTGTCTGACATAGCATGATATGACCCAGTATACATTACACAAGGAGCTGCATATAGGGTTTTCCATTCCATTGATTAAATAATTATTTCCTAATAAAACTATGGAACACAAGGGCTTTAGATACTTTCAAACAACAGTGTAAAAGGAAAAATATGAATTGGTAAATAATACTTCAGTCCATCAAATTTCTAAATGGATAAACAATATTGTAAAAACAATCACAGTTTGGAATCCAAGTACTCAGGGTTGTAAAGAATTACAAAAATGACCACAGGTAAAATCAGTGAATTTGTACTGCTGACCCTACCTGTTTGCTTGGGCCTGGCTGTACTGAAGCAGCAGGGATGTTGACGGAGTGGCTCCTGGTTACAGCAGTACCTGCAGAGGCCCTCCTGGCTGACAGCTGGCTCCGCCCCTGAGTGGGAGGGCTGCTTGCAGCTCCTCTATCACTATCGTCCAGTAGCACCGCATCCCAGGGGTCCCCTGCCGGCACCACCTCAGCTGTCACTCTGCCCAATGCAGCGACAGGGGTCTCGTCACAGTCTGCTTTGCGCTTGCTCAGTGGGTCCAGGTCGAGCCACTCAAATCGGCTGATGCTGGGGGCCTCCGCAGCTGGGTGCTTGGGCGCTATGGACTTGGTGCTGGCGGACTCCAGGTCGGCGCTGGCAGACTTCCCATTCTTCAAGTACTCAGAGGTGCTGGCAATCTTGTCAAAGAGCTTGGCCATTTCCGGAGTGACCGCTGGCTGCTGAAAGATAATGGGGGCAGGGGGCTGCAAAGGGGGAAAGGCCACAAAGCGGGGCTGTGCCTGCAGACCAAGGAAGAGTGGCTCTGATGCCCTAAAGAGCGGCATTCCAGTGGTGAGACCATTCTGGAAGGAGCCAGGGGGCTTGGAGAAGGGGGTTGAGGAGAACACCGGGGCCTGTTGATGGGTGGGAGTGGACAAAGCAGACCCAGTGTGGGAACCCAAGCTAGGGGTCCATGGTCCACAGTGAAATGGAGCAGTGTTAAAAGGCTGACTGCCAGGGAAGGAGGCACTAAGATTGCACCCTAGTAAAGAGGAAGGCCTTGCTGCTTTACTGTTTGCCCCAAAACTGTCATCCAAAAGCAGTTTCTCAAGCTCCTCCGTAGTCAGCTTGTCAACATCAATGTCCCGGAATTTGTCATTCTCCGCCCTCTTCTTGGCGTCTGCCTCTGGGAAAACGATGAGGTCTTTCTCCAACCTGCCAGTGGAGGAAGCCCTCTGGGTCTCGCTGCTCAGGGGTTTAGCAGCTGAGGATGAGGCAGGGAGTGTGTGCCTCTTCTCCTTCTGCAGCTTGGCCAGTGCCTCTGCTTCCATGCGGAGGGCCTCCTCCTTACCCACAATCCCCTTGGACTGCCCTGCTCCCAAGGAAGACGACATGTCTGGCTTGAAACCATTGCCACTGGATATCTGGGCCATGGTGTCAGCTAGCTGGTTCCATGGATACAAGATGGAAAGTCCAGTATTGGTATATGGAATATTTTCTTCACCAGAATCAGTTCAAATTCCTACCTAAAAAAAAAAAAAAAGAAAAGTCCATTTAGGCATTCCAGACATTCCAGATCCAGTTCACACAGACAGTTCTGGTTTTGCTTGTTAAAAATCAACGGCAGGTGATACAATATTGCATCAGTGCACTAACAGAGCTCAGGGAGGCCATTACTGGTCAAATCAACCCTACCTCAGTTACCTTGTGTCTTATGGCCAAAACAGGGCCTGCACTAAATGCAAAAGCATTAGCACATACAATCTGAAGACATTTTTACTGTGAGTAACATACCAAATTTGATCAGACTTTCTACTCATTAGCTTCCAAATGCAAGACCATGTTTATGGCCTATAAGGTGGTCAAAGGATCTGCACCTCACCTTCAAAACACCTGCTCACTCCCTTCATTCCAGCAAATGTGCTAAGCCCCTCTAACTCTAGCCACTTGTAGATCCCTCGTGAATGGGACCACCATCTAAAGCATGCAGGTTCTCAGTTTTGGCCCTGGTGAAGTGGAATAAGCTGCTTCTCAGCTTCAGAAGTACTAAATCACCTCCAGCATTCAAGAAGGGTGTCTTTCAAACCCATTTCCCCTGCAAGCTCCTGACAGCTATGTAATTTAGACTGTCATTTAATCAGTGCCTTTTCTATTTTTTAATTTATATGTCACTTCTAAGGTTGGCACTTGTACATGTGTACTTTGTGACCATTTTCCTAGATGCTGTGCTTTGATAATCACATTTTTACCTTAGTGCCCTACCTGCTGTAGATGCATTTTTGCTTAAGTCTGCATTATATGTCACAACTGCCAAATGCATAAATGATAACTGTGTTCTTAAGAGAAAATGTAATCATATTTGATGCAGTAGCAAGGGGGTGGTGAACTTATGTATCCCACAGACTGACATATTCACACCCACACCATTTCTTCAACAGAACCTGATCACAGCATTTCCAAAGAGGCAAGTCAACATCACTGTTTTCATGAGGAGTTTCAGAAAAATGTGAAAGGGCCCTTTCAGGCAAACGGTAAAATTAATAACAGATTGAGTAATATTTTGATGCTAAAAACATACAGCTATAACATGGCTTTGGTTGAAGTTGGACCGCAGTTACAAAACCTTGCAGATGCCTTCCCTTCAGCTCATTGTGTCAGTCTGGAGAATGTTACACATTCAAAGATGGCGAAGGCAGAATAGAACGGCAGCCATAGCTTGAAATCCAAAGAGCGTCTGCATTCCGAACTTTCCTGCCTGCAGTTTGCCAAGCTCCAGCACAACAGAGAATGAGAGCAAGCTGACTTCGATCCACTTTGTGGAAAAAAAAAAAAAAAACTGCTGAAGATGAGAAGCGGTCTCATGTGACAAGACCAAGCCATTTGACTCGGTTGCACATGGCCTTGCAAGGGGACACATTCAAACGCGGCTTCTGAATCACGTGAGGCCGTGTGGTGAAAAAAGGGTACATTAGAGGGGCGCTCATGTTCTCAGTCAAGGCTCCTTACTCACAGAAACAGCAAACAGACATCAAAGAAATCACACTGCACACTTTGACTGGTGCACTTTAGCACAGCCTCCAGTTCCTCTCGGGGCGCTAGTCCAGCCCCAGGTCATCACAGAGCTGTGATGCACATCCCCTTCCTTCCTCCGCAAAGCAAGCTCACGCCAGGCCCGTGTCTCAGCTGAGAGAGAGCGAAGGAGGCTGGAATGCCAGGCAGCCAGACGGGCCTCTCGGCAGCACAGCCGGCACCTGGGTGACGTGCCAGTTTTCAGCCTTATCAGCTGACCTAATAGTCAAGCGGCGCTGCACAGCCCAGCTATGGCAACCAAAGCGCTTGAGTTCAATGGAAAGACACACAGTAAATCGGACCCTTCCCAGCAGACAAAAAACACGGGCGAACTCTACGCATCTACCAGCCTTTTCACCAGTGGGAAACACAAAACAAGATTGGGAATAATCTTGCTAAGTTTAATGCATTACAGTACTTATTAGAAATGCCTACGACATAGAAGGAAGTAGCACAGTGGAAAAGCAGGTAGCAAGGGTGTCTTACAGTCCCTAGGCAGCGCTTTTGGATCTGGGTTCAAACATGGCACAGATTATCCAGTTTGCTTGCTCCCACCATGTTTGTGTGGGTTTTCTCCCAGAGCCCAAAGACAAGAACCAAAGAAGGCAAATGTAAACCACTTCCACTGGCTCCCCTACAGTGAAAACCGCTCAAATGGTCGCCATGACTCAATGGCACTCATCCGACCCTAATACAAATAAGGCAACGAGACAGGAAACAATAGCATCATTTCATTCGGAACATTGGTCACAAAGTATGTCTTGGCCAGCTGAATCACAATTGACCCTTTAAGACCAAAGGAAGGGATATTGAAAGCAAAGAAAAGGGCCATGACTTCACACAGGGCGGGAGATCTCATTCAGGGGACTCTCACAATCGGCCAAGTGGACCATAGGTAATTCCACATACATACCCAAGACTGGCCAACCACTGCACAAGTAATGACAACACTGCTCTCCACCCAACAGAAAAATCTATGCTGGCTCAAACAGACACAAAAAAGGAAATAAGACCTGGATTTAAGAGGGGAGGGAGAAAAAAATGAAATCGCTTTTGCGGGAATAGCATAATGCAAATCAAAAGCTCAAGGTACCACATAAAGACCTTGTTTGACTCATGTATCATTATAAAGATAATTACAGAAGATATTACTTCCTATGCATCTTAACACTTCGAGTGGACAAGCTCATGTTAATCAGATCCAAGTTTCAGAGAAGAAAAGTATTCCTTTCTAGGCTTTCTGCTTTAATAAACTGTACACAACTGTCACTCTTAGTGACCTATAAAAAAAAAAACATTGCACACTTTATATCTGCTACAAGCAGCAAGAAGCAACTGAGCCACAGCTCAAAGTACAAGCGCGTCCTTTCGCCAGAAATGAATAACTGCTGCATGTTGTTAGGGTTTAAAGATTTATTTGTACGAAGCTTGCCTTTTATATCTGTGTCTCTAATTGAGGAACCATAGACTGTGGTCCAATTTCTGAAAACAAACATTCTCTAATGGTCACATACTACCAGCATTCTTCAGTAGCCTAGGATGCCTGTCTGTAGGGCTGTAAACAAGAAAATTTCTGAAGACTCCTAAAAAACTACCCAGCATGCTTTGGAATGAAGAAAAAAGGAAATCACTAGTAACAAAAACCCATTCAGCTGCGCTTCATGGAAGTTTAATGCACTATTTACCCTCTGTTAATTACCATCACCTTTACAGATCATCACCAGAGGAGCTGGAAGTGAATACAGCTAAAGACTATACTGACATCTCACTCTATTATATAAACTCAATGAATACAGAATAACTGTCTGAAATTGCTGTTTACAGAAAATAAAAGGAAAATGTTTGCAAACTCCCCCAAAGTGACTTACAATGCAAGATGTAAGATATGCAAGATACACTAAGCTGCTTAGAAGTATCTATCCATTTACACAACAAAACAATGTAACACAAACACACACACACACACTAAGGAACTGGTGACTCGTGAGTTGATAAACTCGTGTTTTTAGACTTAGGAGGAACCCAGACCGCCTGTAGACATCCAGGCAAACATGCCAAATTTTAACCTGCATCCAATCTCACAGCCCAGGAGCCGTGAGGCACCAGTACTACAGACTGCAGCAGAAATAAAACTGCCATACAATTCCATGAAAATATACAGTCATACAATCCAGAGGCTTAGTGGCAACATTCAGCCTAATTGCAGATGAATGCAAAACGTTTCCTGAGGGCTTTGATTAATTTGAGAGGACGAAGGAAGGAATTGGGTTTATTTCTCCGAAGACAACAGCGAACTTCTGTTGAACTGCGTATAAGTTTATCTATTATATTTTTTTCAGTTATCTGACACTTTTCATCCAAAGCGACAGTACGACAACAGGAGATCGGATCTGAACTCAAATGCAAGGCAACAACTCTACATTTATATTTACTCACTTAGCTGACGCTCTTCTCCAAAGTGCTTCACCCAGTTGTGTAAACAGGTAAATCATTGTATTTTCTATATTCCAAAGCAGTTCAGAATAAGTAACTTATTCAAGTTCACTTGAGCACTCCGACTGGCAACCTTTTTGGATCCGTACGCAGCGGCTCTAAGCGCTGTGCCACCTGCTGCCCCAAACTCCAACCGCTGTGCCACCCATAGCCTCATCTCAAAAAGCATATCCGAAATTGAACACCTACCAAGAACCAAACAACAGCTACCACCAAGAAAAACAGATGTGACTCTAAGACAAAAGAAAGCATGCATGGCATCATCTGTTCACAGGAATAAAAGCCAAACTGTATTGCATTTATTCAAGGGTCGAGTGACATAAATGCACCTGAGCAGTTACACCGCGTCTACTGTGGACTCGGAAACTTCATCCCAACAGATGGTGCAGCGATTCGAGCCATCGCTTTGCTACCCGATGACTCCAGCCAGGTTCAAATCTGCTCCTGCTGTAGCTCCCTGGATCAAGTACTTACGTTGAATTGATACAGTAACCTGCTGCATAAATGGGTAAACCAGAGTCCATGACCAGTCAAATATCAGCACCTCTCCAGCCTGATCTAACAAAGCATCACGTCCGACTCTCTACAAAAAAAATGATTAAGTTCACCTAAAAATCATCGGTGTAGTGTACACAAGTGCCAGGGTGTAAACAATGGAAGCAAGAAAATAAACAGTAAGTACATGTCGTGTAGACTATACGGCCCTATTCTCTGAAAAATATAACATTTTTAACTTGAAATTCAGCACAACTTCACCATAACATAGGCTGCATAACTTTAAAGAGAACAGAATTACACACTTGACTGGTTAGTCCAGTTTACGCCCGTTAAGAAGCCAAAACAAAAAGAAGAGGAAAAAGTCACTCGAAGAATAAATAGTAAATAAAACACAATATCTGTGCCGCTGAAACGATGTTGTCTTGCAAGTTCCACAGAACACGACTCACGTCACGAGCGCGAGAGGGACAGTTTGAAACCCGAACAAAAGTGGGACGCAAAAGTGAAACGCAGCCCTATCGGCTCCCTCTGTCGTCCCGAACCGGACGAAGGGCAGCAACAAGTCCCCAGAGCCTTCTCAGCCCACTGTCCCCGTCAATTTTACGGGGCCGTTAAAAAGTACCTCCTTCCTGGACAACATACCGATCGCTGAGGCCATTTTCCTGCTCCTGCTCCTCCTGCTCCCGCTGCTGCTGCTGCACTGTATCCATGTAGCCGCGAGTCCGACGTCAGTTCCTGCGTCCGCGCGCCTCGGTCACAGGCCAATGGCGACGCACAGCGGTGCGCGCTCGCAAACTCATATTTACATACACCTACCAGTGGACACAGTGGTGTACAGCAACGGGCCATTAGTTACATATTTGCCCTAAACTTTTTTTTTTTTTTTTTACTAGTTTAGTTTTCCTAATTTAAATTACTAGAAGTTTGTGTGCATTTCAGTAATCCCTTGCAGAGGAATTTCTATTGTCACTGGAACAGCAGTGTTTCTGGTTTATTTCCCAACAGTAAAACGTTAATGCTGAAGCTCAGCTGCTCTGTTTCCATTTTTTTTTTAAAATTGTAGATGGAGGAATTAAGAGGTGTCAGGAATGGAGAGATGTGAAAGGGATGGAGGGATATGTCGAGAATGGAGAGACTTGGAAGGAATAAAGACATGCGTCTGTAATGGAGACATGCGCCAGGAATGTGTGTCTCCTCGGCTGTGTTATCTGGGAGCTCTTGCATGCGACGCTCAGATGGAATTCAAGATCCAGCTTGTCTGATGCCACAGAAAAGTGGTTCACAAAAATGATTTCCCTTCCAAAGTGACTCATCACATGGTCTTGGACAGCAGAGGTGCGCGAGACAAAGGAAACCCGCCACATGGCTTTAAAACTGTGGGGGGGGAAAGTCTCTGCAAAAATCCTTGGTGTGAAATTGTAGAAATGAGGCAGTTCTTCGCAGACATCAGAACTATATGAATGACACTGTGTCTGCACATATTTTCCTTTTGTCAAAAATTGAGGTGTCACACAGGCAGCCTATTGCAATTTACTGTGGGGAAGTCAAGGATAAAGAACAGTAAACTTCAGTGCTCTTGTCATTAAACGATAAGTCATTTTTTAAAGACAGTCACATGTGAAAACATAATTCCAACGAGAAGTGCGACTGATATACGATATTGAAATCAAAACATTTTATTTAATGACTGAAAGGAGTTTGAAAACAACTACAGAATTAATTAGAGAAATAACAGCAATGTGAGATTCTTGTACTTTGGATTGTGTTTCCCACTGGGAACAGTAAACTGATAATTCACACTATTGCGGAACGTGAAGTGAAACAGCGTGTTCTATATCTCTTACACCTATTTGTTATTCGGTTGATTTTCCTCATGTCCTGCTGATCTGGCCTCTCATAGCCTTTTTTGGCTTGATTTCACTTACATTTATTCATTTAGCCGATGCTTTTCTGTTAATGTTAAGCTACTTACAATTATTTCCCTGTTTGAACAGCTGAGTAATTTTACTGGATCATTTTTATGGTAAGTATCTTGCTCAAGGGTGTTACAGCTGGAGGTGGAATTCGAACTTGCAACCTTTGGGCAAAAGCTTCCTGGACAGTGGGGCACTAGTAAATATAACCAGCTGGTATGAGAGTGACTGATAAGCAGTTTTAGACTCACTCTCAAAGTTGGTACACAAAAAGACGCGAGCACGTGTCCACCTGTGCTCCAACCCTTTAGTGACTGTGTATTTTGGCTCAAGTACACTGAAATGTAAATGAAACGGTGTGATTTTTTTTGTGTGTACTCTGCAAAATATGTACCAAATATTTCTCTCTGGGATGTGCTCTTTCGAGACAAAAAAGGCCTAAATTACATAAAGCTCAAGCATGGTGTAAATGCTCATCCACTATCACACCCAGATAAGGCTTTACAGGCACCACCTTTATTCATTTAGCTGAGATTTTCCTCCAAAGTGACTTACAAACAGTGTTAAGGTCACCATTAGATACTTACAATCATTTACACAGTGGGGTAAATTTTAGAGGAGTAATTTAGGATACATACCTTGCTACTACAGCCAGAAGTGGGGCATGAACCTACAACCTTTGGGTCCAAAGGCAGTAGCTTTAACCACTATGCTACCAGGTGTTTCAGGTGCTACTCCTGTATTGTATAATTGTTTGTGTACCTTTAAAAAAATGTAGGAAGGTGATCAGGATTAGTCTATAATATTAGTCTAGTCTATATTAGCCTTGAGTTTTGTGCACCTACTCGTAGGATGAACATCGGTGCATAAAGTGGAAATAAACAAACTAACTATACTTAAGAATCACATGTCTGCACCTGTGTCTCTTTCACCATCATGTAATACAAATTGTACTTTCTCTGATGTACGTGTCGTGACGCTTTGAGAAAAGCGTCTGCTAAATAAATAAATAATGTAAAAGCGCATAATAAAACACAGAAATAAATTCAATACATGATGATGATGTCAAACAAGCATGTCTTTTTCCAGACGTGTACGCAAATCACAATTAATAAAACAGCAGGAAAAGTTATACTTTTAATAATTTTACACCACGTGGGTTCCACTTCAGTATTTTCGCTATTATTTCAGGACGTCATGTCCAGCCTTCCTATTATTGCTCACTGACATCACTTTGGTAGCCGGTTCATCCGAACGCCACGTACGTTTCGCCTCAACGCAACTTACTTGAGGAACTGAGTCGCAATAAATTTGACTGACAGGCCAGCTGTCCAATAATCTGGCAAAACCAGGAATCAAACTTCGTAATAGGAGCGTCTATATCCAATTACGGCGGGGAAAGACGGCGGGAGGCGGGCTGTTACTATGGCAGTCGCACACGTGGTTCGATTGACTCGGTAAGGGGTGGGGTTAAACGCACAGGCAGGGAAAAACAGCCGCCTGTGTCAGAAAACGAGTCGAGAGCGAATGAAAGATCGCGCTTAGAATCGGAGCAAGAGGGTCGACGCGGAGCCTGACAGTCTGCGCGCTAACCAACAAAGTAAGTGTAGACTGCAGTCGGCAACTTCTCGCGTTTGCTCTTCTCTGATCCTGCCGACCAATCGGATGTACCCAGATTAGTTAGCTAAGGAACTAGGGTCGAGAAGTGATGGGCATGATTAGTTAACATCTAGTTAGTTAGCCAGCTAACACATTGGCAAAATATTAGTAGGTTGTGGTAAACGTGCAAGGATCCCCGTCCCAGGCTGAAGTTGGAAATGAAAACCTCGGATAGGTTGTTTCACAGTAGTTAGTAACACACACACACGAAGTGCTTGGCTCAGTGTGCTCACATGATGTAACATCATTTCTCACTAGTTGTACTGCTAGTTAATACTAATCGGATGGAAAAAAGGCAGGTACTAGACTGCACATGTAAAGTGAAGCAGTTAGCCACATGGGGGGGGGGCAGACACTCACAGTAATCATCATCACTCAGGATGCTTGGTTAAACATGTGGGTTGGCTTTAAAGGGCTCTTAATGAAATCCCTATTCAGTGACTGTGTGTGATTTCTGTTGCTTTTGTTTTCTTCTCAGAGAAGCCCCATTTCTATTTTCTGTTGGATTTCAGTTAATAAATTGATGCACGTGCGGAAAATGTGTAAATTGAGCATGGCACACAGTGTTGATTGTGCCCTACCTTGTGTGTGTGTGACTCACCACTAGATAAAGTGCTGAGGAGCACCCATCGGTACCGACTGTCCATAACAAACATGTACACCGCTGCAGGTGCAGCTCCGGGTTCAAGTTGTTTTTATTGTCATTTATTTAGATAGCTTGTATACAGTGGAACGAGATGTTGTTTCTCCGGAGACCATGGCGCAACACAGAACGGAGTACGAGACTGTAAATAAATATACAGGATCGTGGATGCGGACATGGGCTGTGAACTGTAGGCAGTTTGTAGAGGATGGAGTCATGCTGGGTTAGCTGTTTGACTGTGCCAGGTGAGCGTTGGGAGGTAGAAGGGTGTCGAGTGATCCGACTGCTTCCGGGATGAAACTGTTGCGGAGTCTGCTGGCGGTGGCACGGATGCTCGTACCTTCTGCCAGGTGAGATGAGATGCAGCTCGCGATATTCAGAACTGATGCTGTTTCTCCATGTGCAGATGAGATGGCGTGGGGGACTCTCCCTCAAGTGCTTGTTGTTCCTCGTGAGCGTGCTGGTGGGCTTTGAGGCGGTGCCCATCAGCGTGGACAAGACCAAAGTGAAGCTCGCCGAGGAGCAAGTCAAGGAACCGCCGCAGAGCGTGGTAAGCATCCTACGGATGAAGAAAGTAAAGGGCCGGAGTAACTTCCTGTAAGATAAGCCCTTTGTCAGCCTCAAGCGACATGCAGAATTTCACACACGTTGGAGATAACCGCCTGCTTGACGTAACATCAGCATGTGAAATGTGTCCTTGATCTAGTGTTTGTGCATTGTTGATAGTGTGGGGCTTTAATGGGGCTACCTCTGCATTTCCATAAGGACCAGAGCATACAGTTGCAAGGAAAAAAAAAAAAGTTTATGAACACTTTGGAGTTGCCTGGATTTCTGCATTAATTGCTCATAAAATTTGACCTGATCAACTAAGTCATGTAATCAATAATCTGGTTAAACTCTTCAACTCTTCTCGTCAGTATTGAATACATTTAAACATTCAGTCGAGGCTGGAAAAAGCATATGTATGTAGTAACTGGCAGAGCCTCCCTCAGCAGCAATAACCTCCAGACGTTTCCTGTAGCTGCCGATTGGACTTTCGCAACAGTAAGGAGAATTTTTAGAGCAAGCGTACGAGATCTCTTCGGTTCTCCTTTAAGGCCCTCTGAACTTTATTTTGACGAGGGCACGGCTCACATCAACGGATCTTTTTGAGTAACAACGGGCTGTAAGTAACCAAACTTTGTGCCTTTTTCCAGGGCAGGGAACCTCAAACCTCAAACCCCAATCTCACTGATACAAACACCTCAACCCAGTTAGCTTTTGGAGAAGTCCTTAATCTAGAGGTTTATATTGTTTTTCCTGCCTGGACTGTGAATGTTTAAAGAATGTATGCAATAGTGACACGAAGACGTACAAGTGTTTGTCGATTATTTTGACTTAATTGAAGAGGAGTACGTTTTTCTGAGTAATTAATGCAGAAAACCAGGTAGTGCCAAAGGGTTTACAAACTTTCTTGCAACTGTAATTGACTTTTTAAAGTTTGGATCTACCCAGATTGGTTGTACTAATTTCTGTTAATGAAAATGTTTTTGTCCCATCAGACTTGCCATTTGAAAGACTCTCATATTTCAGAAAGCCTTTTTACATTGGGTAAAGCTGTACATCATGCAGTAGTTAAGGACATGGGCTTGTAACTGAAGATAGTTAAGGACATGGACTTGTAAACTCACGATAGCTGGTTCAAGCTCCACACCCTGCTGGTGTCCGTGAGCACAGTCGATCAACGCCTTCCACCCCTCCTGGGGCACAGACACAGTACCGACCCTGAATTACTACAGTAATATTGCGAGCTGTATAAAAAGGCAAAGTTTTTTCAGCTAAGCAATGAGCCAACAGCAGTGTCCAGATTAACCAGGATCTTCTCTCAGCACTAAATTAATTCACTTTCTGTGAATGTTTTTTTTTTTAAAAAAAACTTTAAAAGAAACATGAAAATTACAAATAGGAACTAGAACAGCATATCGAGGTTAAGAAAAAAAAAAAGTTCTATAAGAAATAGGTGCAAGAATTGCACAAACTTGATGAAATGGCCGCAAAAGAGGATGTTCTCACTTCTTCATATCTATAAGCTCATTAAACATCAAAAAAATCTTTTCATCATTGTAATGAAAGTATCTGCACTAATTTTCTGAGAAACTATTGTAAGTTGGTTAATATTTGGTTGTACTAGTGCATGACATCTGACCCAAACCACCATGATGGGCAAGGAGAGTGATGATGGGCAGAAACGTAACTGGGATGTATATTGTAACTGGGCACATTATCAGAAATCACTTGATTATTGGCTTTAATTCAGTATTACAGCAAGATAGGCACTGCGTCTAACTGTAGCGAATGGCTTGGCTGGTGTGCGCTCTGGCCATCTCCGTACTCGCTTCCTATCTTGTAGAGCAACAGCGAGGCAGTGAAGTGTTCATCCTGCCTCCTGTGAGTGGAACAAAGAACATGTGGTGGAAATACCTTTGTGTCTTTGCTTTTTTGTTTTTTAACCTTTTAATATTTAATGGTTTTGAAAAAATGTAAATTTGAAACTTTTTGCATTATTAGTTGCACATAAATTTCCGTTTTTCAATCCTTTTTTGATTGAGGAAATACTAAAAATACAAGTAACTAATGCAAGGTTTCATCATGAGACCAGACTGAAGAAATGGTGAACATCCCCTTAAACAGAAAAAGAATGCGGTCTTTATTGTTATGTAAAAGTCAAAGTTGTGGTTTAATTGGATCCCTCGTTCTGAAACGTGGTTTTACACACCAGGATACCGGACTGCACTATGACCGTTACCTCAGAGAAGTCATTGATTTTCTGGAGAAAGACCAGCACTTCAGAGAAAAGCTCCACAACACGGACATGGAAGACATTAAGGTAGCACAGCCTCTGATTTTGTTTCTGATACTCGCTCTCCTTTTCAGCATGGATTTAAGAGAATTAATCTTCTGGGGAAAAAAAATGTTTTGAACAGCAAGGGAAGTTAGCCAAAGAGCTGGACTTTGTCAGCCATCACGTGAGAACGAAACTTGACGAACTGAAGAGACAAGAAGTAAGCCGGCTGCGGGCCCTCATCAAAGCCAAGCAGGACATCGAAGGAGGGAAAGGTACACGGTTTAAGCCAAACTTTGACTCGTCTTTGTATTCTAAGAATGCTCTCCACTCAAGACTTTTGAAGAAGACCCAACAGATAAATGTTTAAGTCGTAAATCCAACCTCCTGTTACGGCACAGCCACGCATATTCCTGCCACCGTAGACATCACTACAGTTGCATTGAAACCTATGGCTGAAATGATCTTGTCCAGGGACAGTGGAAATGTGTCTCCACTGCTCAGGGTTTCTTCTGAATCTCCTGCAGACATGATGATGGACCACCAGGCCTTGCTTAAGCAGTTTGAGTACCTGAACCACAATAATCCACACACATTTGAGGTGGAAGATCTGGATCGACTCATTAAGTCGGTAGGTATTTTCATATGACCAACACCGGGGTCTCCATTATTTCCAGAATAGTCATACCAAAATGGGACTTTTTGCTTTTTGAATCCATCCATCCATCATTGCTTGGAGTTTGTGTTTGCAGAAATCATAAACTTTTTTTTTTTTTCCCCTTAAGGAAATCTGAATACAAGTGAGAACTTGGTGCAAGTCACCTAACCTGGGGTGACTTTAAAGTCTGGTTTGCGCCGGATACTTTTTTAATCCAATTTGACAAGACAAAAAACATCCTCAGGACTGAGAACATTTTCCCTCTGATGAAACCATCTGAGATTGTTTGATTCTAATTAGATCTTTTTTTTGGACATATGCATTGCTTACAACCCGAGAATTTGATGCCCTGTTCATCATGACAGTTCACTTTGCAGTTTATACAATGACCCATATACTTGCCAGTATCAGTAATTAATGTTACCCTCTTACAGTTTTCAAATAAAGGCGCATTAAAGATCATAGCAGAGCCTGAATATGAAATACCCATTACAGTTTCATCAACAATGACTATAACTTATTATAAATTTTTAGTTTTTTCATTTTTTATAACACAAATCGGAGTAGAAGATGCAGTATTTTATCTGCAAGTGTTCAGAACAGATTTACTCAGTATAAGTGACTTTGGGTAAAAGCATCGTTTAATAGTCTGCAGATTACAACTGTAATTTGTCTTGTATTATGGTTTACCTGTGAGCCTCAGATTGGGGAAAGCTGGGTGAATCAGCAACTCATTATTTGTGACATAGCTATTTTGATTTTCATATCCTTTTAAACTTGAAACCATAGGCAACAAATGATCTCGAAAACTATGATAAGGAGCGCCATGAGGAGTTCAAGAGGTACGAGATGATGAAAGAGCACGAGAGGCGGGAGCACCTGAAGACACTGGACGAGGATGGGAGGAAGAAGGAGGAGGAGCACCATGAAGAGTTGAAGAAGAAACATGCCGACCATCCTAAAGTTAATCACCCGGTGAGGCAATGAATGTTCAGGGCAGTTCTAATGATGTCCTTCATTTGGATAACTCTACAGTTATGGTTAGGTAAGACATACTTAGCTAACATAACACTACACGCAGTTTTGCTGGGGTGGTAGTGGGAATGTTAATTTGACCACCTCTGTTAATGTGTGCATTGGTGTTTGCTGTGCAGGGCAGTCAGGACCAGTTGAAAGAGGTCTGGGAGGAGGCTGATGGTTTGGACCCTGAGGACTTTGACCCAAAAACATTCTTCAGCTTACACGGTAGGAGGACCAGCCAGCTTCTTATATTATTGAGAGGATTATTATTATGTCCCTGCAGTTTAAATACCTACCTTACTTCTTGTGGGTCTTTTCAGACACTAATGGAGACGGCTACTTTGATGAGCAGGAGTTGGAGTCGCTGTTCACAAAGGAGGCATGTTTGAACCTGACCATTATGACATGGAGAAAATCATGGACTTGAATGAAAAAATGACTCATTTTGTTGGGGTTTCAGCTTGAGAAAGTCTACGACCCTGCCAACGAGGAAGATGACATGGTGGAAATGGAGGAAGAAAGACTTCGCATGAGGGAACATGTTATGAATGAGGTAGGAAGTCCTTTGGATGAGTCAGTGTTGGGAAGTCAAACTTAAGGACTTTTAGATGTGTACTGAACCTTCATATTAAACTCATCTGTGACTGTTACTCTGCAGGTGGACACCAACAAGGACAGACTGGTCTCCTTGGATGAGTTCCTGATCGCCACAAAGAAGAAGGAATTTCTGGAGCCGGAGAGTTGGGAGGTGCAGAACAATGTGTTGCTGCTTCTTTTGCTGCTCTAACAGAGTATGCAGACTTTTAAATAAATGCAGCTATACCAAAACATTCCAACTTTTTGCTGTAGACACCTGGTTGACATCTATACTTTAAACAACCTGTTTTTGACTTATCCTGTCAGACCCTAGAGCAGAACCAGGCCTACACTGAAGAGGAGATGAGGGAATTTGAGGAACACCTGGCCAGGGAGGAGAAAGACCTAAACCAGAAAACGTTAGACCTTCAGAAGCAGAAGGAGGAGCTGGAGAGACAGCAGGAGCAGCTGAATGCACAGAAACTAGAGCTTCAGCAGGTAGGGGGCTTATGATGGGGTGCGGTCATTGAGAAGGACATCATTACAACACCCAGCAGTCCAGATACATCTGTTATAACAGCATATGCTTCTCGTGGGTTCTGTTTGTGCAGCATGTTACATAAATGGTTCTTGTTCGCATTGGCACAAAGTGCTTCAAGTACTGAGAGAGAGAGAAGAGACAGAAAACCTGTGAATACAGAAAGTCAAAATAGTTTCTGGTGTAGAACAGTGAAGCAGGAAAAATCAATTATTTGATATTCTAATCTGTTCTAAATTTTTTTAAATTAAAAATTAATTAAAATTTTTTTAAGAGGTATGTCGCTTTGGACAAAACTGTCTGCTAAATGAAAAAGTACATGTAATTAACATAAGAACTAAAATGCCCTGTAGGGTGGGGTGTTCCCTGCCATGTGCCCTGTTTCAAGGACAGGCTCTGGAGCACCGTGACCCTACATTGGACAGATGATTATTGATATTGAGTGAGTGAATGAATTCAGGACAAAAAAAAAAATTAGCTATACAAGCACCAGAAATCATTATAGGCACCAATACTTATAGTACTAGGGTTAGATTCAACTCCTTTTTAGTAGGAATTAAAACACCACTGGATTTTGTTGGATATCTGTTTATAAGAAACCTTATCTTTACGTTTGAGTGACTGAAAATGCAACAGTTAAAGTCACTTTTCAGTCTTGTTATGAGTAAACAGAAATTGGCTGTTTGGTATTCCTCCTTTCCTTGTTGATGTTTGGCCAGGTTGAGTGGCACGTCTTCTACTGTTTGCTTTATGGGTGGAAAGTGTCTTAATCCTAAAATACTGTCAGGGATCCCAGATCACTGTGAATTCACTGTGCTTTGCTTCTTTGTCATCCAGGCAGTAGAACACATGGCAAGATTAAAAACTCAAAATGCAGAGCCTCCTGCAGAACACAAAGGTGAGCAGATATATTTGTAAAAGTATTGCTATAATTTTTCACATGGAGAGTTTGAGAGTTACACAGGAAAGGGAGAATAAACTTGTCATCTGGATTTTAATCACTGACTAAATTTCATCTTGGAAACTTGTTTTTGCAAGTTAAACTAGTTCTCATTGTGAAAGATTTGTTACACGCTGTCTCGATGTTGCGTCCTCTACTCAGGTGCTGAGAACACCGGCCCTGCGCTAGCCACGGACGGCCAGCCGCTTCCTCCTGGCCATGTGCAGGACCTGCCTGCTCACTCTTAGCTGGATCTGCTCTATGTGTGTGAGTGCGAGTGAGTGCGTGTGCACATCTACAGTCCCAGCACATGCCTGCCAAGACCCGGCAAAAAACAAATCAGAAAAACAGCAAAATTCCAACTTTGTCTGGTATTACAAACTGATGTGTATAAACTGCTGGCTCCTCTAAAAGAAATGGTATAACAAGCATTCCCCCCCCCCCCCCCCCCCCCCCCCCCCCCCCAGGACCAGTACAACCGTTCTCTCTATAAAGGTCATCAAAACTCAGAATCCCATGGTAAACTATGGTATAGACCCCCCCCCTTTCCTTTTTTTAAAAAAAGCATTAGTTCATATGGCACAGCATAATAGTGGATTTCAAAGGCATTGTGAAGCTCATCAAAGATCTAAATCCACAGTAGACTTACTGTATAATTTCATGTACTATTAAGGTTAAAAGGAAATTACTGCACACCAGCACATTTTAATTCTAAGGAAAAAAATGAAAATGGGAGATGATCTTTATCCACATGCTGCAGAATAATTTAAGACTACCCTGTTTGTAGTGGGTAAAAACAGTGCTACTGGACAGACAGATGTAAGTTGACATTTTCTGAAGTACATTTTGTGAGTTTCTAAACAGTTCTACATAATTTATTTGATAAATTTCTATGTGGAATACTTCTCAGCCCAAAACAACTTAAATTCTGCATGTTTGCAACAGATGATCAGCTCAGGAATTTTTTTTAAACAGCCCTCAAATGGTGTCTGTAAAAGATTCCTTTTATAATTAAAGTGAAAGTACTGTCACTTTCTCATTTTGGATTTAAAAAAAAAAGAAGCTGTCCTCCTGCTAAACGTGAAACAGGCACTGTATGTGTATATTAAACATGCAAAAATGCACAAATATGTTGTTTCATTTTTGCACAATCTAAAAAACCCTGTAATCTGCAAATGATATTCATTATGCTGGGGGAGACTTATGACACCTGGGCTGTTGGCTATACATCTTCTTTATGATTATAGTTTATGCTAAATCCCATAACCACAGCTCAGAGGTCTGCAGTACAGTGCAGATAAGGTAGGACTCGGTTCTTTATGCTGAGCTCGACGCCCTCTACCTCTTTGTCGCCATCTCTCTCTCCTCACGTTGTTGTGTGTGAGCAAGCGAAGGTTTCTGTACTATTGCCCACCAGCTCAAGTGTGTCCAACAGGCATATACCCAAACCTGCCCCAGAATGATTAATACAACTGGCAGGTTTTCTAGCCCTCTCCCTCCAGTTTACCCTTTACTTGGGGGGGAATCTGTACTATGTTCTCCAGAATATATTTAATTAAAATTTCCCCCCTCTTTTTGTGTATTTTTCATTGTTCTGAGGTGATACATGGGTTTGACAGTTTAGTTAACGGACATTCCAAAAATCAAATAAAGCACCATCACAATTAAGCAGTTTAACTGAGCGTTTTTATTTTCTTTTAGGGCCAATACTTAGTACTGAAGATTTAATCATGTGATATGTAAAATCTTTTAAGCTTTTCAGATCACAGCCATCACTGAGAAAATACATTAAAGAAAAAAGGTCTACATTAGCCCATAAGAATCTCCTAAATGCTCCCAGAGGTAGTCCACCGCCTTTATGGGGGGGTATTTGTCCGATCCATCATAGCACTTAATGACGGCCTCATTGTCAGGTTGCACAAAGAAAGCCAGAGACTGCCTGGTTGTGACATTGCCAGGAAGGGGCAGCAAGACACGGTGTGCCTGGTGAAAGGGAATGCAGCACACCTGCTTGATTCTCAGTTTTCAAAATACACCAAGGAGCTACAGATCTATACATACGCTCATCTGGCATTTCATCACTTTTACCATGAGGGTAAACTGAAAAACAGGTGAGGGGCAGACGTGACATCTTACCGCTGAGACAAAAATATCACCAGTCCATCTCTGCATCAGGTCCGCAATGTTGATCAGGACAGTGCCTGGAATGCTGGGTGCAGATATGAAGTCCCCAGACCTAGTCTTCACCTGGTGGCAGAAGGAAGAGGAACATGCCAATGACCAGGGTGTACTAGTGCCCTGAGTGCTGCTGGAAGCACCAGGTGAAACAGACACCTGTGCGCTCACCTGCAGGCCGCCCTCGCGGCTCTGGAACACCAGGGTGATGCTGCCATAGTCAGAATGCTCGCCGCACCGCAGTTGGCCCTCCTTAACAGTGTCGTAATTCACTGGGGGGTAGTATAGGGCCCGCAGTGTACTGCCATTCTCTTTGCCTGCGAGACACTGCTCCATCAGAATACGTATCAGGTCCACACTCACAAAAGTTAAACACGGGCACAGAGTTGCTAACAGAAAAAGAAGATATCTGCTATCGCAGTAATACACGCTCCAAAAACAGAAAATAAGATGCTTAAACTATTTCTGCTTGAAGAGTTCAAATAAACATTTATTGAAACAATTATGACTAAGATTTGAAATTGTGTCAAAAGGTTTTATTTTGATAAAGAAATCCTTCATAACCTAAATATCACTGGATTAATCAAACATGTTTTATCTAAGGCCCTTAAAAAGTATCATCCTGCAATCCACAATCAATGTGCAATTTAAGAAGAGGCTGTAAGCATTTTGTGAATGGGTAGTTTTACTAAAGTTTAAAGACTGTAGGCAAATCTAGTTAATTTTAAACTAAACACTGTCAGTAGAGGTACTTTTGTCACTGTGATAAGACCAGATGATACAACTCTGATCAAAGTACATTATAAAAAGAGCCAGCCAAACAGCCAAAGCAGTGAAGATAATAGTATGTTGAAAACAGGACGATGTCCTTTACAGGCAGTTCCCGGATTACGAACAAGTTCTGTTCCCAAGTCTGTATTTAACTTGAATTTGTACGCAAGTTGGAAGAGTTAGGTACGGTTCGTGTCGAACGTCAAGTTAGTCAAATGTTTGTCTTAGTATATAGTACATCGTGTACTTTTCTATGCATAAAAAACATCAAAGAAACATCCACTAAAACATCTAATGTAATACAGTAATGACAATAATAATAATAGTTACTACAGTATTTATAAGACAGGGCAAAAGACAGAGGAGGAGAGAGAGAATGTGTGAAGGTATTAAAAAAAAAAAACATTAAAGAAACTTTAATGCTCACTTTTCCAAAACCTTTTTCCTATTGCTTTATTACTTCCACTTTAGTTTCAAACGTGATTGTTTACCTTTTCTTTGATGCATCACCATCACAATCACATTTACACTTTGGTGTCATGAGGGTTTTTAAACAAAAGGCAAAAAAACAGCCAAACACAAGACACTTAAGAGCAATGCGGTGCATGTCATACTGTGCGGGCGGGAGACTGAGGTGTGTGTGTGTGTGGACCCAATCGCGGGATCTTTATCGTTGGTACACAAGGGAGCAGGCAAGATTCACGGTCAAGGACAGACATGGGTCGCTCGATGCGCAAATGGAGGTCTTGGGGAGAACCCGATGTCGTAGTCGAGCAGGCAACGAAAGTGCCGGAAGCCGTGGACGTCAGGAGCGGAAGCGAGAGAGGAGGAGAATGAGGGACTTGGAAGGATGGGTAGGTAGTCAATGGTTCACTCAAGAGCGCTGGAGAGATGGGTTTCTCAAATGAGATTCCGGAACAGGGTGTGCAGGTTTGACTTCTTAACACCCCACTGGTCTGATTTCAGGCATGTGCGAAAGTTTTGGGTGAGGTCGTTGGCGGGAAAGTCCGATTGAAAAGAACCAAGTCTTTGTCCTACCTCCGACCCACACACCCGCGAGCCGACAAACCGGTGTAGACGCGCAATGTTTTGATGTGTGTAGCAAAGTAGCACCCATTTGTTATTACAAACCATTGTATGTACAGTACCTTGAATTTTTAATAGGCGTTACGGGGGGCGGTTCATAACTACGGGTTGTATGCAAGTCGGACGTTCATAACTCGGGGACTGCCTATATACAAGTATAAATTGTGGCTATCCACCATTTGTTAACGAACAGAATTCATATCATTCCACAAATCCTTCATGGTTTAAGCCAGTTTTCTCATACTGACACACTTATAACACCATCATGGTGAGAAACAACCAATAATATCGCCCGGGGACCCAGGCATTCAATTTTGTCCATGCCAGAGGACATACACCGATCAGTCAAAACATTAAAACCACCTGCCTAATATTGTGTAGGTCCCCCTCATGCCACCAAAACAGCTTTGACCCATCGAGGCATAGACTCTACAAGACCTCTGAAGGTGTCCTGTGGTATGTGGCACCAAGACATTAGCAACAGATCCTTTAAGTCCCGTGAATTGCGAAGTGGGGCCTCCATGAATCGGACTTGTTTTTCCAGCACATTCCTCAATCGGATTGAGATTTAGGGAATTTGGAGGCCAAGTCAAGACCTTGAAGTCTTTGACATGTTCCTTACATCTTTCCTGAACAATTTTTGCAGTGTGGCAGGGCCACTGCTGTAAAGGAATACCGTTGCCATGAAGGGGTGTATGTGGTCTGCAACAATCGTTAAGTAGGTGGTACATGTCAAAGTAAAATTCCACATGAATGCCAGGACCCAAGGTTTCCCAGCAGAACACTGCCAAGAGCACCACACTGCCTCCGCCGGCTTGCCTTCTTCCCAAAGTGCATCCTGCTGCCATCTCTTCCCCAAGTAAATGACACACACACACACACACACACACACACACACACCCGACCGTCCACATGATCTAAACGAAAACATGATTAATCAGGCCACCTTCTTCCATTGCTCCACGGTCTAGTTCTGATGCTCGTGTGCCCATTGTAGGCACTTTCAGCGGTAGACAGGGGTCAGCATGGGCACTCTCACCGGTCTGTGGCTATGCAGCAACCTGCAATGCACTGTGTGTTTTGTCACCTTTCTATAATGGCCAGCATGAAGGTTTTCAGCAATTTGTGCTACAGTAGCTCTTCTGTGGGATCGGACCAGACGGGGTAGCCTTTGCTCCCACATCATTGAGCTGTGAGCACCCATGAGCCAGTTGCTGGTTCACCAGTTGTCTTTCCTTGGATTACTTTTGATAGGTACTAACCATTGCACACTAGGAACACCCCACAAGACCTGCTGTTTTGTAGATGCTCTGACCCAGTTGTCTAGCCATCACAGTTTGGCCCTTGTCAACATCACTTGGATCCTTACGCTTCCCATTTTTCCTGCTTCCAGCACATCAAATTCAAGAACTGACTGTTCACACACAGAGTCTAAAACCGTTTGTCCCGAGCGGGGTCGCAGCAAGCTGGAGCCTAACCTGGCAACACAGGGTGCAAGGCTGGAGGGGGAGGGGACACATCCAGGACGGGACGCCAGTCCGTCGCAAGGCACCCCAAGCGGGACTCAAACCCCAGACCTACTGGAGAGCAGGTCCTGGCCAAACCCGCTACACCACCGCACCCCCCTTACTGACTGTTCACTTGCTGCCTAATATATTCCACCCCTTGACAGGTGCCATCGTAACAAGATAATCAATGTTATTCACTTCACCTGTCGGTGGTTTTAATGTTGTGGCTGATCGGTGTATAAATACTCTCCAAAACAATACATGCTACAATGCTGCATCCTCAAGCACCTTAAAGAGGACAGTCTATGCTTTTAAATATTAATACATATTTAGAGGTGAAGCTTAAACAACTTAATATAAATCCTAAAAAAAAAAACTTTTTGCTGGGTCTGGACTTCAAAATGCTATACTTCTGCATCAGTATATTTACATTTATTCATTTAGCTGATGCTTTTCTCCAAAGCGATGTACATCTCAGAGAATACAATTTGTGCATTACATTTGGAGAGATACCTAGTTGCAGATGTGTGCTTCTTAAGTAAGGTTTGTTTCTTTCCATGATATGCACCAATGTTCATCACACGAGTAGCACAAGATACACAAACATTTATGCACAATACAGGAGTAGCAGCTACTTAAAGGTTTATTATGGTGCATGAACAAATGTTTTTACCTTGCACCTTACATGAACTTAAGGGATCATGGGCAAAGTGAGTGTGGAAGAGGTGAGTTTTCAGACACTTTTTAAATGTGGACAGAATTTCAGCAGTTCTGAATGAGAGGGGAGGCTGCATCAGAAAGCTTGGATGTGGTGTCTGCCAAACAGTGGGTGGTCGGTACTTACTGCCTATGAGTTTGTGCTCATTGGTGAAGACGTCTGCATCCAGGCCCAAGCTCAGGGCCATTACCCTGAGAACTTGCAGGGACAAGTCTTTACACTGTACAAAGAAAGACTGTTGCGCTTCGCGGAACCCTGGCAGAATCTCCTCTGAAGGCCAGTTCTGGGGAGGAGAAGCACTGTGAATGACCAACACAGGCAGAAGAACACTCAAGAGTGAAAATTCCACAACATAAGTAGAAACATAACATTCATTACATTTCTGATGGTCTTCACTAAAACATGCACAGATCACAGGCATTTATAAGTCATAGGGGTTGAATGAAAATATACTTTTAAGTTTCTATAATACCTCATCAGGTTCCAGAGAGGCAATGTTGAAGGCCTCTTTCAAATCTCCTGGTCGATGAGGATTTAACCTATTAAATAAAAAACATGTGTATTATATATATTAATACAATATCCCACAGGACTTGGTAGTGGGCATGCACTCAGCCTACAACTAAACCTCTCCAAAACAAAGATCCTTCATCCTCCAGCTGGTCCACCTTCCTGTCAAGTACCTTTCATCAAACTTAAAGTAGAAGTGAGTGAGTTGTCATCGGCTAAGAGCCTGGGACTAATGATTGACTCGTATCTCTCGACATATCTGAACCACAACCCGTCCCTGCGGATACACCCTGGATAACAGCACGATCTGCCACCTCACAACAAACTCTATGCAACTTCTGGTCCAGGCCATGGTGATATCCCACCTGGCCTACTGCAACTCTCTCCTGTCTGGCCTTCCAGCCTCTGCCATCAAATCTCTACAGCCGACACAGGATGCAGCTGCACAAGTCTTGTTTGACCTGCCAAAGTGTTCCCATGCATGACCCCTCCTTGTCTCTCTCCATTAGCTTCCTATAGCTTACACACACACACACACACACACACACAGCCCGATGCCGCTTGTCACGAGCGGGGTCACGGCAAACCGGAGCCTAACCTGGCAGCACAGGGTGCAGGGCTGGAGGAGACACACCCAGGACGGAACGCCAGTCCATTGCAAAGCACCCAAAGCAGGACTCAAACCCCAGACCCGCCAGAGAGCAGGCCGAAGCCAAACCCGCCACACCGCCGCACTCCTCCCCCCCCCAGCTTCCTATGGTTGCTCGGACTAAATTTAAGAGTCTTGTTAAAGCCTGCAAACGATAAATGGGTCTGTTCCCCGATATCTACCAGACTAGTTCATTCGCTACACCCCTACCAGACTGCTATGCTCCTCCGCCTCTGCCCGCCTGGTGGTCCGACACACAAGAGGTGCAGAATCAAAAGCACAAAGGCTTTTGTTTCTGGCTCTGATGTGGTAGAATGGGATCCCCACCCCTCCCCCACTCAGAACTGCTTAATCTCTCAGTACAATTAAGAAGGGTCTCAAAACTCACCTCTTTCGGACTCACTTCTCTGCTGACTTCGTAAATGCACGACAGACGCGTGCTTATGCTTAATATTTTTTTTGGTAATGAATTGTTGAATAACGGATAAACCTGTATGCCGCTACTTGTGTGATATATACTGGTTTATATGGTGGAATGTGACAAGTTGACTGTACTCTAGGATCACCAAATGTCTCCTCCTGTTGATGCACTTACTGTATTACTCTCTGCTATTGCATGTCACTTTGGAGAAAAGTGTCTGGTAAATCATGTAATCATCTACGACCGACTAGCACCTTGCCTCATATCCTACGCTTCCAGATCAGTTTCCAAACCACCAAGACACGATTGATCATGAAAAAATTAATATTACTATAACCATAACATTTAGACTGCTTGAAAACAGCGAATGCAGGGTAACAATGTTAGCCAACGTGCGATGGGTGATCAAATTCCCTCATCCAGCCCAAAAACATCCCACCTCTCAGATTCAGAGGAGACCCAGCCATGGTTGTTGCTCTCCTTTCTACTGAAAGGCATTTTCACCTCCTCAGGAAGAAGAAAGAATTTCTTTGAGATGTCCATCACTGCATCAACCTAGTCGAATTCAAAGTGTTACAACAGCGTGATAATCACATGATTCAAGAGGACGTGCAAGTATGGAGCCCCTTAGCCTAATACGGTACCTCTTCTTGGGTAACGCAAGTGTTGCGCAGGTACACGAACCCGACCCGCGTGAAAGCGGCCCGCAGCTCTGCGCTCAGCCTCACGAGCTCCTCGTCAGTCGGGTTCTTCTCTCCGCTCGCGCACGCTTCAAAGTCAACTACAGGGATCTTCATCTCGGGCCTCTGCTTTAAGTTTAAGACACCTTTGCAAGGAAACTAGATCGCCGTTCTACCGTTTTAGTTTGTTATTTCAGTCTTGTGGAAAAAAAATGCAAGGATTATGATTATTATAATTATTCAGGCAGCCAATCGCTTTGGACACTCAGCCTAAGGCTCAGGGCGGGTACTTCTCAGGCTCGCTCACACTGCTAGCCTGGGCTGCGACAGAGTCCCTAAAACTCCCAGAATAATCGTCTAAATGCAGGAGTTTCATGGAGTCGCAAAACGAGCGGCAGCAACTTCCAGAACCAACTGGGGAAACTTTCCGCAGCCCGCGAGCCCGTTTCTGTGCGCATGCGGATAACGGCCTCGCCACATCGCGCGAGGCACCTCAAAATGAGGCTCGCGACAGCGATTGAGGTATCCGGTTACCTACGTAGCGTTTTCCCACCACTGCCTCGGACAAAATATATAGAAATGCGTCGCAGCGAGTACTTATACAAGTCTACGTGGTATAACCTCGATGCAATCGAGAGATAATAGGTTTCTTTACAGCAGCATCACCGCGAACACCTAACGCGTTGCGCTACGACGTCGCTACTCAATAAGTTTTCATTCCATAATCTCGTCATGGGACCACCGCCGCGTATGCGGCTCAGTCGTTAAGGAACGGATGACTGTTTAAGTTACAGTGATACTTTAAACTTCTTCTGTTCATTCATTCCTCCTCTGGATACTAACAGCAGTTAAAACTGGGGTACATCTTTACTACAATGCTCAATGACACACACACACACAAGACTTGCCAGAGAGGACAAGGTTCAGTGACACTTGAATTACCCAAAGCAGAAGGGTTTACCCACAGTACTCCCGTGTTCTAAAGGTTGTTCCTCTGTTACTTTTCAAGTGATAGGCAGTTATCTTAGTCAAAGGCCAAAACGGGTCAATGAGCATGTAGAAGTAGAGCTCTGTCAAATATCCCATCTCCTAAAAATATTCAGCGTGTATGTTTTCCTTATATTGCCCCCCCACCTGCAAGAAAGGGAGCATTTCTCTACAGAAACTTACATGGTAGAAGGAAAGAAAGAAAGAAAAAATTCCACAGCCACTACAGCACTGGTGTGTATACATAAGGATTTGTAAACTGCAAAACTCAAAGCATTTATTCTGTATGACTGCTGTTCTATAACAGAAGTACAGACCATTTATACATTTTAAACTTATAAAACAAATATAAAAGAAGCCAATATTTGCACTTGTCACTCCTCCTATAACTGTACAACATCTTTAAGAGTCCCAAAACTACTCTGTCGCCCTCTGAAGATGGTTGCAAGTCACTCTGAAGCAGCGGTGATCCACAGCCATGGCTGCTAAAGACTGCGATGACAAGAGACGGTGTTCTCAAGTCTATAACGTACACCAAATGGCAATAGTGAAGAAATCACTTTGAAAATTTCCCCTTTTTCTTTCCGTTCTTCTTGAGCTTCTTGTTGGGCCATTGATCCTGTTTGTTCATACCTGCCAGCTTCCTCTTCTTGTCACTATGAAGGACAGTGGTTGTGAAAGATGAGTAGAGAACCAAGCCAGATCACCAAGATGTCTGAAACATTAATCACACAGCTGGAAGAGCATCAAATGACACTTATTGCCCTACCTTTTTATGCTGACCACTGCCGTGTGGCCCGCCTTCAACACCTCATCCCACTCTTCATCATCTCCCCGGATCATGTATCTGCAATCAAGTATGACGCTAACATCACTAGACATATCCCAATTAAGTCAGTAAAATTCCAGTTCCTGAGAGCTACTTACAGGCTACTGTAGTCATCTAAATAAAACAGCTTCAGCAGCTGTAAATAATTAGCAATTATTAGGAAAACATGTTAAACATGTAAATCTTTGTGAAAAATATTATTGTTGACACATATGCTAGCTCAGAATGGTACTGGGGTGGCTCCAGTAAACATATTTATAATAAAAAAAAAAAAAAAAAATTCAAGCTGACAAAATGATTTGAAGACTGGCAACTGCAGTAAATTACATCAACCACTTTTCCTACCATGGGGTAACACCCCCACAGACTGACTCACTGTGTAAGATTCATTTCTTTGATCTTCTCCATCTCCTTCTTGTGCTTCTCCTGGAACTCCTTAGCTGCCTCATCCTGACAGCAGAATGGAAGGACTTCACTTGCGTTCACTCGTGCATTTGAACAGTTATTCCTGGATGGGTCATCTTGGACTCTATTTCAACAGTTACGAAAGCTTTTTGTAGTAGTTCACCCCTTTAGTAGTTCAGTACCTACCAAATCATCGCCAAGTGAACGGATTGTTGGTTCCATGGTGACGTCTTTAGGTGCTACCATGTCTGCTTCAACTGCCTTCTCCTGGACATTGGTGAAAAACTTCAATGGAGAAGAAAACAGAGGATAATTTAGCCCAGTCCCATGTTCTTTCACAACAAAATTTAAGTCAAACAGTAATCCTGACATAAGGAAAAAGCACCAATGGTTATAACTTTTAAACATGTGGTAAAGCTAGATGCAGTTTGTCCTCTCTCTTCTGGGGTATAAAGGTTGCTTCAGGTGTTTCCTTACCTGTACCACCTTGCGGACAAGCCGGTTGAAGAGGCCCATGAGCTGGCTACAGGGCAGTTCAATCTCCTGCTCAAGCTGTTCTACGGTTTTGTGCTGCAGTCCAACACCCAACAGTAGAGCCTAGAACCAGTAATGTGTTAGTACTCATAAGCCCCACTGCTGACAACATGAAAGAGCAAAAGGTAATGGTTATTCGGGGGTGGGTGGGTGGTACTTACACACTGCGCCGCAGAGAGTGAAACATCCCCCAGCTGCTTGAGGAAGAATATCCTGGCGATGCCAGGGATCATGTCCATGATGAGATGGTAGTCCACCATGTTTCTTGAGTACATCTCAAGCCTTTTTAGGTCATAGGGGCTGAACTGAGCCACCAGCTGCAACTGGGTGAGTGCTAATGAGGGCAGAGGCATGGATCTTTGTTATGCCTCAAGAAAAGATGGCTTGTGTATGCCTAAGAAAAGCACTGTGGATACTGACCTGGTACTGCATCATCCTTGACATTCTTGTTCTGCAGGATGTTGAGAGCCTGACTTGGGGAGAAGCTGCTGAACTGATAGGACAGCAGAGAGAGGAAGCGCCGGCGGAAGTCTAAATGGGATGAAAGTCCTTGGTGTTTGCACTCTGATTAAGACTGAACTGAGAAGCCAGGCCACAGGATCTTTGAAGGAAACATACCCTTCCAGTAGGCAGAGAGCCACTGGCCCTGTGCTGTAGACTCCTCCATATTGAGCTCTTTCAGCATTACACATGAATGCTCCCCAGTCAGGTCATTCTGTGAAATAAACATCAACCATCTAGTATGTAACAGCAAATATGAAATTCCAGTCAACAGGGACCGACAATTTATAGCTTGTAAAGACAGCTCTTTGCCATGTCACTTTTTCTTTTTTAAAAAACACAAAATGCAGCAACTTTAATAAAAGAGATTAATTAGTACATAAATGGTTAAAACTTACAGGGGTTTGTCTTAAATAAACTGGGATGAAACCTGCTCTCTTCCAGAACCTGTGAAATAAAAGGATGTACGTATGAGGTGACTGATGTATGAGAAATGAAATGATGCCAAAATCTTAACTTGGCCATGCTGGTGTATCCAGGCACGGTTCTAAGAAGCACTCACTTGAGCAACTGCGCTGTGAGACCATAGGAAACGCCGAGGTAGTCGAGCCGCTCCGCAGGCCTCTCGTTCAGCTTCAGCAGAAGTGGGGGAAGGTCCTTCCTCGGCTTTACCACCTCCTCCAGAAGACTGACTGCCTGCCCAATGGTACAGTCACTTGCTCATACAAAGCAGTACATCAGCTCATCACTGTACAAACAAAACTGGGACCCAAAAAAAAGAGTTAATACTTGTTCGTAAAGCCAGAAGCACATTTACAACTAAATCACAATGATTAAAATCTTAATACTAACATCCCTTAATGTGTTCACTGCTTATGTTCTGTAAAACCTCAAATACAGCAATAATAAAGAAAAAAAAAAACTAATATTTCTCCAGTTTAAGATGGATTAAAATTAATTTAAAATGCCTGAAAATAAAAAGATGCCTCCTAAAACTGATCACATTTACTCTGCAACTATCAGAATGTTCAGAAAATATGTTAAGAAAAACATTTTATATTTGTTAAATTGTATAACTGTACATTCAGAAAACAAAGACCCAGTGTATTTCTAAACCTGCTTTCCCCATTCCTTTCTTATTTCCAAAATGTTCAGACTGTTGACTTAAAAAAAAAAAAAAACCTCTTCTGAAATGCTGCACAAAATGACACCACATGCTACCACTTCAGTCCTGCAAATTTAAAGTAATGACGTGTCAATGAGGCATTTAGGATCTGTGTGTTTGGCCACGCAAAACATTTGTGACATACCGCAGATTAATATGCTCCACTCCAAACACCTACCTCACTGCTGACTGTGGTGATCTCGCTGGAAACTTGCTGCACAGCCTCATCCAGGACAGGAAACTGGCCTTCATAGTACATCTGCAGAAGCTGCATGGCACGTGACCCATAACCCATCTGCAATGTGAAGGAGTCATCGTTAACAGTTTTAAAGAGCCCCAATACTGATCTGTGATTCAAAAATAACGAAAGTTAACCATTTCTTCCAAAGTAGCCCCATTCCGCCTGTTTGGAGAGCATACCCCTTGGTAGTCAGGATTCACAGCGATGCGCACCACCCTCCCGCCGGAGAGGCTGCCAAAATCATGGTCTTGGAACTACAGAAAGGAACACGGTAACTGATGGTTTCCACCAGCAATATCACAAAAGGCCAAAGCCAGCAGGACTGCAAGTATTCATTGCTGGCTCACAATCACATACAGGTTGAAAGACAATCATTGCAGGCTTTTCCAACTTCTCCCATCATTCTCAACTCTACCTGTTCTGACACAGTCCAGGGGATGAGGTCTCCGGCAGCCTTCTTCCCTCGAGAAAGGCTGTTCAGGATAGACTGACGAGAGATCTCCCCCTCCAGACAAACCTGGGACAGGAGGAAGAGAAGACCTTCAATGGGTCTTGTGGGCTACAGCTGCCTAACACCCTGAGAACGCCAAAGATGTTCCCACCTGTAAGACTGCTAGGACTTCTGGCAAGGAATTTTGTGTAGGAGGAACAGGAGGCAGAAGACAAAACAGGTGATGTGCAGGGGCATCAGAGAGCATCTGAAGGTCATTTGGAGAATTCTGAAATCAGGAGAGTATCAGATGTTATTATCGATTCCTTCACCTGATGCTTTTCTCCATAGCCACCTGCAATGTTTGCTTTATCAGGCCATCTCAGCTGTTCCACTTTTACATTAAATGCAAACATAACATGTGGGTCTCAGACCAAAAAGGACCTGATTTACACAAACAAGGGGGAGATGAAGCTCAAGTTTCCTAGCTGCCATTAAACTCCTACCCACAAAAATGGGGTCCTGAGCAGCCCTTACCTTGTAGTGTGATGCCACATACAGTGCCATGAGCCGCTGTAGGAAGGCTTCTGAAGCTTTGTGGTAGCAGAACAACGTGTCTCTGTTCACATAGTATCTACGTCAGGGAGTGCTGAGAAACACAACCACTACAGTTTGACTACAGATCAACGTAAAAGGTTCTAAACAAGGACTGTCATGCAGTAGGGTGTAGAAGGATACAGGTCACAGGTCTGGGGCAGGGGACACCCAGAGATGAGCCGTGGAACACTGAGGCAGTCCAGGCACAGCAGGTCATTCAGCCACTTCTCCACGGGATCACCGGGTGCATATCGGATCGACTCATGGAGGGACACCTCGTGGAGGGTGCGTGCTACAAGAAAAAGCAGTTGTCAGAGTGCAACTGATCTTACATACACAGACAACATGAGCGGAGGGCAGGTCTGGGTACCTGCAGCCAGGCGGGCTGTATTAGTGTTCCTGTTCTCCGCAGTCGTGCTCTGCTGGCTGTCAGCACTCTGTGTGCGCAGCTGCTGGATGAGCTTCAGCGAGAGTGAGCGTCCTGTTCCCTCGTACCTGTGCGAAGAAGTCAGGGAAAATACTAGTTATGTGGGCACCGCTGTTGAGCATTCATCCAGTAACTCCCCACTCCAGACATAATCTGAATGCTACTGACCCATTGATGGTGGAGGCCATGAACACCAGGTATGGACCCAGCAGCTTCTTCACCAGTGGGAGTGGGATGGCAGCTGCCTCATCAATCACCAGCAGCTCTGCCTGGCCCAGCTTCACGGCATCGCCAGGGTGGATGTACTGAAGGTCACGAGTAACAATCAGTGTGAACAGCAACCTTCAGGCTAAAACAGTTCAGCACACTGCTTTCAGCTGATGTGGAGAAAAGTCTGCTTCTTCCAATAGATTCAGCTGCATCTTTACCACCAAGTCCACATGTAAATGATCAGCAGCAAAGCGTTAAACCGACTAAGAATACCGTTGCCGTGGAAACAGCCCCACCTCCAGCCTTGGCTCTTACCTGAATAGTCTGCCGATGCTCTTTGAAGATGTTGACTCGGACCACTGCTTTATTAAACTCAGGATTCAGGGACTGGATGATTTCATAGTCCAGATGCTCCTGGAAACGAATGGAGTGCATTAAATAAATTTTTTGCCCTTTTTCTGGCAAAAGCTTAAGAACACTCATTTCAAAGCCACAAGGTGGCACAGTGATTAAAGACATGCACTTTTAAGTTTGATAATTACAGGTCAGAGGGCAGCCGATGCCATAAAAGATAGAGCTCCTGTCTTTGAATCCGAAGGTCACAGGTTTGAATCCCACCAACTATTGTAGTACCCTTAAGCAAGGCACTTACCATATTTCTCCTAATTATCGCGCCCGGGAGCGTTGCAAATTACAGGCAGGGCACGTCTATTTGAGGCCTGATTGTGCAAATTATGAAGTTTGCCTAATTCTCCCTAGCATGTAGCACGTGGTAACCATGCAGCCTAAGTGACGTCATTTGGTAAACGCGGGTTAAATCTGGCGAGCAAAAAGTCGTACACAGCTGCTTTTAAGTTGAAGGTTATTGCAGCTGCTGAAGAAAAAGGAAAACATTTCGCCGCACAAGCTTTCAATGTTCACCGTCGGCGAGTGCAAGACTGGTGCCGGAACAAGACGCGATTACAAAACACACCTAAATCTGAGAAGAGAAAAATCGGGAGCTGGTCGGCCCATCAGATATGAAGATATTGAAACTGCTCTGATAAACTGGTTTGAGGAACGACATCAATGTGGGGTTCGAGTCACTGGCAAATCCTTGCGGCACAAGGCTTTGAGATTGTGCCATGAAAACGGCAGCCAGTCATTTAAGGCTTCTAATGGCTGGTATCGACGCTTCAAGAAACGTCATAACACTGTGTTCCGGCGAACTACTCATGTATCCCAACACGCCGTAGACATCACTGACGACCGCGTGGATCACTTCTTGCGTTTTGTTACACGGATGGAGAGATACTTAATATGGATGAAACGCCAGTCTGGTTCGAGATGCCAGGCAAAAGTACTCTGACCACAAAAGGATCGAGTGAAGTGTGCGTGACTTCCACTGGCCACAAAAAGGAGAAGCTGACCGTTACCTTGGCAGCATACGCCGATGGCACTAAGCTGGCACCGCTCATGCGCTTACCAGGAGTATGACCACCTCCAAAGGATGCTGTTCCCAGCGGTGTGCAAATATACGTGTGGAGCCGGTAAAAAGTCTTGGGCTAACAAAGAAAGCATAAAGTTCTGACTGAGTAAGCTCTGTGGTGTAAACAGGCGGCGGCGGCTCCTCGTATGGGATGCATTTAGAGGACACGTCACCAGTGACGTCAAGACTCTTGCGAAGACGCGGTACAACTCCGACATGGCCGTAATTCCTGGCGGGTGTACACGTAAACTTCAACCGACGGACGTTTCCTGGAATCGCCCTTTTAAGGCCAAGTTGTCCGAGTTATATGACAAATGGCTGTTCAGCGGACCCGTCGACAAGACGAAGCATGGCAACAGGAAACCCCCTTCCAAGGCACTGTTGCTTCCATGGATCAGAGTTGTGGGTGGCGATCACTCCTGAGGTCATCTGAAAATCCTTTAAGAAATGTGGAATTACGGTTGCTCTGGATGGGACAGAAGACCACTTGTTCCAGGCCAAGAGTGAGACTGAGGATCAGCCGTTTGAGGGGTTCAGTGAGATTCAGGTCGGTGAGCAGGTTAGTTTTATATTACGTAAGTTTGATAGTTTTATTGTTACTGGAGGTCACTACACTTTTCAAAAAAACACTGTTAATTTTCATTCTTTCTTTGTTGTGTATTTCCAGGTTTTGGAGAATGTCGTACCAAGTACCAGTCAGGAGATGGAGCTGTCCGAGTCCGACGGCGATATTGGTACCGACGACGACAGCAGTGAACACAGCACCGACGTTGACAGCGACGAACATTAGGTGTAGGAGCCCGCATCGATTTTTTGGCCAGACAGCTTGAAATCCGTTGTAGTTGTTAAAAAGAAAACTGTTCTCTAAATTAAGGTTTAATCATTGATCGTTTTCAAGAAGCTAAAGTTTTACGTATACGTGCACAAGGATATTAAAAATCAACATAATCAGCAGAAAAATATCAGCCGCGCCCTGGCTTATCGGGTGGGGGCGCTACTATTAGAGCGGGAGCGTCAAATAGGAGAAATACGGTACCCTAAATTGTTCCAGTAAAAATTATCCAGCTGTGTAAATGAGTAAATAATTCTAGACAGCTAACAGTGTAAGATAAATGTACATTTCCACAACAGCGTGCAACAATACCTTTGAGCATGTTGAGGAAAAAGCTTAATGCACAAACCTGGTACTGTAGAGCATCAAAGCCTTTAAAGACGAACTCGAAGAGCGTGTGCAGGTTGTCTGGGCTCGGGGATGTCACAAAGATGTTGGAGTAGCTGTTGCGAGGAAGGGGAAATTGTTAACCGGTGATTGTGTCAGCGGATCCATTGCCATTCTTCTGCCCATTCAGGACAGCAGGTGTCATACCCGAATGCCACAGCCCCGGCAACAGCCAGGCCCAGCGCAGCAGACTTGCCCCGACCCCTGGCTGCAGTTAGGGCTACAGTGCTCCGAAGGGTCTTCTCTGAAATGGCCTCGATGAACTTGAGTACCGCCTTGGCCTGGAGCACAGAGACACGGAGAGCACTGTATTCGTCAGACAGACACAATGCCAGCAAGTGGACCACAATTCAGTTAATTAATGAAATACCGCTCGTGACATTATAACGATCCCAATCAAAGGACACACTGGTTCACATGGCATTCACTGGTCTCCTACCTGATCTAGGGTCTTACAGCTGTCCACAAGTACCCCCACCGGCTGCGTGTCCTGAAGGGACTCTTTCAGTTCTTTCAGCTCCAGCTCCCGTGGAGGCAAACTGTCCTCCTGCAGAGTGGGGAGAAGAGCACAAATACACATGAAAGAAACACCCCATGCACATCAGCTGCTGCAATGCTTCATCATTCCACAAAGGGCCTCTTAAGCCACCTCTGACATGCATGAATCACTTTACACATACTAGGTCACTTTGGTTTTAATCACTTGATCTGCTGCATTGCTAGGCTCTACCTGAGTCTTTGGTGGGACCGGTTTGATGCTGGCAATGTGGCTGGAGATGGGCAGGATGTTAAGCTGGTCGTCAATGGCAACACATGTCTTGCAGGAGGCCAAGGACAAGATGAACCTGGGAACAGGATACAAATAAACTGAAAAAGATGTAGGAGATGTGGTTCTTGCTGAGGTGGAGGAAGCTCAACAAAAGCAGCGTGCTGGCAGACACCAAGCTAGCCGTCTCCCTAGTCTGGTTAGCACAGGGTTACACGCACCTGCCCACGGGCCTCCTGAACACGTAGTGACTTTGTAACGCCTACAATACTCAGCTGAAAACTTGCATGTAGTTAAACAGATTCAATAGCGCTGCTTAACGCTGCAACATCCCGAACAATCTCACTCCAGGAAAGAAATTGCTTACATAAAATTTACTCATTTAGCTGATGCTTTTCTCCCATTTTTATGGAACAATTCAGGATAAGTACCTCGATCAAGCGTACTACAGTAAGAAGAGGAATTCAAACCAGAGTTCTTTGAACCCAAAGGCAGCAGCTATCACTACTACACCACTTGCTGCCCAGCTTAATCCTGAAAAGGCTAATTATCCTACCAAGTCTGTTGTACTTCACATTTTAGATGGGTTGCAATTTTTGACAGGCTCACAGACATGAAACTTGCCTCTCGTTGAACCGCCCGACAACGTCTTGGTGGGCTTCAGTCCTGTACCGTGCATGAACGTCCTGGAGCAGAGAGAAATGACAGCATTTGTTTTTTTTATTACCTGTCATTTAGCTCACACTTGTCCAAGGTGACTTACAGTGTTACATAATCAGCCTTACTATGATTCAATCACTGGTACAGCAGCATATTCTTACTATTCACGTGAAGTACTTTGATCGGGGTACTACAGTAAGAAAGATCTTTTGATTATAAGACAACAGCCTTAATCACTAGGCCACCTAATGCCCCAGTAGGAAATCAAACTCATTTCTCCCTAAAATAAAGTCCGCAGCACCAAACTAGACAGAGAAAGCCAGAGCAATGTACCATTGTCATTGTGTAAAGCTGCTTCAGGGAGTTCATGGTCCGCAGCAGAATGACCACGAGCCCCCCCCCCTCCACTGTCTCGATGGTACGTGCCAGGAGATTGGGAGTCAGAGCTTCAAAGTCCTTCAAAAAACACATCCAGGAGAAGTGAGCACGAGAATCTCGCGCGAAATCCGACAGATGAGTCGCGTATCGGGTCCCATTTCGGCTCAGTCACCTGCAGGACGCACATGCCATACGTATTGCCCAGGATCTTGTGCGTCTCCTTGTAGTAGCAGTAGCGGATGTTGGTGGCAGCGATGAACAGCTCAAAAGGGTCATCCTCCTTCAGGTTCAGGGTGCCGGACTTGATCTTCTTCTGCAGCCGCCGCATCCGCTTCTTTCGGTTGCTGTTCGTGACCAATAAAAGAGCACGTTGGCATCGCACATCGTGAAAAACAAAACCACAAACGGCGAGACGCCGACATTCGCATGTGTTGATCTGCTCAGAGCGAACCTACTTGCTGAACCCAAGTTCTTTCTTGTAGCACCACAGAACAGACGGTCGAGCTTTCACCGAGGCTTTGGACAACATGTGGTGAAGGATGACGACCTGAGGAGAACACAAACAGTAATACTTAATTAGCTGCTGCCTTTGGCCGGCGAGTCCGACACAGTTCAGTTTTGTAAAACAGACGCACAAGGTAACTGTGACATGATCACAAGCCAGGGTTAAATTTGACTTTGTAGCTTTAAGATCAACCCAAAACAGTAATAAACAATAATTTCATTTAAAAAAAAAAAAAAAAAAAAAAAACACGGAAATGGACAACAGCCTAAATGTGCCAAGTCAAGATGTCACAAATGATCAGATGTTGACAACAAAGTGACACAGTGAAAGAGCAAGGAGACATCACATGTATTGTGGTAACTCACACTCTCAGTACCCATGTCACAAGGTTCACTTGATATACACACCTGTGACACACATTGATGACATTTACATTTATTCAGTTTGGCAACACCTTTGCTCCAGGTGACTTACGCTTACAGCATTTGATATTCAGAATCAGAATCAGAACGAGCTTTATTGCCAAGTATGTTCGCACATACAAGGAATTTGTCTTGGTGACAGGAACTACCACAGCACAGACAGAATGACAGTGACAAGACACAGATGAGAAGATAGAGTATGTGAGCAAGGGATAAAAAATATTTAAAAAATATAATATAAAGTACCCAATATACAAAAATAGTCGCTAGATACAAATGCAAGGGAGTGTAAGAGAAATGTGATAAATAGTTATAAATATAAATAGCATTATGTATTGCACGGTTTACTCTCTAGGGGAGAGATTTAGGTGCTCATGAGGTAGATGGCCTGAGGAAAGAAACTTTTCTTATGCCTGGCTGTCCTGGTGCACAGTGCTCTGTAGCGCCGGCCAGATGGCAAGGGTTCGAAGAGGAAGTGGCCTGGGTGTGAGGGGTCTAGAATGATTTTGCTCGCCCTTTTACTGACTCTGGACGAGTGCAGTTCTTGGAGAGCTGGGGGGGATGTGCCGATGATTCTTCCAGCAGTCCGAACTATCCGCTGCAGTCTTCTGATGTCTGACTTCGTAGCTGAGCCGAACCAGACAGTTATAGAGGTGCAGAGGACGGACTCAATGACTGCAGAGTAGAATTGCAGCAGTAGCTCCTGTGGCAGGTTGAACTTCCTCAGCTGACGAAGGAAGTACAACCTCTGCTGGGCCTTCTTCACAATGGAGTCTATGTGGGGCTCCCACTTCAGGTCCTGTGAGATGGTGGTGCCTAGGAACCTGAATGACTCCACTGTTGCCACAGTGCTGTTCATGATGGTGAGTGGGGATAATGCTGAGGTGTTTCTCCTGAAGTCTACGATCATCTCCACTGTTTTGAGCGTGTTCAGCTCCAGGTTGTTATGACTGCACCAGACAGCCAGCTCTTGGACCTCCTGTCTATAGGCAGACTCGTTCACCCATCTATATAGTTTATTTTTTGCTGCAAGAGTTTGGCGAAAACACTTCGATTAAGGGTACTTAGGGTGCGGCTGAAAGGATGCTTTTGGCAGCACAGCGGGCAGCGCTGTTGTCTCACAGCGCCGCGGTGGTGCGAGAGGACGTGGGTTCGATCCCCGCTCAGTGTGGAGTTTTGCATGTTCTCCCCGTGTCTGCGTGGGTTTCCTCTGGGTGCTCTGGTTTCCTCCCACAGCCCAAAGACATGCTGTTCCGCTTCCCCATAGTGTGTGAGTGACAGAGAGAGCGTGTTTCACGTTTCACTGATTTATGGATAAGTGACAGATTGTAAGTAGTGTATCTAGCAGTGTAAGTCACCTTGGTGAATAAGGAGTGTGGGCTAGTAACATTAGTATCCATAAGCTGCTGGAGAAAAGCATCTGCTAAGTGAATAAATGTAAAATGTGCTGCAGAAGGAGAGAGGGGTTCAATTCAAATCCCCAATGCGACACTATAACCACTAGGCCACCTGCAGGCTTTGGATAAGCTCGACAACACACACACACACACACACACACACACACACACACACACACACACACACACACACACACACAGTGCTCACCTGGTCTCTGCCGTGGTCCCCAACCACCACAAACAGGGAGCGATGCTTCAGTGCCACGCCGTTCTCAATCTGCACCCTGATCCGATTGTCCACCTTCTTCCGAAACGTCGACATGATGATGCCTAACAAAACACAGTCTCTGAGGCTCAGATACTTATCATTTACACACTTACCCGTCAGCATGCTGCTATTGCTAATAAAAGACAATTACCTTGTGTAGCCGCAATGACCTCACGATGCTAATTTCTTCATGCACAGAGACAGATGCTGGAGAAACTATGTATCAGTAACTCCTAATTTCGTCTCAGGCAAGTCGGTGCGAAACTCACGTGGAGTGACATAATTCATTGCGCCGGAACCCAAGGATGGACCGATAGGCTGTCCTACGTGATTGCCTGAAATATTACAATTTTTCAATTCACGTGAATTGTTCCCCAAAACTGGATGGGAGATGCACTAAAATATGCCACGCATTTTATAGTATAATTATGTCTTAGAGGTGTTATACTAAAACTTCACTTTGTTACTTAACCAATTAGCATGTAGCTCGCGTGCGAGTCTTCGAAGAGAATCGGTACCCGAAAATGACGAAACGTCCGGTTTCCTCTTGATTGGCTGGAAGTGACGTAACTATTCCGGAGACAGCGTTTTGCAGTTTCAAACCGGATGTTATCGGTGTCTTGAGTTTACCTAAATTTATACAATTTTGCATAATCTATGATGTCTGAAAATCGTATTTTTATCTGGATTTAGTCCGCAAAATCAATAGTTCAATCTCTTAGATTTATCAAAACAGATCTAAGACATGAATTACGGTTTACTAAGAGTTGTCACTTGACTTGGTTTCTGGTCAGTGTCAGTGATATGTTAAACTATTTAAAAAGTTTATTAAACTTTTTTTTAAATTAAACTACTGAAATAGCTGTTCTTTGCTTCACTGTGTTAAAGTTAATACTGAAAACAAAAAATATTATGGTCAAGATATTAGAAACCTGCTGCCTGAGCATCCATTTGTGGTAACAAACTCTCCCCTGGACCATTATAACAGAGTTGAAATAATATTAAAGGTACAACTTATTACGTTGCTAAATTATTTAACTCATCAGACCAAGAATGGTGTAATCCAGCTATTCAATACATTCGGTGTCAGTGATTAATTCGTAAAGAGTTTTTTGTGCATAATATTACAAAGCAAGGAAGGAACAGAAAAGTAATGTTACCACATTTTGACAATAATTATCAAAGTCCATGCTGCTTGCAATTTATTGTACAAAACATATTTTATTTTCGTTAACAGCAGGAGGACAGGTTGGGTTTGTCTCCTCCACACACCAGCAGCCATGAAGACGTCCAGATTGGGTCAGTAATGAATGGACAGCTTTTGGGAGGTGGAAAGAGCCAGGTCACCATTGGCATTTTCACCAGTCTGTTCAGAGGTACCATAGGATGCACATTTAACAAAGAACACGCAAAGTGGGTTGAGTCACAGTCTCCTCAGTAATGTACATAACTTTGATAAAACATACCTTTCTCGCATTTCTTTGTGCTGTTACAACCAGATTATGATGCACATCACTTCTGATCACCCAAACACCCGACGTAAACAACCATTACATTCCATCAGAGCCGAATTAAACCATCGGTGATTGGCGCATTCTATGTAATTTCACTGTTGAAATCGACAACATTTTGTCAAGTTGTTCAAAACAAAACCTAACCTTTTGATTCACATCAAAGTAATAAAAAGATACTGAAATTACAAGACATTTTAATTTTAAACTGTTTCAAGAAATTAGATTTGCTAGTGCAACTCCAAATCCTCATGTTTTCTGAAGCTCATATATTAGGCTACTAATACACCGTTCAAGCCAGAAAGGTGAGCAGGCACACAGATACAGAAGCAGTGTCATAAAAGTTCATGTTCCCTTTCCTTTACACTGAAAGACATTTGTAGAAGCCAAGACAGACAGATGTTGTACTGGGAAGATAACATACATTAAAAGGAATTCCAGTTTGGTTCATAAAATGTGTTGTTAAATGATTATATACAGTTTGTACTGCCTACCAAGCATCTGGAATAACTTCCAAAATTGACTTGACATTAGAGAAAAATACTTAAATACATCCTGCCAACATCGGAACACAAAACCAATCCACAGAAATGGTGACATACTGTTCTTCCCATATTTTCACGTTCACATTTTGAAGTTGGAAATCGTTCCATCTTCCATATTTGATTGTGCTCAGCTGTGGCCATATGGTACTGGTGGAACAGTCACCAGCTTCCTTTGATTCCCCCTACTCAACAGACAGAGTGAAAAACCACAGCAGTTACCGTATGAAAAGAAAAAAAAAAAATCTTGTCTAATCATGAAGAGATGGAGGGTTGGGATCTTCAAAACTGGAAACCACTAGATATTTCTGTAAACTAACTGCAGTACGGAACACAGCATGACCAGTGGTTGTGGAAAGCATCTCCATACAGCAGAGCACAGACACGTGGGCTGTGCGTTACGTGAAAGCACACCAAGGACGGTCAGTCCTTATGCTCCAAAGTGTCCAAAAGCACAAAGTTTTTTAGTCTGAATCACGGGACTATGGATGTATCTTTTTTTCAGTGCATCAGTCTGTGACTTTACTTAACGGCAAGGTTTCTTAGAGACGTACTTCCTTTCAGAGCGCCTCAATTCCTGTATAGCAGTCACTTTTCCAGATTAGCAATCTTACAGTCAAGCAATCTTCTTTTTTATAAGCGGACTCTCCACATTCCAATTTCTTGTTATGGTACAATCAAGTCTAATTTTATTGAGTGCAGTTAATCTGTTTATCCACAGGCTTGGCATTGCGCTACCAACTAAGAGTGGTATGGAGAAGCCTGACAAAACATTTCCATTTGTGAAAAGCAAGCTGGATGGATATTTGGCCTTAGATGACCCTTGACTTCCACACCCTAACATGAACCCGCCACCCTCATTGACCCTTGTCTCCGGTCAAGGCGAAGGCCCAAGTCTACAATTACTCTGCAAAGGCACACGTTTTCCTGCTTGATTGATTGGTTTAAGGCTATTCGACAGCTTAGGACAGCAATAAAAGCTTTGGATCGGAAAAGGACCACACTATGGGGGGTATGGCTTCAAAGACAGACTTCCTTCCCCAGTCCCTTGAGAATATCCATGTATGGGGGCTTGGCCTGTCCGGTACAGCATGTAATTATGGGGAAATGGCTGAAGCAGCAGGCAGACACTGGAGGGGGCAGGATTTTGATGAAGATGTTTTCAGGTGTTGGGGGTTGGGATGCTCATGGAGGTGGGGATTTCAGAGGTCTTGAGTGGTCACGCTGGAGTCCTTTGTTAGTTGGCCTGCTGAGCGGTCATGTGGGGTACCCCTCTGCCCGGCTTGAACGAGGCCCCCCGACCTGGAACCCAAACACAGACAATGGCATCAATCCCCAACACAGCATCATCTCCAGGAACCCAGTGACTAGCAGAAAGTTCCTTTTATGTACATTTTCTCTGCTTTTCTATCCACGTTCATTTCATATCAAAAGTGAATTCTGATGAAAATGTACTGGTCTTGTGTTTCATCATGAATATTCAATTATCGCAAAGCAACTGCCTATCCTAGACTTTCCTACAGACTTCTGTCCACCCTCACACCTTTTTACATCATCTACCTTTTGGAATGAGATATTTCCCTGGTGGAATTTGTCTTCCTATTTTTAGTAAGTGTAGCTGATGGAAGGTGCAACTTGAAAATTTCAACTACAGTAGTTACTGTGCTTTGAATTCAGAAAGCATAACAGCCATGTTCTCTGCATTGACAAATTGTAAAACACTCAAATTCTTGATTGCAGGTTATGCATCTCCCAATCAAACAGTTGGACTGGAGAAGAAAACACTGAGGGCATCAATATCAAACAATACAGAAGCAGTGTACAAAGCTCCATGATTTGACTGAATGAGTGAAAGAGATTCATAGTATAGACTCATGACTAGTGATTTATGAAGGGGACAAAAACTGTCAGAAAGCAGAATCTACTCTTGCACAGCTGGAGAATTTGGCTAGATCTGCAGCAAGAAAGACATGTAAAGCTATGTATGTACAAGAGCCAGGGTAGAGGTGCCTTCTCCTTTGCCCAAGGAGTTCTACTTTTTCTAGTTCTCAGCAATCTGGGTTGGTTTGAGTCCAACCAGACAAATTGGAGAAAAGTTGAGAGTCCTTGGGCAAGAGAGCAGATCTGCTAGGGGCAAAGAGCAGGAAAGCAGCAGCATAAGGAAGCAGCTGCCGCTTGTTCCAGCGAAGCCCTGCGCTCCTCCAACTGCTGATGCAACAGGACTTTGCTGCAAGTATGGCAGATGTGGGGGATGGGGGGGGATCCCAGAAAGTGAGAAACGGGGACAATGAAAAGAAACTAGCAGCAGACAGCAGGTAATGCAACACATCTTTATTGAAACGTTCTGTCAAGAAGCAACATCAATTTACAAACCGAAGAATTGGGAGCCTTTAAAAATGTAACAAAATAATTATTTTTGAATCAAAATTAATGTCCAATAAACAACAGAAAAGAGGGTGCCTGACAAAGAGCAGGAGAACGGGGGGGGTGGGGGGAGAGGGGGGGAAAAAAAAAAAAAAAAAAAAAAAACTCCCAGGTCTGGAGCAGCAGTGACAGGTTTTGGGTTTCTTCTTACAAAAAAAAAAAAAAAAAAAAAAAACCTCAAAAAAATAAATTAATGAAAATTTTTCAAGTTTACAGGAATATCTGGTTCAAACACAGGCTTGCTTAAAATCCTGTCACTGATGATTTCAGCTTGGCATGTGCTGTGAATCATTAAAACATTTCATATTTAAATATCATACGCAGGCTTACTCTGATCCAAAACCAGCCAAAAAAAGGGGGTGGGGACACTGATGATAAAAGAAAAAGGGTCAAAATATGGGGGGTAGGCAAATGTATTCAGTTTAATGTTCAATGTGGCCTAAGATGTCAGTCTGCAAGCCTCTTTAGGACCGCATCACTTGAGCATTACCTCGAGAGCAACCTCGAGTTCCCTGGCCAGCTCCACGCTTGAAGTTCTGCTGGTACCCTTCCTGAAGAAACACAAGGACAAAGGTCACAAAACATCAGTTTAACTGCCAAGTCTGACACAAAGCTGCCTTGTCACACAAGACAATACCACAGAAATTTAGCAACTGGCCATGTTAGCACTGTGTTCAGCCACCTGATTTCTAGAAGAATCAAAATATACAAAAGATCAGATCAATCCTTGCACACCAGCAGGAGCCCTATAGTCTTCCACCTCTACCTGTTTGGTGGCCCCACTCACAGATGGTCCAAAATCAATAACCTGTACGTTCTTGGTTTTTACCTCGAAGAGGCATAACAAACTTGCTATCCCTCAAAACTGCTGAATCCCTTTCAGCATTCAAGAAGGGTTTCAGAATCCATCTCTGTCAAAACCATTTATCTCCTTACCAAACAGCTACATAAATTGGCACCCATCACCTGCCGCAATGATCTTATGAATCTGCCATCCAGCAAATTCTACAAGGAGCAAAAATGGTGGTATCGGACAAGCTGTGCTTCAGTAATATCGGGTCTGTACCTAAAAGCTGCATGTCTATTGTGAAATGCACTTTTGTTTACTCTGCCCTGAACTTTAGACAAATGCATCTCACAAAGGAATAAATGTAAAGTACTGAATTCCCCAAGTGAGAAAAATCAGCAGTTTGCACCTTAATTACAAAATACTGCCTAACACTTCACAGCATGGTTTTGAGTCATTACCCGCTGATAGCTGCTGTTGGAGTAGTCACGGGGCGTGCCGAACTGGGGCTGTCCATAGCCACTGTTTGGAGTGTTGGAGAAAGGTGGTCGGTAACCATCATATCCACCTGACAGAAAGCAAAAGACGACATTGTTGCCAAGTGTACCTCTAATGTGTTCATTTGATAAAAAGATTAAAAAAAAAAAACCCAACTGTACAAATCGGTAAATAATTGAAGGTAGATTAACACTGCAAGTCATTTTGAAGAAAACAATCAGATATGTTAAAAGTACATTTATTCATTTACGTAAATGTGTTGTAATCTGTCCTGTGCAATACTTACCCACAACTGCTCCGGAAGCATGAATCAACTCCAGATCAAAAACCTTCATTTAAAAAAAATCAAAGATGTACTCCCCTAACTCAAGGAGCGACACAATGTTAAACTTAACAGGAAGGGGGGGAAATAGGTGGGAAACATTGATCTAAAAGGCTGACCTAGAGACAGCTGGTAGCATAGTGGTCTGAGCTGCTCTCTTTGGACTCAAAGGTCACAGGTTCAAATCCCACCTCTAGCTGCAGTACCCTTGACCAACTAATTACCCAAAATTGCTCCAGGGAAAAAAAAAACTACCCAGCTATATAAATGGGTAAATAGCTGTAGGTACCTTAATGTTATAAGTTGCTTTGGAAAAGTGTCAGTTACATGAATAAATGTAAAAGGTTGATTAAGGACACTAACAAATGAGATGTAGTGGTAACAGTACTACTCATGCCACAAGAGTATAAGAAACATTCTCATCCCTACAGACACTGTTGAGAGCACAGGGCAGGCAGTGTCATGCTTCTCACCTCTGAAGCCGTTGGACGGTCCTCTGTAACCGTTTATCATGCCTCTGGCATTCCTGGGTCCACCACGGGACATGGCCCTGCTGTTGTAGAAGGACTGACCCGTCCGACTGAAGGCTGGACCCTGCTGGGAAGGCTGGTGTCCTGCTGCACTAGAGAGGGTCTGGTCCTGGGCGTGGAAGGTACCAACGACTGAGAACATTGGAGAAGGACATTGTTTGGTTACTCAACATAACCCTGTAAAAATAATAAAGCATGCCATTATCACTCGGTGGTAAACGCATTTTCTTCCAGCAACAACACATTCTTTATATTATCTTTCAGACAGTGATAGCAACTCTTGCATTAAAATCAGAAAGAATGAAGCAGAAGAATGAGTCTCAAATACCTCTCAATCAGCATTGCTCACATCAGACCAGTTTTTGAAATACTACTGTAACAGCAGAATCAGTAGGAGAATCATGTTTACGAACGACTAAAATATGTGCTGTTTGAAAAAGTGACAAGTGAGCAGTGATGGTGCAGACAAGTTGAATACTAGCCCACACACTGAGAAAGGTCCTGGGGTCCACAACCACTGCAACAACCAGCTCTGCCAGTAGCAGAAAAACCAACGCTAACCCCAAAATACACTGGATGTTTGGCTGAAAGGACTCAAGCAAATAATCCGTGAAAGGAAACTCAGGTAACACAGACCTCAACCCATTAAGACATCAAGACTAACCCATCAACATACTCACTGCTAGTGTTAAATAAGAACGACAACTTGGTTTCAGCAATATGCCATGCCATGCCGCCACCCCCCAATCCTTCCTTCCAGAGTAACTACCATGATTACTTTCTTGGATGTGAAGCAGAAAATGTGATGTGTATTCTAACACTGAAAATAAAATACATTTCAGAATGTACCTGCAAGTGGTAGAGAGCATCTGCATTCAGCATTACAAAAATGTTCAGCAGTACTATTAAAAAGTTTCTCCCAATATTTTTCCAGTGTTAAACTTGGAAGGGAAAGTAGTTTTATGATGCCCACAGTGCTGTTCAGACAAAATTTCCACAAGTGCTTGTTCAGTCAGACTGGTCACATCAGCATTGCAGAACCAAGTTCACTGAAGTCCAACTTCCCCAGCTATGGACATTCCCCTCCCCATCAGCGCCAAGCAGCCTTGTGTAACATCACTCAACGCAAATGTAGTTCCCCAAATTCTGCAAGCAACAAGCCTTCAATACCTGAGAGCAGAAGACAGCCTACCCCCCCCCCTCCTACTTACCCGACTGCAGCTGCTCCTGTGGCATGTCAGGCTGCTCTGTGGCATGCTGGGCCTGGCCACTGAATCCCTGGCTATAGCCGCTTGGGTACTGACTGGGCTGCTTTAGAGACTCAGTTTCACTGGCAGGGGGCACAGGGGCATTCAGATTGAACACCTGGGGAAGCAGAAATAGGGGACTACTCTTAATTTCCCAGAGATTTCACCTGGATGAAGCCTTTCATCAAGACTTCCAGAATAAGGGCAACCTGGCACACTATCAATTTGTGATGCTGCTTATACTGTTCAAAAAGAGGCTTTTAAGAGTTTGGTCACTAAATATATCCCTTCAAAAACAAGAACACTGCAAATATCATTTCTTTCAGCAACAATAAGCTCATTTTTCAGACAGTGAGAGCAACTCTTGCGTTAAAAGCAGAAGGAATGGAAATAAAAACCTGGAGAAATGAGCCAACAGCGTGAATAAACTATACTTCAGCAAAAGGATAAACATTTATTAATGAGACACAGACGTGTGGCATGATCACACAACTAGGAGGCAGTGGTGGAAGAGGATGAGAAACAGTGGTGGGTGCCTACTGTCTGCATGGACTGGAATGGGGCTGCATTGACGTTGATGCCACTGCTGCGGAGGGGTTTGGAGACAGGCTGGAACACCTGGGGCTGTGAGGCTGCTGGTAGGGATGACGAAGGGGGCGACTGCTCAGACGATAGGGACATTGAAGCCTGGGGGGAGGGGTAAGGGACAAGGAGATTTAGGGACACGCATTACACGCCATTGCAGCATGTTGGCTTTGCAGAGCAGACAAATGGGGTACAAAACCATGGCGTATCGGTAACACAGGGACAGCACTGGAATGGTATTAAGGGAGTATGCACAAATACACACACACCAACATGTAGGCGGAACAGAGCCTTAACACTTCAGCTCACATGAAGGTTTTTGAACAGACTATATTCATGGAGAAAGCTCTCCCTACCTGGATGGGATCGATAGCATCCGTGGGTGGCCGGGGGTCTGCTGGGTGCGCAGACTGGTAAAGGGGTGGTGGTGTAGAGAACGCTTCAGGTGTAGGCGTTACCATGGGGACCTGGAGTTGGATCAAGGAGCAGGTGGAAGAATTTCAGATGGGTATTTAAGCAATTCCACACAGAGCTAAATTAAAAATGCTGAGGAGGCTTGAAATGAAGGATGAAAGACTTACTTGTGTGGGTTCTGGCTGTACTGGAATCGTACTGGGCTGCGTCAGTCGGGCATCTGGATGTACTGCAGAATAGAGCAAGTTAAACATTGTTTCAAGTCAATTTCCATAAAATATTTTGGAATTACACCAACAGTTAAGCGTAGTTCAATGTAATACTGAGAAATTACTATTGAAATATGTGAATACTCAATAGTTTTGTGAATTTGTCCCAGTGATGACAACATGAGGTCACACAGGCAGAGAGCAGTTTGGAGCAATGACAACCTACTGCCTACCTGTGGAGCATACCATCTGTGGCATGTCCATGCTTTGGGTGGGCTTCATAGGCTGAGCGGACACAATGGCAGGGTCTATAGCCTGGCTGTCAAACTCGAGCATCGAGTCCTAAGGGTACAGAAAATACCACATTACCCAGCATTCCACACAAGACTGGTATGCAAGTTATGTGACCATGGCCAGCTCCTTCACCTGCATGAAGTTGTAGGGGCCCTGCATCTGAGCCATGAGGTCCTGTACAGCTTGCTTCCTGACCACAGGGTCAGCGGAGGGCATAGGGGGCACGGGGTTGTGCACATGAGGCTCAGACATGACAGGGGAAGGGGCGGACTGAACAACTGTTTGCGGAGACTGCTGCTGCTGTTGTTGCAGGGCACCAACCGTCTGGAAAAAAGGAAAAAAAAAAAAAACAGGGTTTTATCTTCCCATATTGCCTCTGTTTTACGAGAAAGAAACACTGTTTGGTGTAGCACGTGTATATAATTACATTACTTCATTTAGCTGATGCTTTTCTCCAAAATGACTTGGAAGGTTAAGCTACTTACAATTATTTACCCACGTATACAGCTGGGTAATTTTTACTGGAGCAATTTAGGGCAAGTACCTTACTCAAGGGTATTACGGATGGAGGTGAGATTCCAACTGGCAACATTTGGGTCCAAAACCAGCAGCTCAACCACTACACTAGCAGCTTACCTCATAATAATCAAACAAAGCAAAAACTTAACAGGTATCTGAACCTAAGAAATGAGAAATGTCGCTCTGGAGCGGCACCACACACCTCGGATTCTGTATTCCACTCGTCTGTTTGTTCTTGGTCTGTGCTACTGTAGTTGGCTTCTGGAATGAACTGTCTGTTTACAAACTAAAAGAGGACAAGATCATTAAGAGCTACCACTCCAGCACATCAGTAAATGCAATATTTAGACCCCATTTTAAACAAGATCATTCTATCACAGTGTTCATTTTCAATGAAAATTCTGTTCAGAAAAAAAAACACTTCTCCCCTCCCTTTCCTACCATATTTGCATCTAAAAAAGCAAAATTAAATTAATGACAAAACAAAAAGATTCTGTACCTCTGCGGTCTCCACTTCGATTGGTTCAGTGTAATCTTCGGCAATTTCACCTTCTGCAGGGGGCAGAAGTTCACATTAGCCCACTGTAAAACGCCCCTGCTGATCAAATTTAAATAAAATTGTGTTTGCAGTGTGGGTCAGACATTTACCGGGTTCTGTGTGTGGCTCCTCGGCCTCTGAAGATTCTGCCACTGCTGGCTGCTCCTCACCCTCTTCACACACGCCATTCTGGTGGCCATGGGCCCGGTCAAAGTACCCAGTCAGCAGTACCTTGTCTAGAGTGTCCTTCAGGGCTTTGTCTGGACAGAGGGCACATGGGAGGCATTAGAATCAACTCAAGACACCATTCACGAAGGGCATTCGAGATGGAAGGACCACATTGGCAAGATGCCCCTTGCACACTGGCTCCCTGTGTTATAAATATTCCACTTACAAGTTTTTCAAAGTACAAACATTTTCTAGTTTATTTTAAACTGGATTTTTTTTCCCTCCAACCTACTTTCTAATATTTCTGTTGCAGTGCAGAAAAAGCTGAAAAGTGACCTGCATTTCTGCACCCAGGCATTAGCTGGCAGTACAAGGCATTCACGCAGGACTATGAAACCTTAATTTATCTTGTTTCCAGGTGTAACAGTATTCTTGATCAATATTAACATCAGGAACATTGGACTTGCTTATGGTACACACTGTCTATTGAGCAGAAGTTTCTAAAGTCAATGTATTTTCAGTTTGTTTATATTAGATTTTATAGTAGCTCAAATTCAACAATATAAAAAAACATCTAAACCATAAATAATTCAAAGGATGTCTGCATTTAAAATGACAATTACTACTTTCACAATCAAACTGAATTAGACTTCTAGCCACAGCTGTTTTGTAAGGTGAGGATCCAGTATATCTTAAGTTTTTAGCAGGGCTGGCAATTTAAATTTAAAAATCCTTTTTTTAAAATTAAACAGATTTTTTAAAATCTTGAGCACTCCAATTCTAAACATTTATTTTTAGCAATGTTACCAAAATATTTTTCTTCCTGAAAACTTAAGTTTTTTTGTTAAGTGATGCAGAATCCATGACTGCTGTCAACCAACTTCTTTTTTCCCCCCACTGCATTCTCTGCAGGTGTAGATTGTGTCTTCAGCACATATGAATTTGTCTAGTCTAAACTTAACAGGCTTAGCTCAGAAAATCTAACAAAACTTGTGTTTATCTTCAAGGCCCTAAACAACAGTACTGAGCTGGCATAAGTAACCCATGCTTATAATAAAACTGTTGGTGTCTGAATGAAGAACTATAATATCGTTACCCAAAAGTTGTGTGGTGTCATAGTGGCACAGCGAGTAGTGCTGCTGTCTCACAGCACCTGGGTGGTGTGGGAGTACATGGGTTCAATCCCCACTAAGTCTGTGTGGAGTTTTCATGTTCAGCCCTTGTCTGTGTAGGTACTACAGAACCTACATGAAATCCTTGTCATTTAACTCAACCTTATTCTCTTGTGCTCATAGTTTCAGTAATTTAAAGCCATTTTCAAGTGCTTAGCTATTATCAAGTTAGCCTCTGAGATTTGAGGAAAAATATTGGGGTGGGGGGGGGAGCAGCCAGCTTGATGTAGATATTTAGAACAATTATTTCTCTAAAAATATAAATTCAAATCACGATTTAAATCGGCCAACCCTGGTTCTCAGTGAGCCAACATGCCATTAACATGGCCCAGAATGATGCAGGGGAGCTTTTCTGCAAACTCAGCAATAGAACAGTTGTGAAACAGCAGATCTAGGCCTTTCTGCAAACACACAAGCTCCTAAGCTGTCAACAGCAGGGCAAGTTCCCAACTGCTGCCCCTCCACAACCAAAACCATTTTGACAGTTAAGAGTGTATATTTATAATCCATGTTGCCACCTGATCACTGGTCAAGTCACCCCTGGAATGTGAAAAAGGTACACTTGGTGGGCATGAGGATTTGGGGGAACTGGGAGGGGAGGGCAAACTCAGCAGGCTGCTACACAATTCTAGAGAGTGCTGCACTAGCAGTTCCCAGAGCGCAGGCTCTCTGCGTCAGCCGCCTAAGGCAGGAAACTGGCAGGCTGCCCTGCTGCTGAGTCAGGAGGGCCCCGTCAGTGTGCAGGCCACGAGCAGAATGCAGCAGTTTTGTCTCTCCAGGCCCTAGGCTTCAAAACATCAATATCCACCTCAGCTACACTTCCACTGAAAGGAACTCTGACAAAGGTACCTGGCAAGACTGCTTTTTAGGATTACTATGACAGACAGACACTGGCAGTGGACCACATACAGCTGGGAAAACTATGCTGGATTCATTATGCAGGGATAGAATGTGTTCAGGGCCCCCAGCTACAGAAGATGCTCAACAACACTTATAGTATCACTTCAGAAGTAAAAATGAGTATAATGGGATGGATCTCATAGTGTCCATAATCACAATTTATTTAATCCTAACTGCAGCAGTGTATATTGCCTTTGACGCCATAAACCCTATTGGACTACCCAATAAAGAGGGACATGATAAAGTTTGCATAGTCACAACAGGAAAGTGTGGACTTTGTGCCAACTAATTCATTAGACTAACTGAAGAAATCAAACAATGTATTATCCACGTGACTTACATGTAGTTCCAGCCACTTCCTTGTCCCGCCCCTCCAAAAGCTCCCAGAAGTGTTGGGATGCCTGTTCATACTGGTCCGTCAGCCTGCAAAGGACAGACGTTGCTGCTGAGCTAAGAATTCTTGTTTGACATGAAAACATCCTGTAATGAAAATCACTGTCTCTGGGAAATGAAGTGAAAAATTGGACCTGACTATTTTACCAGCCTCAAATTCAGTCCTCTGAAAAGGAACTTTCATGAAAAGAACATTTTAGTTTTCATTAAGTATCCTGAAATAAAGATTTGGTCATCCACAGAACTGTGTTAAAAAAGGAAAAGGGTAAAAATCTATTGATTTGTTCACTGCTTTGAGTAGCTGCTGATAAAAGCTTACCGGCTAAAATGACCATCATATGTAGTGGTCTTCAACAGCAAAAACAAGTTTGTGTTTGCGTGTCACCTGCTGACCTAATGTTTTGGTCACGATCTGGCCCCACCAGCTTGTAGAATTCGTCAAGGGCAGCGAGGTCCTCGTCCGTGAGCAAGGAGGCCTGCTTCAGCTCCTGGCGCAGAGTTTCTTCACCCAACTTGTCCAGGAGGAATTGCACCTCCAGCACTGCCTTCAGCCTTCTCTGCTCAGCCTCCTCCCGCTGCAGCTGTTCCCGTCGTGCTGCCTTCTTCACTGCCTTCTGGATCTGCAGAGGGAGAGAGGGCTTCAGGTCACAACAAATATTGCAACATTTTAGAATGCTAAATGCACCACTCTTCAACCTGGCAGCTGACCTACTGTAAGAGGTGACAAACTCAAAGCAACCATGAAGCAGAAGTCAGAAACTGAGTGGTAACATCACACTGAACATTTCCATTAATAAGAAAGATGTAAACAGGAATATCCTGGCTTGGTAGCAAGTGAGGATCCACCAATTTTCATAGCCAAATAAAATTTACTCACATCTTGACCAAGAGCCAGGAAGCTCTTCTGCAACTCTCGAGCAAACTCCAGGTTGTTTACCACTTCCTGGTACTTGGACAGGGCTTCCTAAATTGAAAGCGAGGGGGGGAATACTTGAGACCACCTTTCAGTGTAACCAAAAAATTAGACTCAACAATTAAAAAGCACTCCCAGGAGTTAAATCATCCCAAAAAGAGAGAGAGGAGAAAAAAAAAAGAAAAAAAGGGGGGGGGGGGGGGGGGGGGGGGAGACTGACCAGCTGATCCTGGTTGAGATGTTCTCCCTTGTTTTTCCTGGCCTGGTAGTCATCCAGCTTGCTCTACAAGAAAAACAGTATCTCTTTGGCAGGGAAGTAACTTGCCTATTTTGATAAGTAGTGTCACTGATTTTTAATCACTGCAATTCACTGTGTTCTGTTCTAGAGGATTCACATTTAAACTGTACAACCCATGTGAAATATACTTAGAGAAGAGGTAAATTTCCGCATCTGAAATCAGATGAGGAATTAAGTTAAAATTGAAACTCATGAAAGAACGTGCTTAATTTTAGCAAATTCTTACAGAAAAACCTTCCATTCAATCATCTTTGAATGTTTATGTTTATTTATAGCTAAAAAAGGCACTAGGAAAGTGATTTGGAATCATGGATAGTTTGATAAAGTTTTATGTGCAGCTACTTGTGTGATGAACATTGGTTCATTTGGTGGAAAGAAAGCAGCACTTACATATCTGCAGCTGTCTCTCCTTTCCCTAATGTAATGTACAGATTGTACATTTCATAGAAAATACATCGCTTTAGAGAAAAGCACCTCCTAAATGAATAAATGTAATCTAGCTGACAATTTTCTTCAAAGCAGCTTACAATCTTGAGTGTCAAATTTTTACTAGAGAAATTCCAGGTAAATACTTTGCCCAAGAGTATCACAACATGGGTGAGATTTGAACCTGGGACCTCAAGTCCAGACGCAGAGGCTCTAATCACTACACCACTCCCAACTCTTCTAATAACTTATTTGGCACCCTAATATCCCTTTGTTTCCAACAATTTTTCTTCAGAGCATTAAAAAAAAAAAAAAAAAAAAAAGACCTCATGGCTCAGTGAATCCTGAATGAATTTATCATTTAGTTAAGCCATACATAAATGCAAATAATACTCACTGTAAATTCACAAAGGGTGTCTGAGCATGTACAGATTGGAACAGATTATCTTAATAGCTTACAACTTCCCCTTGGGCATGTAGCAGGAAGCAAATCTAAATCCAGGCCTGTAATACTGAAATGTACTGCACAATAATTGAACAAAAAAAAAAAAAAAGACTTCAGGAACATCCACAGTGCATCCATAACATCACTCACCCAGGTTAATATGTTCGGCATACAAACAAATCATACTAGGAATTTCATGTTTACACCAACAATGCAAGTCCTGACAACACCTCACCACAATTTTACTATTCTACTGTTAACCCTGAGACAAATGACTGCAGAAGAAAACTATTCCGGTTTTTAAACAGATTATGTCCTGTCTTTGAACAGTGACCTGAAACAGTGATGAGAGCAGTAGGGGTGTCTGAAAACCATGTAATTGCACTTAAGACTGGAAATAAACTTTCACTCTGAGGTCACAGATAAACATCTGCCAGGAGAAGAGATTCCAGAGTCTTTAAAGCAAGTGTATCCATGTTCTGATTTAAATGCCTTGTAAGAATGAGCTAAACCAGCGGTTCTTAACCTTTTCTAGGCCATGAGCCCCTTTTTGTGAAACTTAAAGCTACGGACCCCTTAGAAAAATAAAACTTGATTGTCTCTGCACAAATTGATGACACGCAGCAACAGCAATGTTCCCTTTTTGACTCATCTGCAAAGCAAACCTTTGCTTCATGGATCCCGGAAGCTCATCCAGAAGCAGGTTCGAACTCCTGGTTTCAACTAAACACCAGCTAGTATGTTCCAGAAGGTTCTACACAGACAGCGTCCTGCCCAAAACACACCCCTCCCGAAGGACATGGTTATAAACTTCAGTTATAAACACAGGTGTGACAAAAAGTCCGCTTAAAAATGACGGAAAACAAGGGATCGAGAGACGCGTGTTGTTGACGATGATGACTGGTAGAGAAGCGGAAAGCACGCGCCAAAAAGAGCTGGAAACGCTGTGGCAACGCGATAAGAACGTTACGGAAACACTACAGTAACATTACAAGACCAGGGTAGGGTACGAGAGAACGAGCGAGCGCGCGCGCGCGGCTCGGCCGCCATGTTAGCGTAAGGCCAGGCCGACGGTGTGCGGCGAGCGCGGGGGCACACCGACAATCGCTAACCGTCAACGCAGCGATAACAACCACACAACTAGCACGTAAGACAAGTGTAACAAATGCGTAGCAACAATCATGTAACAATAATTCATACAAACGCTGTCACGTGTAACAAATCTGAACATGATTCAAACGCAGACTAGCCTAGGCTAGGCTAGCGGCCGCGCGGCCAGCTAACATACATCCCCGCGCGCGTGTGCAGAAACAAAGAAAACATCGCGTCTTCACAGAAAGTAGTACAACCAGGCAGATTAAAATCCACCGTCCGAATCCGTTTTCCACTTTACAGCTTTAAGATGATCACATGTTTTGAGTTAAGGGTAAAGACACACGTTGCTAAATCACCAGCCAGCTAGCTAGCTAGCTAACAACAGTTAGCTGACGACACGACTCCGCCGCTTGTTTGGTGTACCGAAGCGAAGGAAAACCGAGTATCTCAGCCAGAGATTAACCTATATTTAGCTCCAGTAGCCGAGTAATTTAACATTTTTGATATTAAGTCTTAGATCCTCCATTACGCTTGTGTAGGCCTCTGTACATCATCAGTGTCTCAACTAGTAAAGTTTTTTTTATAGCCTGCCTGTGTGTGCAGTCGGGGTAACTAACTACAGGCCAGCCCAGTCAGTGTGGTTAAATAAACTCAACTTTCCAAAAAGCTGCCACTGGAGACAGTGCATTGTGAATATCACATCCTACTGAACAGGGTCATAACCAGCATCAAATTGCCGAACTATTTTGTACAACAAATTTAAAATACCCTCTTTTACCATTAATATTTTTTTATAACAAAGAAAGATTAAAACCAATTTGTTCTAGCTTCCAGACTAAGAACTTAAAGTATACACTTCTTCTAAGTGTCAATTATGACTGAAAAAGTTAATATTTTAAAACCAATGACAACTGTACAGCTGGCAAAGTATATTACTTACCTTCTTCTTCTCCATGTTGCGCACCTTCTTCTCAACAATACCCAGAATCTGCTTCATGGCCTCTGTCTGGGCTCCAGACTGGCTGAGCATGGTGAGCTGGGCCATCAAGCCAGGAGCGGACCCCACCTCTGGACTGGAGGATTGTACAGTCCTGTTGCCAATAGACACTGAGGGCATCTGTGGACAGAGAGCATTGTGGGAGTGCAGATCGAGGGGTGCACAATTAGCATTCGTGGGTGGAATGGTCAATCTGTAGCTGACAAAGCAAAAACAACTATGAAACACCCGTCTGCAACATTGTCACCATTCGCATCCTAGAGAAAGAGTGAACGGAAGGCCAAAAGGTGATGGTGAGATATTGAAGACTTTTTTTTAATAGATGAGTTTTAAAGCATATTTATTTAATTGGAAGCAGCAACTGTTAGCTTTTTAAAATTATATGTTGTCCTCAGGATAGGATTTTTCTTGGGATTATTCATTTCCTTGCCAAGGTAGGTTGGATCAGTCACAACAGCAGGGGCTTTGGAGCATGACTGCAGCAGTTAGCCAACATTATACATTTTTCGGTACATTTAAAACAACCTCCACCTCATTCTTCTGTCACCACTTTGAGTTTGACTCTATAGAGCTTTTTAAACAGAAGAGTAATAACGGACTTGTAAACAGAAGTGTAAATTTTAGGTTTTTTATTTTGTTTAATGATCACTAAAATTAAAGGTGATACTTTAAGAACCAAGTTTAGGAAACGGCAGTTACTAACTGGAAATACCGTACGAACGGCTGTGTTAGCTCGGCTAGGCTAGTAGTAGTGTCACCCCCCCCCCCCAACAACTTCGACAGTATCAAGAATAATTCAATCAGAAATTGTAAGGTAGTAGTTTAATGAAGTGGGACATAAACGTTCCGAGCTGTTTATCCCCCCCCGGTCTTCAAGGGCCACACTTCTAGCTCCTTCTGCTCTCCACCACTCACTCACTCACTCACTCAGCCACAGTCTGACGCACTAGTCTATATCCACCTTGGAAGGTATCCTCTGGAGGAAGATTGACAGTTTTGTCTGAAATCGTTTCCCCATATATTTAATATCTCTCAAACTCAACACCAGGTGGTGATTTCTGGCCTCCTCAGAGGGGGGTTCGTCAACTAGAACTACTACGAAAAAGAATTAGCTTCGAGTTCTTGTGCCGCGTCTATGTTCGGTCACAGCTTACCTTTCAGACTCTGTGTATCCACGAGGGAAGAGATTAGTAATTTTTATAAGAATTGTTTATGTTGTGTTGCTTTACTTTGTTTATTAATTTTATGTGGGATCCGCCCCGCCGGCCTCACCGACAACTGAGAGAGACCAACAGTAAAAGTAACACTTTATATGGAGAAAGGACCCTCGTAGGGCTGTCTTGGATACGCCTGTATTCCTTAAATAAAGGAAGGACCCTATAGCTGTTTTAGGTTTGCCTGTGTTCACGAAAGTAAAAATTATATTTACATTTTATACTCCACAAATTTGGCATTTATGTAGCAAAGATAAATAAAACAGGGTAACTATATTTTTTATTTAGCTGGCTCAAAATAAAGCAGATTTACAAATGACAGGAATTTCTGTGCTGGCGATACAGAGAGCGCCTATGAATTTCTTTTCGCTAGTTCTTTTGCTGTCTTTTTCTGTTGTAGTAAAAATCTATATATTTTTCTTTCTTTTCGACATATTTTCTGGCGTTATAGTTTATATATATACTTCTTGTAGTGAATGCTATTAGCTAGAGTAACGATCTTCTGGCTCTCGCTGTTTGCCCACTGGCACTGCCACTGGCACTGCGCGCTGGTTGCCATGCGTCTACGCGGACAAACGTTACGCGGAATTTACTGCAGATACTTCGCTTGACTGTCTGCGGTGCTTGTACGCGTAGCTAGATCTTTCAGTTCGAATGAAGTTCTTGTTAATACTGTAGCGCGCGGCACTTTGGGTTCGGATGATGAAAAGAAAGGACGCACGGAATATGTGACAGATACCGTTGTGAACATGATAGAAGTTAGAACAGCGACACACACTGACAGAGCGAGAGATATGTAATGAGAGGGCTCCACAGCATAATCGCTTACACAGCCCTCACATCGGTTCAACAACCTTTTTTGACATTTTCCCCACAGTTTTCAGGATCCCAACAAGGAACATTTTTTTTTCCCGCTCGAACGTGACGCTCTTCAGTAACGCGGGTCGTTAACAATACTCATACATTTCAAAAGTTTCACATATATTTGCTACAAACATGAAGTAGTGCTTGGCGATTGGTTATGACTGTGGAAACAAATCCAGTATTGTTTTTTTTTTTCTTCTTTTCTTTTTTAAATCAAATCTTCTTCCATCAGATTCCAAGTAACCCATATTTTGTTCATTCTTCGGAGAAATGTATTTACTTCTTGTTTTCCTGCAAAAGACACCGACACGCTGCTGGGTTACAGCACAATACAATATTTCTCGCATAAAATAAGTTGTGTCCCAGAAGGGGGCAGTAAACATCTACTGGTAGAACGGAGACGGGACATCAGGTCGTTACTCCGCTGCCATGAGAACCATTCCTAGCAGAAGGGAAGGGTGACGCTTTAAAAATCAGCAAAATCTCAACACACCCTCACGTCAAATTATGCTCAAGTGCGTATTTTCAGGAACTGTTTAACATAACTAAATTTTGGTCTTCTCAAGTTTCATTCACTGTTTGTAATTCTGCCTTAATGAAAACTATGATATAGTTATCGTCGGCAAATAATTCACAATAAACAGACAGCCCAGTGTAAAACTGTTCTGCGTTTGTGTTTTATATATACAGGCTGGAAAGCACAATGGCTGGGCAAAAATGGACAAATAATCATTTAAGAAACTGGGGGAGCATGTAAGAAAAGTAATGAGGAATAATGAGCATATTTGTGGAAGATTACCAGATAATACATAATGCAGTTGTTTCCTAACTCAGCTTTTACATGTATATTCATTTTATAGATTTTTTTTTTTTTAAGGGTGTATGGAGACAGCATCACTACTGCGTCACATAATTTGTATTGGCAGCATTAATTATTTTGTTACCCAAGAGAAATGGATTACACTCCCTTTTACAGAGGAATGTTCTCACAACGGCATTGCTTTGGCAAATTCAGGAAGCAGTTAACATGCCTACTCTGCTCCTTGATTGCCACCTCCCATTGAAAGCATGTTTTCGTAGAGGGACAATACTGATTAGAGAAGAGTTTGGGGGAACGAAGCTCCATTTCAACAAGTGACTCATTTCCGCGACCTGCTCCACGTCAGTTTGACAACAGGGCTGTTATCCATTTTGAAACTAAGGATACTCGCATCCAACGCGAAACATCGAGGCAGCAACCACTGCAACTCTTATTCGTACCTTCCTTACTTTTTTAGCCTACAGACCCCTTTAAGCTTCTAATGAAAAATCTCCTACAATGTCCATAAATACGTTAGGCGGAAATATTACACTTGATTTATTGCAGTGAAAACTGATCACCCTCACGCAGAATTGTCTTAGATAGTAGTATCATAGCAAGACTTTTATTTGGACTGATATTTAACTTTAATTTTTAAATTTTATTTGTAAAAGAAACCCGAGCTGCACAGACTCTCTAAAACCCTTGCACAGACGCCAAAGCAGTCCATTGACCCAAGGTTAAGAACCCCACTCCATTTTAGACAGGAAAAGGTGGCCTTGCTTTGTCTTTCAGCGAATCAAACTACATCCATGGCCTCTCTCAAAAGGAAATGAGTCTGAGTGCAGTGTAGGTTTAGTTGGGGATGGCAGTAAAATGGCTCTTAATTAGGCTGACTTGTGCATTCACTTGGCCTACGTTTGTAGATCTGGTACGGTTATCAACACAGGCCTTATATTTTCATTCTTGTTTCCGGAAACGTGGCCGGACATTCCACATCATGGCAAACAATAGGTTCACCAAAGCTAATAAACAAAGAGGTGGGACTCTGCCTTTGACCTTGGCTAAATGTATCAAAATTTTTAAACTTACATCATAGGTTAGGACAGAGAGGGACCCAGATTTATTTTTCTCAGCTCACAGGAAAGAGAGGAAGTATAAGTCTGGGATCACAATAGCAAAGGTTGAGCCCAAGTTTTTTTTCTTTTTTCTAACACTTTCCATACGACCTTTTACCACTCACTTTAAATTACCCTCTTACTGCCACATAACCAAAAGAGGAAGCAAAATTTTAGTTTCAACACAGTCAAAAAGATATACCTTTTCCATGGCTATGTTTGCACCAAGTGAAAATGCAAGTAAATGTGACAGAAGAGAGAAATGACAGAAGACAAATATGGTTTATTGAATTTGCATCGGAGTGTGCGGTGGCCCAGCTTTAGTATCTTCTGTGTGCAAAGGAATTTGAGGTATAATAAGCCAACAAAGTGGCCATCCCTAATTAATATGGTATTATGCACCTGCTTTCTTTTCTGTGGTCTGAAATTAATGTATAAACCAAGTAGAACATTCTTCAGAATCTTACTTTCATTTAAAAATGAATAGAAAATTGTAAGTGGAACTGAATTGTCTGTTTCTCTTTAGTGGTTGAGTTTTTGCAAGTACTTCTGTAAAGTTAATCTCTAGGGGGTGATATGTTTTTCACACAGCGCTTCCTCTGACTAAGCGGGTGGGGGGACGATCTTAGAGACGTAACTCCATTCCGTCAACCCCATATGCTGCAATAAAAAACCTTGAGTGTTTTTTTTTTTCTTTTTTTTTTTTTTTTCTAGAACCCTCTATAGTGTCCCCCTTCTCCTATCAGCTGGAGCCATCTGGAACCAGTGAGCCAATCAAGGCCCCAGCAGGATGGCGCAGTTGAGCGGGCAGGAAGTCCGGACAGCACAGCAGCGGTTGAACCCCATGCCAGCTTCATCTGCTCATTTCCTGTTCATATGTAGGCCCGGTCCCGTCCAATCCTCAGGAAATTATGGAGAGCGAAAGTGACTCATTTTTCTTCACACCGACACCATTCCAGCAAATCATCTGTACCGTGTAGTTTGGCCTGAATAACAACATTGCAGGCACTATTGCACTCTTACTGCCGCTATATGAAATTTTAAAACTTGGCTTAAAAGGCGACACTGTTATACAGTTCAGAAAACAACTTCTTGACCCTCTAAAAATACCTTTACCTATATATTTGGCCAGGTTTGGGGTATAAAAAAGTTTGTGGTGTATAAAATTTACACCGGCTTTTCATCTGTGCAAAGTTCAATTCAGTTTTTTTCTTTTCTGTGTATTTTCTTCGAAAACTGAAGCGCAAGTGCTTTTAAACACAAGTGGGGTCTCGGAGTGTGAGATTCGAAAACCCGAGTGTGTTTTCTTTCTGTGAGAAGCCTGGGCACTTGCTGTTGGTCCTCTTGTGAGCAGAGATAAAACCTTTCTGCCTTTGGCGCAGCGTGTGGAGGCTTTGTGTACTGACCCAGGCCCTGGGGTTCCTTCGGGTGGTCTTCGGTACCAGCCCTCAGGAGGGTTTATCTTCCCACCCAGTCCAACTGCAGGCTCCTTCCCTCTCTAGATCAGGGAGTCCAGCTGCTCTGGCTGATGATAAGAGAGTCGCTCCTGAGCCAGTACGACCCCCCAGGGTGGGACCCAAAGAGGCAGAACAAGTGGAAAGAGTAACGCTTCATTTTCACTCCTTCATCTAAACAACTGCAAAATTGGAACTTGTAACCTTGAGGTTTTTGTTTTGAACCCCTCTCAGCACTACTGCTGTACCCTTGAGCAAGGTACCTACTGCAGGTGGTGTAAATATATCAGACATTTACTGTATATGTACATTTTAGGAGATGCTTTCCTCCAAACTGATGTACAGGTCAGAGTTGGAAAAAAAAAAAAAAAGTGCATCAATAACAGGGAAAGAGCTGTAGGTGCAGACATGTGACTATGAAAGCAGAACATTTATGTCTGTGTGCATTATGTGAGTAGCTGTCTATACCTGAGAGCTAGACAGGAAATACAAAAATATTCATGACGTGGTGTGATGGAAATGTATGAAGTTGTCAGGACACCAGGAGAGTAATGGGTTTGGGCGTGGTGTTTTTTGAGACCCTTTTTAAATGCTGGGGGGTTGAGCAACTCTAAGGAACAGAGGGAGCTCATTGCACCACATCAGAGCTCAGACTGAAAACAAGCAGGCTTTTGATTTTGAACCCCCTACTGTAAGTCCCTTTGAATAAAACGTCAGCTAAGCGACAAATTAATAAATAATTTCCCTGAATGTCTGACTGAAAGCACTTTATCAACATTAATGAGCCCACGGCTCATTGGGTCTCACCGAGTTTAACACACGGCCGCAGCGCTCTGGAACTACTGAACGGTATTAAACGACCTGGACTCTTCTTCTGGGATTTGGGTTAAGAACTAAAGCCTGACTTTAGCACAAAGCCTCATTTGGACACATCACAATCACAGTGAGACCAGCACTCGGGCGCATTTAACACACCCTGAAACAGGAGGAACACACAGCACAGGAAACAGTTAGGGAAAGGCCTATCTAATACGACATACTTTTCACGATAAGGGGGCAAGACAAAAGAACCCACAGGCTTCAACAAGACAGAATTCTTATAAAGTATATTTCTAATTTAAAATAAATTAAGTTAATGAAATGGTCAAGCCTTGTTCCTAAAATGGTAATGCCAGATCCTTCAAGTCACAGTTCTGTTGAAACCAAGTGTCCAACACTGTGACAAACTGTCAGAACAACAGTGAACTGTATTGTGTTATTAAATGATCATGTGAAAATTATTATGTGGTGGTTTTGTTTAGACTGCAGTGTCCTACATTTTTCTAATTATGGTTAAAACCAACCACGCACCTTCAAAACACTTAAAGGACATGAAAGCGATGGAATACATGCTTAAAATAACATGCACATACACCGTATATACATATAGGAAATTATGTATAACTGCAGTATCTACTAGAATCTAGTTTAATGATCTCTTGACATGGTAAATGTTGCCATTTAACTGCTTTGTTTTATTAAATTGGTGATGTGTATACCTTGGTCTCTAAGATTATTTTTCTATCAGCAATGGCATCCATACAAACCACAGTGATTCATTAGCATCACTGGAAAGGTAATAACTGGTTAGATATGTCTATATAAAGCTGTTACAGTTAAGCTTTATAATAGTTTCTGTAAACAACTTAAGAAGCTTACATCTCACACACACACACACTGACTGAAACCTCTTGTCCCAAGTGGGGTCACGGCGAGCCGGAGCCTAACCCGGCAACACAGGGGACACACCCAGGATGGGACGCCAGTCCATCACAAGGCACCCCAAGCAGGACTCAAACCCCAGACCCAGCCAGAGAAGAGGCCCTGGCCAAACCCACCCTCCTACTATTTTATAATAAAACCAATTATACCGTATATTTGTTTATTGAGTTTCCAATACCCTGAATATAATGGTTAAATTAATAAAACAGATCATGTGAATGAACATGTCAGCAATATACACACACACACACATTTTCAGAACCGCTTGTCCCATACAGGGTCACGGGGAACCGGAGCCTACCCAGCAACACAGGGCGTAAGGCCGGAGGGGTAGGGGACACACCCAGGACGGGACGCCAGTCCGTCGCAAGGCACCCCAAGCGGGACTCGAACCACAGACCCACAGAAGAGCAGGACCCGGTCCAACCCACTGCGCCACCGCACCTCCGTCAGCAATATAACACATTTGTAATACCTGCAGATGACATGTAAAACCAAAGTAGATAAAATCAAGTGGCACAGTGTGTTTGTGTATGTTAATACTAGTTTATGAAGCTGTATTTTTGAAAAGGTCGACTAAACACACGGAGCCCTTCGGATGCTGTGACCAAGAGGACATCCCCAGCTACCACTGAAGGAGGGGTAACTGGGGATGTCCTTGACTCTGTCTCTCCCTCCATCTCTGTTTGTCCCCGTGTCCATCTCTATCTGTCCCTCTCTGTCCAAGACTCATTTCTCTCTGTCCTGCTCTGTCTCTGTCTCTCTCTCTCTATCTGCCTCTCTTTCTGTTTCTGTCTGTCCATGTCCTCTTTCTCCCTCTGTCTCTGTGCGTTTCCACCTCTCTGCTCCGTTCTTCAGTGGCCTTGTCTGTGTGCCCCCACCCCGCCCCCCCTTGTCCCCCCTTGTCCCCGCCTGTCCCCGCCTGTCCCTGCCTGTCCCTCTGTGTCTGTCTCTTTAAGATCCTCTGTCGAGTCAGTCGTGAGCAGGAAAGAGGAAACGAAAGCAGAAGCAGGGGGGTGGGATGGGGGGTATGTGGGGTGGAGACCGGAGGGGTATGGGGGCAGCTATTTAAAAACACCTTCTGCACACAGCCGACACAAACCACGAGTTCGCAGCATCGGAACGGAGTCGCGCGGCCGGCCGGGAGCCCGTAGGTCAGGAGGGACCGTTTTCCTCAGCGCGCCCTCGAGCAGCGCTCCTCCTGTTCGCGTGTGTGACCCCGACTTTATTCAGGCAGCTCAAACACATGATATTCGACAGCGTGCCTTCACACAATAGGTGATTTTATTGGGGAAAATCGCACACCGCCCGCTTCTGGTCCTGACGAGAGTCCGCTCATGGAAACGCGCTAGCGGCGGCGGCGGGAGAGGCGCGCGCGCGCGCTGAAGGCAGCGCGCGGGAGCAGGTGCGGCGGACGCGAGTATATCCTCTCGTTCCGTGCGTCATTCTGGCTCTGCGAGAAAGCAAAACAGGAGGTCGGGAGAAGTGTGGCGACCCATTTTAAACACACAGAGAAATATTAAACAAGAAGAGGACCAGGAGGTACAGGTGCGGCGACGAGCGGTGTGTTTGATGCCACGCCGCGCGCTCCTGGACAGGGACCACGAGCACTCGCCGGGCGGGATGTCATCTGCCATCGAGAGGAAAAGCCTGGAGGCCACCGAGTGAGTGCAGCGCACGCGGTGACCCCGTCGCGCGCGCTTCGCTCCGCATCCCATGACCGGCGCGAGCGCCACTAACGGACATCTCTCCGAAAACCGTCATTGTCGATGGCGCGACTAACACACACCACACGTCAGAGAACAAAAAAAATTAACAACCCTGCACGTTGCACGGGCACGAGGGCAGCGATCGCGTTTCAGAGCGCGCTCGTAACTAACGTTTGCAAGTAACTTTTACGATGTGTCAGAATCCTGCGGGTTTGCGCGCGCGTGACCTCTGCAGAGAGGGGGGGGGGGGGGGGGGGGGGGGGGGGGCGAGTCTCTGCGCGCAACTAAAACCAAGTGCTGAACGAGAACAAATGTTCCGTTCCTCGAGGTTAGAAACACATGCATTTTTAGTTATCGAGAGTAGACCGTTTATTTCATTGTCTACAGTAAATAAGTTTTTGTCATAATGTTTACGTTTTCAAAGGAAATGCATGAGATATACCATCTACCGCTGATAGTGAAGCGTTTTAGCCGATGTTGCTGTTACTGTGAATTTCCCTGAAACGCGGTCATTTCGCCCCACTTTGCCCCGCGTCGCGCGCCTCTCCTTGTGGCCACTCATTTGAGAAGGAGCGGCGCCCCCTAGCGACGCAATTAATGTCGACGCGCGTCGAAGTTCGCGTGTCACGTTCGTGCCGCGGTGTAGGACACGGCTGAACTTTCAGGTGCTGTTCTCTGACATTTGTTTTGCATCGCGGCAGCTCCGTCCAAAAAAAAAAAACCCCGAAATGTTAGACAGCAAGGACAAAATATACACAGAAAAGCGAACCAAAAGTGTCAGGGATGTGTGCGGACTGCTGCTCTTCAGTCGACATTGTTTAGACATGATCAGGAAGGGCAAACGTGAGCTCTGCACATTGCCATGAAAGCTGAAAACCGAAGCTGACCACAGTGACCGTGACTTGCTGCAGCAGCGCCGTGTGGTTGCTTCCGTTTCGACAGGGAGCCCGTGGATGAGGTCCTCCAGATGCCCCCCTCCTTACTGACATGCGGCGGGTGCCAGCAGAGCATCGGCGACCGCTTTTTCCTGAAAGCCATCGAGCAGTACTGGCACGAGGACTGCCTGAGCTGTGACCTGTGCGGCTGCCGGCTGGGCGAGGTGGGACGCCGGCTCTACTACAAACTGGGCAGGAAGCTGTGCCGCAGAGATTACCTCAGGTGGGCGTTGTGTGTGAGTGAGTGTGTGTGTGCACGTAAATGCCGTTACGAACACGAAATGTGAATGGTCACTGTAAGGATCTTTGACGAGTGTGAAGAGCAGACCGGTTGTCCGCATGATGCCACAACCGAACAGTTTAAATGGCTGTTGGAGCGGATTGATCGGAACTTTTGTGTCAAAAGCAGGCAGTGATTCCAATAGCAGCGCCTTACAGATCCGCTCTAAATATGTCTTTTGCCCCCCCCCCCCCCCGACCTTTCCCACCGACCGTGTTCCTTCATCGCACCTCTCTGCCCCCCGATCCCACCCATCCCACTTTCGCTGACTCCCCTCTCCCTGATCACACCCTCACGGTCTTTGATCCCTCCCCCTCCTCACCCTGATTTGGCCCCCTCAGGCTCTTCGGGCAGGATGGCCTTTGCGCGTCGTGCGAGAAGCGGATCCGGGCCTTTGAGATGACGATGCGGGTGCGAGACAAGGTGTACCACCTGGAGTGCTTCAAGTGCGCTGCCTGTCAGAAGCACTTCTGCGTGGGCGACCGCTACCTTCTCATCAACTCGGACATCGTGTGTGAGCAGGACATCTTCGAGTGGACTAAACTCAACACCATGCCATAGGGCGCCACAGCCCCCGAGGGGTCCTAACACAGTTTTGCCCTCCCCAGCAGTAAGGGGGAGAGAGAGAGAGAGAGAGAGAGAGCATGATGGACACAGCAGGCAACGGCCTTCGCTTTCTTCTCAGCATGTTTGTTTGTACAGCACTGGACCCATATAATCTCTGAGGACTCCCTGTTTTATGAGCTAAAAACTCTTTTTTATATATCCGTATGCAGCACTTGTTCTTTTCCGTTAAGCCTGTAACAATGGACGGATATTGGGTAACCAAACATAAATCATGAGGAAGAACAGGATAATTTATTTAATATTGTTTTTTACATGACAAAGTGATTCATTGTTAGATTGTTCTGTTTTATGTCATCTAAACTGCACACTGCGCATGGCAATTTGAAACAAGTTGGAAAAGGAGGATTTTGTTTTGTTCCCACAGTGACATACCTGTAGAGTGAAACATCTCTGATTAGTTATAACCATTCACTGTAACTGAAATTATGGACAAGAAGTAAAATTTTTGTTTTAGTAAAAACACTAGTCATGGGCTCGATTTAAAGCTCTGTCTAGTGAGACCGAGGTTCGCATGCCAGTTCTGTTTGTATGGACACAAAACAGCAGTTAAGGTTATTTGAGACTACAGTTATTATTTTACAGATTCAGTTGACACTTTCCTCCAAAGTGACTCACAATGTTAAGGTACTTCCAATTATACAGTTGTGTAACATTACAGGAATAATTCAGGGTAAGAGCCTTGCTGAAGGACATGCTCAAACGTGCAATCTTTTGGTCCAAAGACAGCAGAGTGCACCGCTATGCTACCAGCTGTGCACTGTCCTATTAGGGCTTCCTTATTGTAGGGCAATGATTTGCACAGCAGACAGTCTGTCTGTTAAAGCAAAAAAATTACCCTTAAACTGAAAAAGTGTTAGGGGTGTCTGTACAAGGGGGGGAAGCTGTTGTCAACTTGAACCTTTTACATAAAAAAGAGAAAAGGAAAACTTTACATTTTTGCAATTTCACAGTCACCAGAAGGTGGCGCCAGATACACACACACATTTTCTGACCCGCTTGTCCCATACGGGGTCGCGGGGAACCGGAGCCTACCCGGCAACTCAGGGCGTAAGGCCGGAGAGGGAGGGGACACACCCAGGACGGGACGCCAGTCCGCCGCAAGGCACCCCAAGCGGGACTCGAACCCCAGGCCCACTGGAGAGTAAGACCCGGTCCAACCCACTGCACCACCGCACCCCCCTTACGCCAGATACACGTAGGTAAAAATTTAATTTACCTCATCGTTGTCGATAGAAACCAGAGAGCAACTATCGCAGATACATAAGTACATAAGTCTGGAGACTGTCTTTGGGGTGGAGGGGGGGCAGGTGCATTAACACACCATACAGGATGATGAGGGTTTTGCTGAAATGAGTCGGTGGTTATCTGAGAGTGTCCTGTTAAGGCAGCCGAAACGGAAGGCTACCGTCATCTCTCAGGACCTTCAGTAAATCATGTCCGTGGTGTTGTGTGTTGTGTGTGTCACGTCTGCCTGTGCACATCCCTCCTCCTGCTCATCTCCTGGAACTGGTGTGAGGAGCCATCACCTCCCTGGCAGGGAAGCTGAATACCACTCCACCAAAGCCACACTCCTCCTTGGGAGCTGTTCTCGCCATACGGTGAACAACTCATCCTTTTGTGTGTGAGAGATGAATCAGTCAGAGTTCATCTCCCAAGAGACTTAAAAAACGGATAATTTTAGCAACATGTGGCAAATATGTGAAAATGTGCAAATAGAAGGGGAAGCGTGATGGACAATCCAGGGCATCTGACGTGTCTCCAAGTTCACCATCCTGCCATTCTTCTTCCAGCCCTTCTGCCCCCCGCTCTGTATCTGACCTTCCACTCTCACATTCATTCTCTAAACAGTGACCTGTCTGCCACCTGCACTGAACGGAAGGTGCCACTTTAATCACACAATTCTCTCACTGACCTCAGATCAGAGGCCAGCACTGGATGAAATGCCTGGCAATGCTTGTCTGTAAAGTAGGGGTGTAAAAGGTTAGTATTAGGAAGACAATGGATGCCACTTCTTCCCTAAGGGTTCAGGTTGAGTATAACCTTAACCTTATACCTAACCCTAAACCTGACACAAGGCACCCAGAGGCGAAAAGAGCAAGATGACCCCCTAGTGCCTCAGTAACATTAAACTTCATGGAGCTTAAATCATAATGACTGTAATTATGGTAAATACAACACACACACACACACACACACACATTTTCTGAACCACTTGTCCCATATGGGGATCACGGGAGCCTAACCCGGCAATGCAAGGCGTAAGGCCGGAGGGGACACACCCAGGACGGGACACCAGTCCGTTGCAAGGCACCCCAAGTGGATTTGAACCCCAGACCCACTGGAGAACAGGACCTGGTCCAACCCACTGCACCACTGCACCACCGCACCCCCCTGTAAATACAACATAAATATTATTATTCATAATGAGGGAGATTAATGCCATTTGTGGAATACTGTACTACATGCAATATATGTTTAATTATACTCTGCAATGGACTGACATCCCATCCAGGATATACCCCCCTGAGCATTACGCCCAGTGATTCTGGGACAGACTCCAGACTACTGCAACCCTGACCAGAAGAAGCGGTTGATAAAAATGTAGGGCTATATTTAGTTACAGCTGGTAGTGTAGTGGTTAGTGCTGTTGCCTTTGTTCCTAAAAGTTGCAGGTTTGAATCTAACCTCTGGCTGTAGTACCCTTGAGCAAAGTCCTTACCCTAAATTGCTCCAGTAAAATCATGCAGCTGTATAAATGGGTAAATAATTGCAAATAGATTAATGTTGTAAGTTGCTTTGGAGAAAAGCATCAGCTAAATGAATAAATGTAAATTACATACACATGTGTAATAATCATAAATTATTAGCAAATACATCAGGGAGAGCTGGTACTGTAGTGGTTAGAGCTGCTGCTGCTTTTGGACCCAAAGGTTGCAGATTCGCTTCCCACTTCTAGCTGTAATACCCTTTAGCAAGGTCTCTAAATTGCACCCGTAAAATTTCCTAGCGGGTGAACAACTATAAGTAGCTCAACATTGTAAACTGCTTTCAAGAAAAGCGTCAGCTATATGTAACTACATGTAAAATCAGGTGCACACGCTTACATGTGCGGATACAGACTCACACACCAACGCACACGGAGAAATGAGCTACATGTCATCTTGCTAGTCCAGTAATACAGCCCACATGTTAAACAGCTCAGTTGTGCTGGTGCCAGGAATCGTGGGTGGTTTGCGCAAGTGCCTCGCAGTCGGTCTCCTCTTGCCGCGACCGAGCGGGACTCTTCCTTGGCCTCCCAGCGATTCCGACACGCACCGTTGCCGGGGAGATCCCGCCCCTGGAGGCCCGGCTGCCGCGGTGACCGCTCTGACTGACAAGCAGCTGTGGCCTCTGACATGGGATGGCGGCAAACCAGAAAACCCCAGAAGGCTGCACAAGAGATGTCCGTGAAGTGAGCGTGCCCTTAACCATCGCCTTAGCTACAACACGGACCGTGAATCCACGCGAATGAGCAGCTGCCTGCTACTCCATCTGGGGAAATTTAAATCCTCTCATATCTCCACGGTACTAATTTATGTGCTTGTTTTGTCTAGGCTGCCCCGTTCGCTGTGTCACCCCAGCCAAAGATGACTCGGGATGTAAAAGAACGCCTGTGGGTTTTATTGCCACTTGTCATTATTTATGGATGACCCGAAGAGTGAAAATGATAGTCTGATAAGGAGCGAGCCGTGCAGGAGCCTCCCGGTTCCGGGGCTCTGCAGCCGGCGGATGGGACACGTGCTCTCCGCGCGCCGAGTTCCGAAGCCTTTTAGAGGACGTCGATTGATCGGACGGATGCTGAACGGTGACAGATCCCCCCACCTCCACCCCGCCCCACTGTTGTACTTCACTTTTCTAGGCTATTTATAGCCACCCCTCTCAAACGGCGGGAGACGGAATGAAGCAATGATGTGGTGAACATGCTTCCGTGCCGTATTTAGGCCGGGCTCAGATGACGTGCCTATTAGCCTTCTTGAGCTTTGCGCCTGTCCTTGGCAGTGCGTCTGCAGCAGGGAACCTTCCTTGGCGTCTGTCAGCCCCCAAAGACTTGCTATCCAAGCTGACAACCGCCCCCCTAAACTGTTCCAATAATCCCCTTCTAAGGGGCCATGGTGAGCGCAGTCTTCTTTACTGGAACACGGCTAAGATAATTGCCTCCATAGCCACTGCCGCCGCTCCTATGGCTTGTGTGTGAGGTCTGTCGTAATCGGGAGTGGGAGAAATGGCGCTAACAGACGCTAACAAGTGGTTAGCGCTTGGCTGGTGGATGGGCCGCCACCACATGAGAGAAGAACTGGAGTCTGTCTCCGTGCTCGAGCTGGGAGGGAGAGGATTTGGGCAGGATGACGAAAAAACGGCAAGAGGGACCGCGGGTTTAGTCTGGAGCAGCCCCCTAAGGGGCGGACGACTCCTTCACGAGGCTCCGTGAAGGTCTGGGGGCCCCGGGATGGTGCCAGAACAAAGGGGATGATGCAAGAATCCCTGTTTCCCTACACCAGAAGCCTGGGGGGAGACAGTGAGGATTGTGGGAGTAACCTGAGCGAGGTCCAAACACCACTCCCCTGACCCTCCACATGGGAGGTGCGAGTCTGGGACGCCGGCGATGTGACAGTTGGGTCGAGCAGGGCTTGAGGACTGCTGAGGACCGAGGGCCACGGGCCAGGACAGGGACATAGTTTGGTTCAACTGCCTCTCACTGCTTCTCAACGTCTTTCTGGCTGGTCTTAGCCGAGATGATGGTGATATCAGTACAGAGCAGCCGATATGAGGTAAAGGCAGCAAGGAAATACCGCAGTACAGTGAAGCCAGTACAGGGAGAGGTGGTGTCGGACACACGGCAGCCGTTCACAATTCTACAGCTGACTGATAACCGGACCCACAGGGGGGCGAGCGGGGACAAACCAGACCTGTGTGTGATAAAAATGAGCCACAGTGGAGGACAATGAAGGACAAAGAGCAAACGGAATCCACCATGACGCACAAACCGGGCCTTTAAAACCAAGGGGGGGGGGGGACTGAAAGGCGTGAGATCCAGCAAGCTAACATAGCCTGGCTGAAATCGTGCTCTGGTCGTGTGTCTGAGAGTCGGGAGCATCTCCCAGAGTACAGCGCTTCACCCGGAACGGAAAAACCCCGGTTTTCTGTATGGAGGCTAACAGAAATCATCCATGTTTTCCTCACTGCGACCAGCAGATGGCGCTAATATCGTTTTGAAAGGGGGCCTGAATAAGTGAATCGGGGAGTGAGCGGCCAGGGAAGGAACAAGAGCAAAGACAGTAAAACACAGCAATAAAATGCAGTAAAATAAAAATAGCAACACAAAAAAACCTCCATAATGTGTACTTAGAAACACTAACAGTCAAGATATATTGTGGAGTCTGGAGGAAGCAGGCAGGGAAAATGCAACGACTGTAGACGCTGACTGTGATTCTACATTTATTCTGGCACTTTTCGCCAAAGCAACTTACAATGCTAAGATTACAATTATTTACCCATTTATACAGCTGGGTAATTTTACTGGAGTAATTCAGGGTAAGCACTTTATTCAAGGGTACTATATCCAGAAGTGGAGATTGAACCCGTGACCTTCGGAGCCAAAGGCAAAGAGCGCTAACTACTACACTACCAGCTGCCCCTAGACAAGAGGTGTCATAAGAGGCAATTAATATTTTTTATAAAGCACTCCATAATATGTTAGCGGTACACAAATGCAGAAGGATGATACACGAACAGGCGGTGCTGCTGCGCCGGAGTGTCTTTTCTCAGCCTACTGATGCATTGGTATGTTTTTCCAAAACGCTGCTGCAGCTGCCCCTGTCTGTTACGGTGTGTGCTGTGGTAACGCCGTACAACGTCGCGGCCAAATATCACCGCTGCCTGCGTAGCAGAAGGCAAAACACTCAAGCAACTCCATCCAAGAGGATCGTTCTGAAAATTCACATTTATTAATTTATCTGACATTTTCCTTCAGTGTGACTTAAAATGTCAGGTTTGTACACTAAGCTTCTGATAGTGATTTACCCATTTATAAACTGGGTAATTTCTACTTTATTAGTTCAGGGTAAGTATGTTGTCCTAACTCCTAACTCTTAATCCTCACCCTAACCCTAAGGGCAGCAGCTGGAATTCAGACTCAGTTCCCTTCACTAGAACATAACGGCTCAAACCAGTACACCACCTGCTGGGCTTAATTATGTTGCATACTGTACAAACTCTTCAGTGACTGAAAGTGACTTACAGTCTACATTTTAACGCATTTCTTATCTACCACCATCTAAAGATGAAAATTTATTTAGACAATTTATAGTGCACTTTTGTTAAGGATATAAAAATTTTTCCATCCTTGCTCTATAAAGCCAAGCTTCTAAACCACCTGATGTCCAGCTGATGGGGGGCTTCCTGTGGATGACTGACCCATCAAGTCTCAGTCCCAATGCCCTGAACCTCAAGGAGCCTAGAGATACCACGCTTCCACCCATACATCTCTGACATCTCGCAGTACTTTCAGTCAGAGAGAGTGGAGTTCACTATGGGGTGGTGGTGGTGGTGGTGGTGGAGGGGGAGCACAACGGCAGCTCCTTCAGATGTGGGTCGGTGAGTAATGGCCCCATGCCCCCCCCCCCCCACACACACCCTGGGCCTGTGCTCTGACGGTATTAAATATGTGCTGTAGATTTATCGACTGGAGAAACCGCAGGGATCCACAAACACTTCAGAGTAGCCTGTCTCTTGCTGTAGCGTGGGCCAGCGCTGCATTTCGAGTGCTTGCTCCCCCTAGCCTCTTCATCTAACCTCCTCCTCTTCCTCCATCCATTCCTCTCTTTCCCTTCTTCCTCCCATCCATCTCTCTACCCCTGCACATATCACTGTTATCTCTCTGTCACCACTCCCTGTATCTCTCTCCATCTCCTTGATTCCTCCTCGTCCGTCTTTTTCGGTACGACTGCTCTGTGACCTTCCTCCTCCTCTGCCTCTTTCTTGCCTCCAAAGAGCTTCCAAACAGAAATGACCAAGACAGCAAGAAAAGGAATATAGCAGGATGAGCTCAATCGAGTGTGACATATACACACGAAATAGATATGAGTTTCTCATTGTACGCATTAGATATTTGTTTTATCTCTATCATCATTACCTTTATAGATATGCTACTTCTTTAAAGGCAGGAATGACATTGTTTGGGTAGGGGGTTTGACCCAACACTCATTTTTTACAGAGTAACATTGTTTGAATATCAAGAACAACTTTTGCAATGCAGTCTTCTGAAGCCTTTCCAGGTAACTTAGGGTGTGAAGCAGGGTACAACTTGGAAGGAGTGCCAGTCTATTTCAAGGCAACGGCACACACTCGTTCACTCACACATACATACACTATGGGCATTTTAGAGTCACCAGTTTACCCAAAACATGTTTTTGCACTGTGGGAGGAAATCCACGAGGAGAACATGCAAACTTAACACAGACTGAACCCACAGCCCAGGAGCCAGGAGGCAGCAACACTAGCCACTGTGCCTTTGCGCTACCCCAGTAGTACTCTGACTGTTATTAATATCACAAATCATAGTCCAAGAGAATGAAGTCTAATTCAAACTTTATATCAAATAAATCTCATGAGTAATATTTAAAAGACCAAAGCATCACAATCACAGATCACTTCCCAGCGTTTACAGATGGCAGGAGATTTGATGTTATCCTCACAGAATTGGCCAGTCTAACCCACTGGCCACTTGCACCAAGGCGAACCCATGTTAGTGCTGTCATGTGGCAGTGGACCTGACCTGCGGTCTCCTGAGCTGTGAGGATGCCGCCGTCCGTGGCTCTCACGGCTGACATGGCGCCCAGCCGAGGGGTGGGCAGCCTAATCCCAGGACCATCATTACCACAGACATCCATCAGGGTGCACATCTGTCCACGTGCATGCTGGGATGTGAGGAGGCGGAGCTCCTCGCGGTAGGCCTCTAGCTGTCAGTGTTCATAAGGATCTGAGGCTGCACGCCTCATGTGGCCTCCAACCCCCACCCTGCTCAGCAGAAGAGCAGTGTTCGGTGCCAAGACTGAAAATCAAAAAGGAAGAATCGCACTTTCCCCAGGAAGCGAGGTTGGAGGCCCCTGGGTGCTCTTCCCTCTGAGGGGGATGGTGGGGAATGGGGGCACAGGGTGTCTGTTCACCAGCTGCTCAGGATGGGGCAAACTGCAGTTCCCTGCATACACTGGTGTGCCTCCCTCCATCCATCATCCTAAAAATTTCACTGTCACCCCTTTGTTATATTCAGCTCAACACATGCATTGCTGGACTGCATCTATCCCACCTCTTGGATTTATGGAACAGGACTTAATTATGGTACAGTACTTGATTTTGGTGTAACACTTGATTTCTGGACCTTTTCCCCCAAAAGGGAAATGGTTTGTCAAGAAGATTCAAAGCAGATTTCACAGACATTATCAACGAATGTGATATCAAAGGCAAAAAAGATTGAGACTCTGTGGTTCTCGATACATAAAATATTACTCAAAGAGACATAAAATGGCCAAAAGAAATTGAGTTTATTGCTATGACAGTGACTAAACGTGTTCTCAAGATGTCTCTCCAGCAGCCTGGTTTTTAAGCTCTGCTAGCACATATGTCTGCAGGAAGATCTGTGACTAAAGAGTTTCTGGTTGAAATCTGGTGTACCTCAGAGAAAGGAATGCACCCTGAATTAATGCAGTAAACACCCTGAACTGTACAAATGTGTGAATGTGTGAAACAGTGCTGCGTATGACTCTTAGGATTAATGCGCTAAATCTGCCATGCATTCAGGTGGTAATAGTGCCTAAAAACCGTGGTTTTTGTACGGCAATGCTCAGGTGCTCAGGTTGGAGATTTGGATATGTAAGAAGGTAGAAGGGGTTGTGGACTAACAGGTATAAAAGCTGTTGGACGAACGGGAGGACAATTTATGGACAACCAGGAAAAAGAGACAGTGCACAGATATGTAAAATGGGTCATTGGCAAGCAAGCAGAACAGATGAGGAGGCAGGAAAAGTGGAGGATGAGCAGGTAGAAGTGGTGGAAGAGCATGTAGGAAAAGTCATGCGTGAGCAGATAGAAGAGTTTGAAGATGAGAAGGTACCAAAGGTGGTGGATGAGCAGGTAGAAGAACTGGAATATGTGAAGGTACAAGTGATGGTGGATGAATGGATAGGAGAGGTGTTGAATGAACGGACAGGAGGTTTGGCTGATGAGCAGGTAGGAGAGGTGGTGGACAAGAGGGTACAAAAGGTGGTAGATGAGCAGATAGAAGAGTCGTTAGACAAACAGGTAGGATAGGTGATAGTTGAGCAGGTGGAATAAGTGCTTGGTGAGCTGGTAGACGGAATGGTGGATGAGCTGGTAGAAGAGGAGGTAGATGAACAAGGGGGAGAGGTGTTAAAAAAGTAGAGTACAGGCTATAACATGACAGCTGCATTCCTACAAACCACTGCTGTATGCAAATTATGCCCAAAACATATTACATACACTTAAATAAACATCCCAAAAATGAACAACTGCTAATAAATACTATAGCATTTAGCATTAAAGAATTAAATAATTAAGTAATTAAAAAATATCCAGTTATTAGACACTTTGTTCTTTCATTGTTTTTCACATCCAGCTTCTAGCGTAGTCCTATGGCATTTTCATGATTTCCATCAACTCTTGGGCAACCAAGACACAGTACATCAGAAGAAGCAATAAATACAAAAACGCGTGGTGTCAGTTAGATCTTTTGGAAAGGGATTGTGTTATTCTCTAATTGCGTAATTCAAACACGTTTTAGCAAAACTGACAGTAGGATGAAGTAGCGGTGGACAAACAGGTAGGAGAAGTGATTGAGAATCAGGAACGTGGGGCACTCAGCCCTCAACACACACTCTCAGGGGCTCAATGTTCACGCAGCTTGCTGATACAATACTGTGTGTGGGCCTCACACACTCTCCCTTCTGCAGAAAGTAGCGTAGGGTGTGGTGGTGGCTGCATGTGTGTGCAGACGGGGGCTGAACAGCTTGAAGATATAATAAATGGCAACATGAGCCAATTTGTCGAGAGGAGACACGGAGGCGACGGGCTTGATTGTTTGCCAATGTCTAACAGCAAAACGTGCTACTTGTGAAAAATTTTACAGATAACAGAAACATATTGCCTCAATTATTATAACAATTATTATTTTTATTATTATTTTTAATATTATTATTTCAGTCTATTCGGTATATATTAGTATGTCATATTATATCAGTTTATCTGACCTTTTCTGCAATGCTCCTTACAACATTTAGAAATTATAGAAGCATAATAGAAAGTCATTTACATTTACATTTATTCCTTTAGCAGACGCTTTTCTCCAAAGCGACGTACATCTCAGCGAAAATACAATTTGTGTATTACATTAGGAGAAAAGAGACATAGTTGCAGACGTGTGATTCTTAAGTAAACCTAGTTTGTTTCTTCCCACTTTGTGCACCGATGTTCATCACACGAGTAGGTGCACGAAACTCAGACTAGACGATTCTTGATCACCTTATTACGTAATATATTATGTTATTACCTAATTTTGATAGTAATTCAGTAATATACACAGCTTTTATTTTTATTTTATATTTATATTTATTTCTGTATTATTTATATAATAAAATACTAACTTACTAATGAGCTTACAAAGATTTATCCATTTACAGAGCTGGGTAAATGTTATTGAATTGACTCAGGGTAAGTAGCTTGATCAAGGGCACTGAAGCAGGATCCCAGATTCAAACCAAGACCTTTCAAATGCAGGGAAATGAGTCTAACCACTATGCCACCTGCTGCCCACATTCATACTCATTACTTGAGGGCTTTAGTCCCTGAGAAGTGACCACCTGTTCAGCTTTATGGACCCTCACATCCAGATAATGGAGCACTGGACCAAACTATAGGATCGCTCCATATTAATGCAAGTAAATCTGCAGATGTCCTCTGAACTCCCCTTCCCCCATCCAATGTTTTGTCTTCTCTGTCCCCACAGAATACCGTAGGATGTGCATGTTCTTCTAGACATGGCAGGTCCGGCAACCCATCCCTCTCCGTCCGTCTCATGGCCAAGGGACGTGGATCCGCGTCCTTTGAAGTGGTCTCATCGGGTGGCCGCCGACACTAAGCAGGCTCCCGCCGTCTCCGTCGCAGTGTCCTAACCCGCCAGACTGGCGCGGAATACCAGCCTCGGCTTGTCTTACGCCACTGTCTGTGAGGGACTCCTGCTGGCAGGCGGGATGGGACAGAACCCAAACGGCAAAACCCCAAATGGCAAATGCTAAACCTAACCAGACATTTGAACAAACAATGGATTTTAAAAAGAGATGCTCGCCACTGTCATACATCAGTACTGCAACCCTTTACCTCTGCAGTATACGAACATTGGCTTTTAACCGAGTAAAAGCCAACAAGAAAAGTTGGACAAGAAGGGCTGATGACTTTGGATCCCCAAAGGACTTTCTTTTAATTGTACAAACCTGAAGAGTTTCTTTTCTCTCCTCCAAAGCCTTTTCCTACACTTCAACACTGAAATAGCATTGCATTAGTATAATTATTTCTGTTATTTATTCATGTATCTGGCACCTTTCTCCAAGGTGACTAGGTTCGTATTTGGTTTGTACTCTAAGCAGCTTACAATGATTTACCTATTTATACAGAAGGGTATTTTTTTTACTGCTATCACTACTTGGCATGTGCTACTTGTTGTGTGTCACTACAGTATATTTTCTGCTGTATCCTATGCTAAACATGCTGCTGCAATCTGTTGGGAAGGGAGGTATGTAAAAACAAGTCAAGTTTTTATTGGTGCTGGTTTAATGATACACACTCGTAACTTGAAGGTTGGCAGGTTAAGTCCCAGGAGGGGATCTGCTGTAGTATCTTTGAGCAAGGCTTGCGTAGGGTTAGGGTTAACCTGAACTGTGTAAAAATGTCAGCTCAGCAAAATTTAACATAAAAGGAATGAGAAAAAACCTGCACTTATGGTCTTCACTGCAACATGCAGTCGCTTTGTTATACACTGTACCACAAAAAAAAAAACAATGAATGTCAAGAAAACTGACCTTTGACCTGTGGTTCATAATCCTTTGAACATGGTTTGGAAAAATAGACATTTACACATTACATTTACATTTATATTTATTCATTTAGCAGATGCTTTTCTCCAAAGCGATCTACATCTCATAGAAAATACAATTTGTGTGTTACATTAGGAGAAAGGGAGACATAGCTACAGACATGTGATTCTTAAGTAAACCTTTGCTTCTTTCCACTTTATGCACCGATGTTCATCGCATGAGTAGGTGCGCAAAACTCAGGATAGACTAATCCTGATCACCTTCCTACATTTTTTTTTTTTAAATAAGGTACACAAACATTCACGTGCAATGCAGGAGCAGCGACTGCGTAAAGGCTTATCTGGGCATGATTATAAAGTTATGGTGCATGAACATTTACACCATACATGAGCGTGAGAGATCATGGGCAAAGTGAGTCCGGAAAAAGTGAGTTTTCAGACCCTTCATGAATGTAGACAGAGTTTCAGCAGTTCTGAGTGAGAGGGGGATGTCATTCCACCGCAATGGACCCAGAACTGAGAGCCGTGCTTTACCGTGCTTTACCTTTTGTGTGCGGGACCACCAAGCGAGCACAAGTAGATGAGCGAAGTGGTCTGGTTGGAGTGTAGCGGATGATCAAGTCTTGTAAAGAGCTAGGAGCAGTTCTATTGATGCATCTGTAGGCAATAACCAGGTTCTTGAATTTGATCCAGGCAGCTATAGGAAGCCAGTGCAGAGAAATAAGTAGAGGAGATACATTAGATGAGGGGTTTTATCTCACTGGCTGTAGGGGTTCACTGAGTCCTGAAACAGTCATCATGCGTCAATCTTATCTACTAGTTATTCAAAATGTAAGCTTGTCCATTGCTTCATTTAACACAGAGCTGGGCATTCGGGGAAGTTGGCACATTCTGGGTCCGAGACAGGAGCCTTGCTGGAATTTACCAGTGTAGCAGGTTTGAGTACAGGACAATAGTTGCTGACAATCATTCAATACTAAACCCACTTCAGTGTTGAATGGGACCATGTCAGACCAGGAACTTTAACTACCTCATAGAAAGATCTATAGGGTTTCTAGAAATTGAACAGGAAATTGGTGTAATCCCTGCACGTTTGCCTGCCGTATGGGACATATTTGTCTTCCTTTTGATTTTTGCTGTGATATGATACAGCAACCCGCACAAAAGCTTTTCGGTGACCAATAAGCACGGTCTGTCTACGTGTGTATAAGTGTGTGTATTGGGGTTGTCTTACAGGTGGGCAGAAGAGATGAGTTCAAGTCCATGATGCAACTCCGCCTTAGCATATAAATCTGCCTTTATCACATCAATGGCTTTTACACATGTTTTCTGGCTGTAACTCATTTTCCCTCTCAAACCATCCCCATATGTGGTGCGAGGCTCTCCTCCTTGCAGTGGCCAACCAGCTTCCTATCCCTTGCCGCCCCACTACAGAAAAAACCCCCGAAGCCTCCGGCAGGTCACCTTCACTTTGAAGGACTTTCAGAAGTTATCTGACTACAGCCATGCATGTTCTGCTCTAACAGCTGAGACACTGAGAGGTAAAGGATGGTCATTTGCCAGACAGATATCAAGAAGACCAGTCTGCTGTGGTGTAGGGAAATTTAACAACAACTGGTGAAAGTCCAGATTATCGTCTACTCATCCAACAAGGACAGACTGTGGAGGTCCAAGGTCCAATCTGTGTTTCATAGAAAACTTCAGAATTATTTTCTCTACTATTTATACTATTTAAACGGTTACATTTTTCATTTTCCTAGGTTGCCAGGTGCAATTAAAATTTTTAAGCAATGTTAGTCACTGAAACATGACATTCTTACCCTTTAGCAAGAAATGGGCACTAACGAAGAGTGAATGGCTGAGAGCACACAGATCAAACACAGCCATGGTGGGGTCTAGACCAGGTACATTTCAGCCAGCTAGCAATAAGAGGGAAGGCAGAGGGTCAGGAAGAGAAGGGGTCAACACTAACCCTAACCCTAATCATAAACCTCAACCCAACAAGCACCAAGATCTGAATCCCATTCTACCCCAGTCTGTGTCAAGTCAAGGCAACATGTTGTATTTACTGTAGATGACACTGGTATGAGATTCCAGCCCCACACTGCAAAGTCTGGGGGGTCATTACCTGTGGTGAAATCCATTTGGACAAGGCAAGCAAAACGAAAGCTGATTGACAGATAAACTAAAATGGACTCTTCAGAAGAAAAAAGACAAACAGAAACCATGTTTTGGACAGTCTCTTTTCTTGGTGACGCTCTGGAACCCGGGTCCTGAACACTTACATTACAAATGCAGTGAAAGATTACATAAATCAAACTCAGCAGAGAACAGTGCACAAAACACTTGGCATGAACTAAGTACACTTGGATTTTGCTAAAGAAAAACCTAAACAGAGCACTTACTGTAATAGTGAGCCAAAAGTACTTAGTAAGTAACTGGAATGTATTATAACCAAAGAAAATATTAAATAGAATCTGAACGGCTGAAGAATATCTTCTGTGCTATTCGTCGCACACTAATGGGCATATGCTATGTAAATGCAGCACAAAACAAACCTTTAAAAATTTTAATTTATATGTACTGTATATTCATATGACAAATATGTTTTCACTGAGAGTGTGGTTGACTGACAAACTACACACCCCTCAAGGGAAGCATCGGAAGCAGCTGAGCCAAGAGGCCAACACTGTGTGTGTGGCGGAGTGTATGTGAGACAGAGAGCATGAGAGTGTGATAGAGAACACTTTGGGTGGTGGTGTATTCAAGGGGGTCAGAGAGGATTGTGCACTTGAGGATAACAAGCACTGCAAAAACTTTTCATACACACTCCTTCATGTCTAAGCAGAAAGCTATAGCAAAAAGTATTTTACCAGCATCTGGAATGACCTAGTGGGGTGTGGTGGTGCAGCGTGTTTGGCTGGGTCCTGCTTTCCAGCGGGTCTGGGGTTTGAGTCCTACTTGGGGTGCCTTGTGACAGACTGGTGTCCTGTCCTGGGTGCATCCTCTCCCCCTCCAGCCTTGCACCCTGTGTTGTTGGGTTGGGCTCCGGCTTGCTGCGACCCCGCTTGGGATGAGTGGCTTCAGTCAGTGTGTGGAATGACCCCCTAGTCCATATTAACAAGTCAGTAGACAAAATTACAAATAAATCATTTGCTTCACATTCCAACAGCTATTCATCTGACTGCCAAAATGCTTTGGTTACTTGGTCAAATCCAGTCCTGAATGAGGGACAGAAAATACAGGGTGCAAGTGAGTGTAAACTACTACTTACTCAAAAATTTAAGTTCATGGAAACACTAATGAAATACATTTCAGATAAATGGAAATGTGCTGAAAGGATCATATTGAAACTACGCAAACATTGATGCTTTCACGGAAGTGTGAGTGACAACTTAAATATCCAAGATGGAACTATGTTTTCATTCAGCCATTGCAAGGTTCCAAATCTTAAATTAAATTAAAATGTAGTTTATTGAGCTGTTTGCGTAGTATTATTTTAGCATTACAGAAAAGTTTTTTTTTTTTTTACATTGAAAACACAAATAGCAGCTACTTGACAGGCTGAGACCATTTGCATCATGTGCAGGAAAAATGCTTTGTTTGAGTTTTGTTTTGGCTCCAATCAAATGCCCTTGGGGGGGGTAAGCTGACGTCAGGATGGAAGTGCCCTCCAAATGCGGACCCTCACGTTCCCCTTCACTTCCCATTGGGAAGCTGCACTTCATAAATCCTTGTCTAATGTTGTAAACCAGTGACTCCTCGACCTCCCTCGGCACAGGACCAGACAAAATGAGTTCCTCTCAGAAACACATTACAGACATGCAGCCAAAGCCAAATGGATTGAATGATTAAGATCATGTCCAAAGTTGCCCTTTTCCCCTGGAGCACCAGACACATTAGCATGGTGGGCAAACGTTCAAAATGAGTGTTAATAACTGCAATTTACTCAGCAATCACTGAATCTTAGACTTCATCGGTAAGAAGACAAGCCAATGACGGAAACAAGTGTGTGTTTTTAGAAACTTCTCAGAAATGGAACTTCTAGTTTTCGATTTTCATATCTACATTCCTGAGCATCTGTGCTCTTATTATGGCATCAGCCATGTTTCAGATATTCAGGAAATGGCAAAGTCTGATGTGTCCAAAGTGTTTAAAGAGCATAAGCTGTTCTTAATCAAGTTTAAACATGTTTCAGTGTTACTATGGGAACTACCTGCTGCCAAAGAGACTCACTGCTTTCAAAAAATTCTTTCTGCTTTCAACGTAGGCGAACAACTGCATGTTACACAACCCAACCCATGTTGACCATCCAGGACATTGAATTGACACAGACCTTGTGTGAGCGGCTAAAAAACCCATGTAAAACCAGCAATCATGGCCACATCATTTCCAACAATGATTTTGTTGCCTTGCAAAATGTGTAAATAAGATAAACAAAAGGCTCCCCTTTAACTACAATATACCAACCGATTTCTTCTTAGCCATAAATAAACAATCAAACAAACAAAATCACATCTGCTTTTACAAAAACAATGAAACAACCCATGCCAATGCATAAAAGAACCAGATGTAGAAGAATCAAAGGGTTTTCACATTTTTGCCCATTTTGTCTGAGTTGGTAATCTGGAGAAAGAGGATAATCCAACAGATGGTTTCGACAGCACGGGTTCAGGGTACTGAAGGAAGGTCTTGGACATGATCGTGACAGAGCAGAAACCGAGCAGCCAGAAAACAAAACCTTCCCCACGCAAACAAGGTATTTAGTGGGGAGGTCATAAAATGAGCTGCTCATCAGTTGTGGTCAAAACAGGGGTCCCTTTTGACAGGCATTATGTAATTTGTGTTTAATATCTTCATGGGTTTCTGACTTTTTAAAGGGCCCCTTCTCCTTCTTCCGTTGTGATGTCATGACCACAGTTGTTTTCAGAAGTGAACAACTAGTAGTTGTACACATATTGTGTTATGCCTTGTACATAAGTATCATTCAACGTTTGCCCCCACTCATTTCGCAAGACACCGCACTATGGATGAAAACTATAATTGTGCCGGATGTGCTCTGTAATCGGCTGACCACAGTGTTATTATTTTGCATACTTTGCAACGGGAAAAAGAACGGCTTATTGGAGATGTCAAAGCTTTCCCGACATTGGTTAAGCAGAGTTTGTCTGTGAGAATGTTGGGTATCTGGTCTGTGAGGGGATGGGTTTGGGGTCAAAGTTGAGAACCAGGGAGGGGTTGCAAGGGCCGATGAGGCTGCAGCAGACTGATACAGGAATGAGAATGCAAGAACCTCAACCTCTGTCATTCTATTCAGAGAAATAGTTCTCATTATTTCCAAAGAGAATTTACATGTACTTTATCTTCAGACACATCGTCTCATGCCTGAATCCCGATCCCGCTTTCCGCAGCCGTATAGTGCATATCCACACTTCAGATAAGTGCAGGTTAAAAGACGGTCCTGGAGGTGGTGAAGCACAGTGTTAAAGAACAATTTTTTTTTGGGATCATGATTGTCTGAAATGTGTACCTTGCACAGGAGTGCATACATGCATGAAATATCACATTGACAAACAAGCGAAGAAGCAGTGCCACTATCACTCATTTTAGCACATCAAACCAGAAAATATCTTCTTCCTTTCTCCGGAAAATGTCAACAACTGATCATGTAACATCAGATAACCCAGTGCTCCAAGTTCTTACTGAAGTCCCTTCACTGTCGACAAGATCTGAATGTGCAACCTTAGTGTGCATTGTGTATTGTTACCACGTGGAAGTTAAATGAAAACACTGCACTGAAAATACTTCCGACAGGTGATACCTTGCAGATTTTGCAGATTTTGCAGAACATCACAATGTTTTCCCAGCAAAAGAATCAAGATGCACAGAAGGGTGTACACTTGGGGTCTGGAAGAATGTGAGATGTGACATATGGGTTAAGTATAGTAACATGCAGCCTGGTCGAGAGAGGCCCTCGCTGTAGTCTAAGCAGAAGATGGTCAACAGAACTTTTTTTCCTGTACAGTAGAGAGGAGACTAAGCAGAGTAAACGAGTATTTCCTCGTGTCTCAATGTTTTCAGTGAGGGTTTAGGTGTCTGACAGATCTGACAGCTCCAGGGCCTCCCACCTTCTCCAGTACAAGGTTCTGGGCACAGTGTGAGCAACCTGGCCTCAGAGAGCATGCTGCTTCTGCTGGGCCTGGTGCATGTCCAAGGTAAGGAGCCAACATCTTGCTGCTGCTTCTTTCTTTCTACACTAAATGAAACCAAGAAGCATCTACTCACTCTTAGCTGGTTGCTGAGAAACACACGCTGAGCCTTGGGAGTGCAGCATTCTCACAATGCGAGTCACACTTCGGGAATAGGGCTTTGCAGCTTTGTCAGCGCTCGCTCCTGAGCGATGCTGCTGTAATACTCACTCCTTCCCATATGCTGACGCTCACAAACAAAATGACCACAACTGTGGCAAGAGCTGTGGGGACAGAAGCAAATGAACTGTAGGGAGCGAGATCATGCCCCCTAGAGGCAACAGTTGCTAAAACAAAGAGGTTGAGTGGGGTTGGGGGTGCAGAGGTGGGAGGAGGTGGTGGGCTACTCCAAGAACAGAGGTGTGAAGCTCAAGGAGGCTTCGCCATTGCAGTTGGACTTAACGGATCCGTCATGGGAAAACAGCCTCTATTTTCTTTTCATTACGGGAACAATCCCTCCACAAATCCGTCCAAACAACGGCAGAGGAACAGCGTATTCCTTCTGCTTGCCTCTGCAGAGGTGCACAAGGGTTGCAGCCAGTGGGACAGTAGTTGGACACTTTCCATAGGCGTTCAGGCCCATGTCACCGTGGAAACAACAACTGTGCCCATAATCAGACTTTTGAGTCTCGATGGCACTTCTCCATTCCCACAGTAATAACTTGCCCCTAACCTCTGAGCAGTGCCTACAACCATCATGTGTAGATGGAAAAGCAACCATTGACTGTTTGACTGAATTGACAGAAAACTGTTTGGATGAAAGAAGCATGACTTTCTGAATTCTCCATAATGTAAAGCCCAGGCCCAGTGCCAATCAAAAGTTTGAGTACAGTTGAAATCAGACCTGTCTGGGCCAGAAAACACAGAAACGAAATATTTGAGGAGTGGAAGTTGCACTTATGGACGCATGAGTCAAAATTCAAGATACTGGGTCCAATCAAAGAGTATTGATACAGATATCATGTAAGGTGCAGTCAGGTTTGTGGCTCATTGAGCAGTCCTTTATTCTTCAAGTTGAAATTCAGGTTCAAGTTGTTTTTATTGTCATTTATTTAGATAGCTTGTATACAGTGGAACGAAATGTTGTTTCTCTGGAGACCATGGTGCAACACAGAACAGCGTACAAGACTGTAAATAAATATGCAGGATGTGGATGTGGACATGGGCTGTGAACTGTAGGCAGTTTGTAGCGTATGGAGTCATGCTGGGTTAGCTGTTTGACTGTGTCAGGTGAGCGTTGGGAGGCAGCTGGGTGTTGAGTAATCTGACTGCCTCGGGGAAGAAACTGTTGCGGAGTCTGCTGGCGGTGGCACGGATGCTCCTGTACCTCCTGCCAGACGGCAACAGGGTGAAGAGTCCACGAGAGGAGTCGTCCACAATGCTGGTGGCTTTGTGGATGCAGCGGTTTTTGTATGAGGAGTCGATAGTGGATAGAGGTACTCCAATGATCATTATCATGATAACTTAAATACACTTCAAAGTTTACATTTACTTATTTAGTTGACACTTTTCTCCAAAGCAACTTACAACTTAACATTATAGTTGTTTACCCATTTATACAGCTGGGTAATTTTACTGGAGTAATTTAGGGTAAGTATCTTGGTCAGGGGTACTACAGCCAGAGGTGGGGCTCAGACCTACAACCTTAGGATCCAAAGGCAGTAGTTCTAATCACTACACTACCACCTGTCTCAAGTCATGCAAAAACTCTGTGTCAAAGGACAGTGAAGGAGAAGTAATGTCAATAATAAAATAAACTGGTTGGCATCAAGTGCACACAGATTTTTGACTGGTACTGTAGACGCTCACTTTAAATAGGAGGTCAGCTATATATCCATACACAGAAGGAGACTTTCAAAAACCAGCTGGAGCTACGGAATCATGATCATGGTCTGCACTGATCGATAGAATGTTTTCTCTTTCACCGCTAATGGACAGTTCGGTCCTGTTGATTGAGACAACAAAAATAGCACCTTTTAAAATTTAGTTCCCTGTTTCCATTTTCACAGTCTTTACAGTGGGAAAAGAGCCTGGTTAACAAGAAAAAAATCTCATATTGCTACAAAACACGTGCAGATGCTGTATTGCCAGGGGTCATTTTGGAGCGCAGGAAAGTGATGGAGAATGGCAAGTACTGGCACGGCAGCGGTCAGCTTGGCGCAGTTCTTCTCTAATTGGACTTCCCAAGCGAAGCCTGCTTCAGATCAGCATGACACAGCCTTCCGGTTTGCCGAGGGGCCCAAGAGCCGATTCTGCATGCATGTGAAACATCGCGGGATCTGTTTTGCGATCCATTCTGAAATCTGTTCTGAGATCTGTTCTGTGTTCTTTCAGAGAACAGGCTTGTGACATGTATAAGGGAGCAGGCGGACTTGGCTTTGAAATCTGACAACATGGGCACAAGCCCGGCTGGAAGGAGACGACACGCAGATGTGCGCTAAGGGAATCCTGACAGGACAGAGGTAATTTCACACTATCACTGATGACATTGCAGCTGGTTTTACGATCTCTGTCCAAGTCAAGGAGATGCGACAGAAATGTCACAATATGGTAGCGATGCTTCTGGGAGGCTGTCTTCACAGCAACAAGCAACAGACAAAGGCATTCCGCACTGCCTTCAAGAATAGGAACAGAATTCCTTATGATCCCAGCTGTGGATCACATTAGTGACCTGTAAACGTCTTCTGGAGCTCATATTAGTATAATCAAATAGCATATTTTTCTTTACTGTGAGTGTGGCAAGATGGATTAGACTTCTAAAAATGTCAATCAAATTTATTTCCTATACTTTCTTTTTCACAGCCCTTATACCCTTGCAGACAGTAAAATATGAGGCCAAGATATATGGGAGATTTTATGACATTCTCAAAGTTTTGTCTGCATACAGTTCACAATGTTAGGATTCCAAAGAGCATTTTTGCCGCATTCTATCAGGATAAGCAGCGGATCTGAACCATTAATGTCTGAAATAGAGAAACATGGATAACCAAAACGAGGCAATCAGTACCACAGCAAAGGATTAACTCTTGAACTATCAATAACCCGACAAGCCAGTTGTCTACTGATTTCTCAGGTAGTGGGAGGACTGAGACAATATTAGCAACAGTATTCACTGGAGTTACACAACCCCCTCTCCGCAGATGGATAAGGGGCAAATAAGGCTTGCTTGAACACGGGGGGGTGCATCCTCCCTTTTTACACCTATGTGATGTGTAATAGCTTGTACAGTTAAGGAGTACAACCAGCAACATACAATGGAATTGCTAAGTTGATCAGAGCCATCTGCTCATTTCTACTTTCCTACCAATCTGTGGTGATGCCAGAGGAGCAAGGAAGCAGCAGAAAACAAAGATGAGTCACAAACCTGTCACGGTAAAGCCGAGCTGGAACATGTCTCCTCATTAAACGGAGCCAGAATGACCTAGGGGAAACACTCTCCCATAATTCTGACCAACATGGCCACTGTTTTAAGTCTTTGAAACCCCACACTGGAGTTATTTTTTTCCATGCATGCAAAATGCAAGGATTCCCTGGCCTTGTCTCGCTATTAATGTGACCGCGGTCAACCGCTGTGAGGTTTCCTCAAGCCGTACCTTCACCCACTGCTGATCCCAGCCAATGTGTGCAGCGCTGGAAATTCCAACACACCGGCCCAACCTCAGAGTCGTACCCCTTACCCCACCCGTGCTTGGACACCCCTCCACAGAGGGCAATTTTCCTATTGTGGAACTCTACCAAGCCACCTCACCTGGAAACAATCTGTAACACAACCGTAATGTCCTGACATGAAAGCCCCATCCCTCTCTTTGATTGTCTCTCCCTGGTAGGCATAAGGTGCTGGAGGTGGCCTCTCCGTAATCCTCCGAAATGAAATGGGATGAGGAAGAAGGACAAATATTTATGCATCAAAGAGCATTAGGCAAACTATGTGTGCGGAACAAAACTCTGATGCACTCAGTTGGAGGAAAAGAAAAATGAGACCAACTATAGAACACTTAGAAGCTGAAATAAGGTGTTTGTTGACAAACATTATAAACCTAGTGGTTTTCTTCTCTAAGCCACTTGCTTGCTTTACACGCGGAGGTGAATGAACCTTAATACATGAGGTGAGGTTCCCTGCCCATGAGGATAAATCCTACATAGTGTATAGACACCACTCCTGATGGAACCAGGTTTCCTCCACCTTCCTGCTATGCTTCTTGGAAGCAGGAGGTGTTGTACAACACGTGAGCAATTGTATTTTCTTTAATAACCCTCTATTGATGGGTCCAAGGGATTTTCTCCAGAATCAACACGCCAAACCCCATTTCCTCCTTTCTCCTTGTTTCTTCCTGGCAACTTGCACTCTCTTGCATTGGCTGATGTGAAAGCAGGGGAGGTGAGGTAGACTAGGGGCTAAGGTCATTTGTAATTACAGACTGGGGGCCCCTCTTTGTGGAAGGAGACTCACTGATGAATTAAGAGCCACTTTAAAAGATCTCATGCAAGAGGTCAAGGGTAGCTGTTTCCTCACTGGGTACAAAATGCTGCACAAAAGCCTAAAATTGCATGTCACTAGAGTTTACTGAAACCACCTTGTAATGAAGGGAATGTGGTAGAAAGCATGCTTTTATGTATGTGGGGGACTTTATTATTGTAAGGTGAGGTGTCTGTGGTCCCGGCAGGGAGTCTGGGCAGCCGTCCTTATCACAGCAGGAACGAGGCAGAGATCTGATCTGTATCACCTCTTTAACTATAATGTTTCACTTTGCAGAATGCCTACTTTGCACAGGAATAGAACCTTTTTTGTAATTGAAACAAAATGTGGACTCCAAGCACGCAGGCACATCAGGGTGGTCCACATATTGGCCATGTGGGCTAAGGAGCTGTATAATGGACAGTCCCTGAGCATACTTTCAGGCCACAGTGAGATCCCACCAACACAACAGTGTTCTTGTAATTTGCGGCAGACAGAGGCTTGGGGAAGGATGTCCGGGGACCCTCCATGTGATTTGAGTTGTCTGATTAGGAATAATTCAATAAGTGAGTGAAAGGACGAGTGCATGGGGGGACGTGTAAAGCAAAAAGGCAATACTCACTAGGGCCTTTGTCCACTTCATTCCCAGCTATGGCTGCCCACCTTTATGAGCAAGTCACGAGCCCATTAAGCAGAGGGCCAGTCCCCAACACCCACTGTGTCTCCCTCTATCACTGGATGTTCCTACTTTATCCAGGTCAGCAAACCCTTGGAACTCAGCTATGTACCAGCTAGCCAACACATTCTGTCACTACCATATCAGCCACCTTTAATCTCCATTCTTATATCATCTGCTCACATATCCAGGATTTCTTATCATAATCTTTAAATGGATCTCGTAACCAGTGTCCTTTTAGCATGTTATTAGATTAACAACCATCAAAACATGCATATCAGCACAGAAGGTCACTTTTATCTTATGGGTCTGTTTTATTTGCAGTCACTGACTCCCTGGCCTGAAAGCTGAAGGGTTTGAAAATACAGGCCTTATTTTACTGTCAACCCTCTAACCAAATCGGGTGAAGGAGAATATTTAACTGGTGATACCACATAATCTGACCAGACGGACAAAACTTCCAGATAAACTAAGTCACTTCAAAATGCGATTATGTCTCAGTTTTAAAGCAAAAGTCATAGCAGCGGTTTCAGTGGATAAACTTGTCCCATACCTGCAAGTCCAGTTACAGAGAATCTTTTATGGTTCATTCTTATGCCATGACATGATTGCATGTAGGTAATGCACATGAGTTTGATGCCAAGTGCACTGAAACATCATTTTAAAGACAAAACCTGATGAGTCTCATCTTTGTGAAACATTCAGATAGCATAACAGATTCCTGTGTATTTTAATACAATTTTAATAATACAACTACCTTTATTTGGGGCTATGAGCTACACGGTTCATTCCAGATCAACGTCAGGTCTACATTAGCTTGTTATCTGATAACACTGAAAAGAGGAGAACACTCTTCTCCTACTTCGGAGTCTGGCCTTGTGCCCATGTGACCCCCTGTCTTTCATGGGGCTATCATGATAATCTGCCCTCCGCAGCCAGGCCAGCCTCAGCCTTCCATCACCCTGGTCTTCATAGCCATCTTTGTCCTGTCCTCTGAAGTCGAAGCCAATGCATTCATACTCCACCTTTGAGGAAGGTGTAAAGGGGCAGATTATAGAACAGTGCTGGCAAACATGGAAAAGGAAATACAGTGCAGGACTGGAGACTAGAGGGTAACCAGACTAGGGGTTGTTTTCTTTGATAGGCTGTAAAGTTTTATATCCAATTGCTGTTACTGACTCCCAAGCAGGAAGCGGGGCTTATAACTACAGCTGGCACAAAGAAAATCTGAATGGAACGGCTTAAGTCCGCACCACATGTTTTTATTCGGCTCCCTGTGAGCATACCCCAGCAGAGAGCTGCAAACCATCGTCCTCCTGCAAAACAACAACACGGGGGCCACTTGGAAATCTCTGTACTCTCACCAGCTGCCATTACCAAAACAGGAAAACGTATATAAAACACAAGGGTTTACATTTTATTTTACAGCAGCAAAGAGACTACAAGAAAAGACCTTTCCATTTTAGGATTGACACTTCAGACGCTCAGATGAGAATACAGGAAGAGGGATACATAAGGACATTAAATCTTTTTTATTTTTAAACACCTAAATTTAGAGCTAGAAACTGATGTACTCTTGAATTCTCATTTTACCTAAACCTCAAGCAGCATGACTAAGCAATGCGCATGACATGGATTTTAGGTCTGGATAAGGTAAAGGAATAAATACATAACACAGAGAGCTGATTCCAGTGACAGAACCACATGGAGACCATTGTTCCCAGGTTGTCTTAGCTGTAGGCCCCCAGGCCCCAACAAAGACCCTCCTTTCCCCCGGAAGCTTTTCCTTTGACAAGCAGCACTCATTCACATATTTTTCTGAGTCAACGGAAGGCATTATTGGGTAAGGAGAATTGATTCGTCTTGCTTTTTGGCTACAAGGCCCATAAATAATTTAATTAATTGACTGACATTGCTCTTGGCGGGGGGTTTGTAATGGTGGTTACATTTTAGTTTTAATGTTCTGAGGATGTGGGCTGGTTGCAATGAGGTTGTTTTGGGAGCAAGGGGTGAAAGGTCAGCAGAATGAAGCCAGAGATCCTCTGGAGATGTAATATTTTTAATATGGGATGTGGTTGTTTTTAATCCTTCTGGTACAATTTATTGTAATTCGATACAACTGTAAAGTGTCTCCCAAGAGACAAACAAGTTAAAAATGGCAGTGTTCTCTCAGCATAACCCATTGAGAGTTGACTTCATGATTTTTTGAGGCATTGGAAAGCACTGTTATCATTCAGGATCAGGAAAAGGACAAGGAGTACGTAAACACGGAGCAGAGCCACAAGATAATGCGATCGTGCGAATTCAGTCTTAACCGCAACCTCAAGAGTTGTGTTCACCATTCTAATTCTCAAAGACTCAACATGAAACCAACAGTTCTTTATTAACCATTCTATTTCAATATATCTGACCTATGCAGATGAACTGTGAATTAAATTGTGGATAAACTGTGCACCCAGAAAAGTCAGCAGCAAAGGGTCAAGGTCAGTAACAAACCAAGGAGGGAATTACAACTGTACCTATTGGTGTCACATGATAGCATATATAAAGAGATTGTTCAGAGTGACACTTTTTCACTTTCTCTGTACTGAAGATAGCATCTCATCTGACGCTGAAATGTGAGCAAATAGCCCTGTGTGCAACTAAGAATCAAACTGAATAACTAAAGGAAGGATGATTTAATCTCTTTGGATTTTTTGGGGTGAGGAATGAGTGATCAGTCATTTCCCTTTCTACTTCCTCACATCTATATATGCCTGACATGATATGCATGCAATAATAGCTCATTTTAAACATCTCTTGCTGACTGAACAGCACTAAATTTGGGATATAAGAAATAAGATGACATTTTCTGAGTGTAATCCAAAACTGATGCAATGCTGATGAAGCCATGTGACTTCATAAACCAGGCTAAATGTAAAATCTGGACAGTTATCATAACAATTGCATGTGCTGATGTTCTGTGACTGAGGACCAGTTTTTTTACCTTCGTTCATTCATTCTGCGTTATATGATGGGAGGTAACTAATCATCACTGTTTAAAAGATGAAGGTACTGTGAAACCATAGTCTATAGGTTTTGAGATTGTGGGGAAGTTGTGGATGGATGGTGTAAATAAACCATCTGTGAGCTAGGTTGATGCATAGGAACAGACTGCAGGATAGAAGTGGAACTGGGGTAGATGATGTGTAAGAAAAAATGTGCCACTTCCCATGTCTCTGGATATGAAACATGACCAAACTGGATAAGGGACCTGTTTGAAAGAACATTGTTGTCTCATGTAGGACATTCTGAAACATTTGGTGAATGAGTGCTGCGTTCTTTTGATTTTCTCTCCTCCTCTTGACCATGGTTTCAGTGGTCAGCATCATCACAGTGCCTACAGTGTGACCCCAAGTGTTAAAAAAACACAGACATTAGATGTGGAGCATTCCTGAGGCCCAGCTTCCAGAGCGGTACCGTTGTGGGCAGTGTGCCGCAGTGCAATACTGTCTTGCCATGTCAATCAGCTGTCCATGTCTCATTTTTTCCCAAAACACTATTTTTTTGCACATTTAGCACCATGAAAGGATTTACTCAACCAAGACAAAAGTAAGTAAGCAAACACAGAGGAATTCACTGAGCAATTTGTATAAAGTCCAGCATCACATTCTGCATCACACTACAAGAAACCCTGTTTAGTACATAGCTACGCTTTTCCCGTATCTGTTTGGGTTTGAATAGTCCTGTTTGTAATGTGCTGAGGCATGTCATTCTCTCCCGCATCCATGGTCACATCCCCAGTAGAATGTTTCCAGCTGTCAAGTAATGAAACATGAAGAGGCGTATTCATTTAGTGAAAATGAGCCACAAGTCAACTTGAATCTGCACAATGAGGACAGTGACTGTAGGAAGAGAAATGAAGACATTCATAGTCTTCTTTATCAACAATGACCTCCTGGTCCTCCTTATGATGTGAGGTTCTGGAACAGTGTTTGGTCTGTATGCACTTAAACCACTATCCCACTGGCTCTGTTAGATAGGGAGATGTTCTGGGACCTTGGAATGAAGCAGGTGGAAGGAAGTAATAGAAAATACCTACTGATCACCTGAAGTGGAATCTGGGGATGACAGGGGGTGGATCTGAGCTCTTGTTTTAAGGAACATTCTTTATTGGAAAGGCAGTGACAGAAGCAGAAGGCATTTCAGTTGCATTATCACCTGGATGGTGGGAACACATGGGTATTTGGTGGCTCTCATTAGTGGCCCTTCTTTCTGAGATCTCGGAGGGTCTTTAAAGAGTCTGGCCTAACCATAGTCTTGCTGAAAAGCACCCTAGAGACTTGCAGAGCTGTGAATTTCACACCACCATGCCTAACCTGTTGCCTTACTGTAATGTTACAAAAGGAGGGACCATCTTGTGTGGGAGGTGCAGCGTACAGTACTGTGGAGTGTGCATGAGCAGAAGATTGTGTAGAAAAATGGTGGAATGTGCAGGTATGCAAGCTGGCCACCTGGATATGACTTGACTACCACAATAAGGTGCTGATTCCCCAAATCCTGCTGTGTCATGTTTTCTTTTCTTCCTATCAAGCAACAGGGAAAAATATAAAATTTTCCAACCAAGGTAAAAAGCGCTGAAGAAGTAAGCCAGAGCCCCGACCACAAACAATCCTCATGTTTGTCACACCAGCCAGGCAAAAACTCCCAGAATGATTTGACTTGACCAAGCAGAAACCTTCATTGTGTGGTACAAGGTTCTGGAAAGTTTGTGACAGCCCCAATGACACTGACAAAGATCCCAGAGCTACACACTTTCATGTAAATAAGCTGTGAGAGGTCTAAAACAGGATATTACTGATATTATTCATTTCAAAGGTAATAGTACAATCCCGTATCTGGATGCTACAGCCTCAGCTGTGGAGTATATAAAGACGAGATGATGGCAGAGAGAGAGACTTTCTGGCCCAGTGGAATTACAAATGTGTTGGGTTACTGCCTTTTCCCTCTTCACTAAAAAATGACAAGGTCTGGGCCCCGAATGACAATCAATCTCCTTGCAACCTCCAGGCTCCATCCCGACTCTGTTATAACCTTGTCCACTGCCTAGCTGCCAAATGCTCATATAGAAACAGCAACAAGCGAGGCTAGACACATTGCGATCTGGGGTTGAGTTGAGATCGGTTCTTTGTTCGCTGTCATACAGGACAGCTAGGAGAAAACTTCTGTTGAAGGAAAGTGCCTGGAAGATGTCACAGCCTGGGCCACAGTTTCAGCATCCAAGCCATAGTGGTTTAAGAAAAACAACAGCACTAACAGCAGGACTTTTCCAGTGAAAGCCGGAAAAACAGAAGAGGTGTTTTCCATTGCAAAGGAAAATAAAAACAATAGTGCTTGAGAACTGATATTGGGACTTGGTGTTGGGTTTCCTGCAGGAAACACCTCTTCCACCATGAAGAGAAAAGGAGAGACACCATACAATGTACTGCCATACAAATTGCTGAGACCCCTAAACCCATATTTCAGTTCTCTCTGTAAATCCTCTCATTAAAGACCTCAGACCACAAAGTCTCTTTAACGGTGAGATAACAGCTTCCCTTTTGCTGTACACTTAATTGAAATCTTAAATGAAATCTACTGCAGTAATGTGTGCTCTGTACATCTGCAAAGCCGCGTGTTTCAGTTGCATTCTTGTTAAAATGTAATTAGCTCATGACATCAAAAGATATTCCCCCATATATTCTGCACTACAAAATCCACCAAGACCTCATTATCCTACCCACACAAAGGGCATCTCCCACCTTGTACATCACACTGCAGTTTTACATAGAAATCCATGTAAAACAAGGATGGCAATAAAACCCTTGTCAACTATATGTCTTTTTTCCAAATAAATTGCTTGAAATTCTTGTGGTCTTCGTAAAATAGAGGGCAGTGGTGAAATCCTATGGTCTGCAGTGTTGCCGTAAAGATGGAAAGGGTATCACTTGTTGGGCATACTTTTTATTCAGCGTGGTTTTGACTCCTCTCTGTATGCAGTTTGAGAAAAACCCAAGTGAATTTTGACATATTATGATTCATCCTTCATATTTAATAACACTAATCATCTAGAGCCCAATTCTGCAGGTGCAGATGAGCAGCAGTTATCGGAATTAACCCTACTATGTGCCATAAAAATGTTGTGTAATGGTATGACCCTGTATGGGAAGAGTGCTGGAATAAGATAAAAAGAATAAAATAAGAAGAGAGTAGACTTTGTATAATTCCATATAATTTGTGTTTGCCATTTTGTTGAAATTATATAGATTGCAGCTAGCCAGTGTTAACAAGACATTTCTTTGTGTTTTTTGCTTTCACCAATTTTAAGATAAGATCAAAATCTTCTTTAAATGCACATGATATTTACATTTCTTCTTGTAGATTTGTGTTTTCTCCATTACGCCATCATATTATCTGTACTCCATTGTAGATGTCTGTGTGATTTTTTTAAAAAAAGTTCCAAGTATACCTTTACCTGTTTTACTTCTAAATTTAGCAATATTTGATTGTTACTGGGCTAGGTTGTTGAAATTTGGACAGTGACCATTTTTTGAATTCAATGCATTCAAAGAAAAACTTAAGGTACAGGTATAAATGGCTATTGTTAACAACAGAAAATAACTGGACGCTGATCGAGAAGACTGCATTACTAAGGAGCATTGGGAAGATGGCAAAATTAAACCTTGTGGATAATAGACATTGTTCCACTGATGTATGGATGAGTGACACATTGTAAGTAGTGTATCTAGCAGTGTAAGTCAACCTCGGTAAATAAGGTGTGTGGGCTGGTAACACTACATAGAGTTCATTGGAAGTCGCTTTGGACAAAAGCGTCCGCTAAATAAATAAATGGAAATGTAAATAGGCTGCAGTGCTAGCTGACGATCTGCAAGGTTCTTTATCTGCTAGTACCTCAGTGAAATCTCCAAGAAATTTATACTGCAATTAACAGGAACGACATATAGAGAGCACTTTACTTACAGAGAATAGAGTATTTTGCAAAGAATATACTCTGCACTGTTAAAAAAAAATGTTGGAGTATGAACAAAAAGAAGTTTCAAAAGTGCTTCTGGAAGTGGCTCTCTGTGTACAGTTGGATTTCATGGGAGATCAAAGTCGGATCCTCAGGCTTGTGCTCTACAAAGATTGCTTTTTCAGTTCAGATTGTTTAAATTAAAGACAGACCTCTTAATTTTAGATGGGCTTTTTCAAGTATACAGTCTGAAATACAAGGCTATTATATAACATCTAATTGCTCTCTGTGTTGCCATTAACAGGGAAAGTAGCCACATTACACAAAGAACAAGTGAATGAAATGGCTTATAAGAGGCAATTTGAACTTCTCCTATGGCAACCTAAGAAAAGGGACATGATCATTAAGGAGTCTGAGGCTTCACACAACTATGAGGTCTCAGTGGGAAATTTCACCAAATTTTACTTTCCACTGCAGCTAAATGTGGATATGGATGTGGAAAATAAGGATAATAGAAAAAAATCATCATTGTTCTTTTCAAAATAAGTCTCAGATCACAGAGAGTGCACCAGCTTCTGTGAAGGTATTGAAAGACAGATTAATTCGATATGAAATTAAATAACTGGCAATATTCTTTTGACAGGCTAATGGGATTGGATTCAGAATGACTAACTGCAGAGGACTAAGACCAAGAATATTATGTTTAAGAAAGGCTTCCAATATACACAGAAAAGAGTGGTTTTAGACAACAACATGTCATTGTTTTGGGATGTGACAAGTAATAATTAGGCTGAAGCAGGTTTTTAAATTAACTAATAGCTTTATTTAAGATGTGAGAATGATGAGCCTTTTGTCAGATTTTAGATTTTAGAGAACGTTTTAAAAAGCTGAACTCCAGTGTTGTATTGACCGGCAATTAGACTTTACTACCGCAACTTGGTGAGGACTGGAAAGCCTGGGCTGATCTGCTCCTGGTAAGTTAGTCAATCTCTAGTCTGATCTTTGAGAAAACACTTAATCAAATTACTATTGTGTGTCCTGAGGGGGATATTGAAGGGGTGGGACAGGATAACCTCTGCCGTGAGGGTGTAGCCACTGATGGGTGGAATGTTTCCACTTGAAGCAGAATTTGGATATGGTGGGTGCAATTGTGTAGGGTCCAAGGGTAAAGGAAGGGCAGCAAGAGAAGAAGAACGCACAACTTCAGCAGTATTCCAGCCCTGGGGGGAAAAAGAGAGAATGTGGTGCTTAGAGGTTATAATGTACATGTCACCAGTCAATGCAGGTACATATGAGTCATGGGTGGAGGCATCCTGTAAAGTCCACCTAAGGCAAAATGAAGGGTGCAGAGAGAGGGGAATAGAGAGGGTGTTGGGATGGATTTCTGGGGTGTTGGACCAAGTGGTGAAACTTTCATTTCTCAAGACTGACCTTCTCATTTGTCCTCACATTCTTCCTGAAACTGGTGTGGTGTTTCACTTTTGGCCAATATTTATGTCTCCATGGCAATGGCTGCCCGCCTGTCACTTTGGATGTGGGTGTTACTTTTTTAGGTTGTAGTTGGGAGCTTTTAAGCTCCCCCAACAGCCCCACTGCAGCATGGGCTGAGTTTTTCAGGCCAACTTTCAGTATGGTGTCCACATGATTATATCTCTGCTGCATGTGGACAATCCCAGACAACCATTTCCCATTGATTACCTCCTCACGGACGTAAAATGCCATCTGAAGGTGCCCTCTTCTGCTATGAGTATTGCTTATGTACATGATACCCTATGACTCCAGGCTCCACCGACACCCCATGCTCACAGTCCCACAATACAGGATGAAGGCCGTAGTCAAGGCCGAGTCAAGGCCGTAGTCTCAAGGGGCATTTGCATGCCATAAAGCTTGCAAGTGACGTTGTTGTTCCATAGAAGAAACAAACATTGAGCCAGAGCCCTTGTTCTGTCTTTCGGTGATTTATATATTGCATGGCTTTGCATGTTTATACTGAAATTCTGCCAGACAGTTATGGAGAGAAATTATAGACCACTACAATGACTCAGCGACAGGGGAAGCCTTGTGATCTGAAAAGGAAAATTAGAAGTGAGGGGATGCTAAGTGGAGTAAGTCAAGTGAGCGTGGATGACTTCCTGAGATGTGGACACATCCACACCCTCCAACTCCTTGACCTCCTGGAAGAGTCCAGTCCACCTCTCCCTCTTCCAGGCCGGACCCATGTGGAAACCAGGGTGGTGGGGGTGTGGTCATCAGTGGTCAGAGGTCACAATGATGACAGTGCACACACCCCACAAACAAAACACTGGGGGCTGGTTTGGGCACTAGTCTGGCTTCCTTGCAACAGCCCCCCCTCCTCCAGCCCCCTGAAAACCTGCTAGATAAAAAAAGACTCAAGGATCAGACCAGTCCTTGGAAAAACACCACTGGGGTCGTGGGTCAGTCTGTGAGATCACATGCTGCTTTCATCCTGTGCAAAGCTCATTTACAGGGAATGTGGGCCTGTTCCCATTGAGGCGGTGTGGGGTTGCTCTGTTTGCCTATGCTAAAGACCCGTTTGGACTCCATATTCTGCCATCCCTGTTTGTTTTTCTTGTCTGTGTGATGCTGACACTCTTTGCGTCCTTGTACCTGCACTGCTGCGGGAACATATGACAAGGTTTGCACCAAACTATGACTTCTGTTACAATCCAAATATGCAGCAGAAGTGAACGAAGGGAGAGCAAAAAAGACTGAAAACAAACAATCAAAAACAGAAGACTTCTTGACACCTCTCCCATCCCCGTCCCCTCACACCAATATTCAGTCTCTCCAGAGTTCCGTAGACAATGCCACTCACATTTGTTTACCATCGAGAAAGAAATTTTGTTTGTCTCCTTAAGGCAAGCATGGACCTTCCCAGAATTCAAAGCAGCAGCTGCAAGGCAGTGGCCCAGCCTGTTGCAAGTGGGTCGATGGGATATTCCAGAGCTGGGTGACTTGAAATATGCCTCTTTTTACAGCCTTGGGAGATAAATAAAAAGGCAGCAAAGCACAGAGGGTACAGTAAAGAGCCAAATGTATTACTCTGAACTTCACACAGAACCTCTGCAGGCAGCTTTTCACAGTTCAATCCATAAGGGAACCATTCAGACAAAATGCTTTTAACAAACCAAATGGTACTTTACGGTATGTCGACTGGAGCCAGAGAACGTGGGGGTGAGACCTCAATCATGACAGATGTTTCTTGAACATCTTCCCATATTGGGAGCGATGCGTGGTGCCAATGGTGAAGCCAGACTGACATGTGGGCCCTGACGAGTCCAAAACACGCGATGGCTTTTCAGCGCCAGATCATGGCTAACGCTCAGCACTGTTTCATCACGCTGACAGTGGAGCACAATGTCAGAAACCCATCTATTAAGCAATTTCAGAACTGCTTGTGTTAAAGTGCATTTAAGAAATCACTAAGGGGAAAAAATGTCCTTTTAAAATCCCAAATTACATTCTTCCAGTATGCTTGAAAACGTAATTCCAAAAGTAATGTGAAAAAAGGGAAAATTGTCCATCAATTTGGCATAAATTGTTTTGTGAAACTATGAAATGAACCATTAAAATCACAAGAGCCATACATGCATTGGTTCAAGCCTCAGGTGAAAAATAAGCAACAGGTGAAGCAAGGCCATTTGTTACATGTTCCCCAGCACCTATTTGCATGTGCTACATTTACATATTTATTTATTTAGCTATTTTTTCTTCAAAGTGACTTAGAATGGCTAGCAACCTACAGCTATTACACCATTAATAAACCTGAGTAATTTTTACTGGAGCAATAATTGGAAAGTACATTGGTCAAGGCTACAACAACAGAAAATGGGATTTGAACTTGGGTCTTTCAGGTGTAAGGTGGCAGATCTAACTTCAATACTACCAGCTACGGTAAGGGGTTCTGCACTAATTTGGCCGAGAGAGTGAAGGACTGTAGGAGGAAATATGCTATCGGTTCCCAGGGCAAGAAAGCGGAAGGAAGACAAGAGATTTCAGCTTGGGGTTGGAACAATAACGTATGGTCTCTGTTGAGGTGCCCCACAAATAAAACCTGGTTTGGTTCTCCAAAACAAGCTGTCTCTGAAGCCAACTCAATGTCTTGAGACTCATTCAGTCCATTCTGCTCCCAGCTCAGTATTCCTATGTTCCACTAACAGTGGTTTAGTTTTGCTGAAAGGCATGTACAGGGATGTTCTACAGCCTACCCAGCAAACCAGAGGGAAGAAAAAAGTCCAAGACTGGATAAATGGGAAGGACATGACAGCGTGTCTTAGCCTCTCTTCACAGCGTGCCTTAGATCTCTCTTTACTTGCTTGGCCTTGCTTGGTGTTTTGTATGGATTGCCTGGCCAGCAGCAGTAACAGAACTTGAAAACGTTGGGGGAGAAGATTACCAGACACACAGCAATTTTCCAAATGCATGACAGAAATGCATTTTTGCATTCCTCTTTCCAGATGACAGATTTAGAGTCCAAAGTTCTATTTCAAAGTATCCACCAAACAGTATCATCAACAGAAGCTTTTTGCAGAAAAGATCACATTAATAGACTTTTGAAGGCTTGTTAATGTTAAACCAAATTATTCATTTACCTGTTATTTTTCACCAAAGCAACTTACAGTGTTAAGCTGCTAACAACTATTTACCCAGTTAGGTAGCAGGGCAATTTTTACCATGCACCTTGCTCAAGGGTCCTACAGACAAACTAGCAATCTTCTGATCCAAAGGCAGCAATGCTAACCACTATGCTATCAGCTGCCCCTGTTCGATTTATCTTTAGAAATTAGTTGAAGCTCCATGAAGAAATGCTCAAAAATTGGTTGAATTATAAGCAAAAATATATCACAACTTCTCAAAGTAGATAGGCTGTTTTGCCAAGGTTCTGCATAAACCATTTGAAGAGACAGTATTGTCAATACAGTCCAAAGTGCAAGAGGTAAAATCCCAATAACACATCATGATTTACAGGTAAGTAACACAGATGAAGACGTTACAGCAACACTGGCTCAGCACATTGCAGGGGTGCTCTATAAATAGGCCTCTGGAGCTATTTGGATTTGTATCTAATTGTCCTTACAAAGTGTTTCCACATGTCTGTTGGATGCACCAGTGTCTGCCGAGCAGATAGACGACTCTGTTCTGTGAACCAGGACAACGCAGGCTGCCCTCTCTGAGCTTTGTCAATGTCAGCTCCAAACACTGGAAAATCCAGAGAACTTGTCCACGATCACCGATACGGCACCGTTCTCACACATGCAACAGTGTGAACGTGCGGTCCTCTCTAAAGTTCATCTTAATTTAATTGAACTACTAAAATGTTTAGATGTAAGGCCTCACTCAATTATATTTGATTAAATTCTTGAAATTTTCATTCTTTAGAAAAACAAAACAAATGCAAAACACACTAAATGGGCCCAGGCAGATCTAAACTATGATTTGATTATGTTAACTAGAATGCAAACAATTATTGTGTAATACTTAGTTTCCTCATCAAAAGACATTGTTCCAACAGACCATTTGTTTTTCCAGATGCACTTGGGAAGTGGTGTGAAAAATTGTACTTTTGTGTGTGCTTTTCTGATTAAATGCATGAAAATGGCCTGTAACAGCTTCTTTGTGGCTTTATCTTTACTGTTTCCACTTATACTAAGGGGCTTTTGCTCCCATTATAAATACTCAGCCATCCATTATTACTAACCATTTGTCCAATGCTGGGTCATAGTGGTCCACAGTCTACCCTTGAAGCACGGGGCATGGGGCAATGTACATCCTAGGTAGGATGGTAGTCATTCATTTCGTAATCTCATGAGGCAATCAATTTAGAGTCACCAGTTCACCTAAAACAAGTGTCTTTGGAAGGAAACCAGAGTACCTGGAGGAAACCCACATGAACATTCGAAGAACACGGAAACTAACCACATAGAAAGAGAGATTTGAACCCAGGTCCAACCCTAGAGCCCACTACCTGCTACCCACTATGAACATTTAGATGCAATTTTCAGTAACCTATCCTTTAGGAATAATACATTATGTTGATTTTATCAGACAATTTATCAATTCACTGCAGTTTGAAACATCATCGCTTTCTTTCAGGTATACCTCAGTTCACTATACTACCTTGTTACTAGTTTAGTTTTATTGTGGTGATAGGTGCATACTTGTATATAACCACCTGAATCCTTTTAGCATGCATGCAATTCCAGCTTCCTTTAAACACTATTTAATGTCATTTATCTGACACGTTCATCTAAAGCAACATAGAATGTTAGTATTTATGCTAATCAACTTACAATGATTTACACATTTATACGCCTAGATAATTTATAGTGGGGATTCAAAACAGGACCTTTGACTGGCAAGAGCTCTAATCACTAGACTACATGCCGCGTCCACCAAACAGTCTAACTGAATGTATAATAACACCAAACAAATTGCTTCATTCTAGATTCAGGCAAATGAGAGAGGAAAGTGTGCAGAGCATGTTTGAATTCTTGTTTAGCTCCGATAAACAGTTTACATTGCCCGTCCCTGAGAGACATTAGGAGTCTTAAACAGGGACAATTAACAGGCACTTCAGAGACATCAATAGGTAGCTGTGAATGGAGCTGCTCCACAACTGAAAATATTTATTTGGAGTCAGATGGGTAAAAAAAGTCTTGTGTGCCATTTTCAAATTGCAAACATTTGGCCTCCAATTAGCTGTCCTTGCAAGTGAATCTTTATTTAAGACAGAGCGGCTCAATGCCGTGCTTCTCTGTTTTTTGGCACGCATTGACCTTCCCAGTGCTGGGACAGCCCTGTCTATTGAAGAAAATCTCACTGCAGAATGGTTTTACCCAGAACGCCCTTGGTTTGCTCTTCACGGCCTCTCTGCTTCTGATACCCAGTGCCGACTCAGCTGTGAAACCCTAGATAGTATAGAAGGGTTATGGCTGTGACTTTGGCTCGTGCTGGGTTTGAAATGGAAGAAACACAGTGTGAAGCTGCTGTGCTGGATACACCACCCAAGTTTTCACATCTGGGTTTTTTCAGTAGTTTAAAAAAATGAAATTAAAAAAAATCACAAAATTGCAGGACGTTTGGATAATGTATGCAGAGCCTGCTGCCATCTTGTTGATTGCTGTCTGCAACCAATTTGCACAGCATTAGTAGCAGGAAGCCCGTGAGTCCATCTGGTGAGGTGGGACTGTCAAGATCACAGCATGTCCTTGTCCAGGACCCACAAAACCGGAGTTGGGCTTGTATGATCGCTACAAAATCTTAACTTCCATAAAGATAAGGCTGCCATAGCTTAAGCAATTTTGTTAAATAACTGTTTATTTCAAACCTTGTCCTTGAAGCACAATGTAGCAGGAAGATATGTGCAAAGTGCTCATCCGAAGGACAGATGAGATCAGCTGGCATATCTCCACCAACAAATTTCTCCACTGACATTTCATCTACAGCCTATCATAAATCGTTTTATGCTATCCTGTGTAAAAGGCAAACTACATCACAGGTAGTGATCTAACACATAAAGACCCATGCCAATTTTGACCTCAGGATCATTCAGGTACAAGAATGCCAACAAGAGAAAAATAACAGGCCAGCTTCACTGTCCGAGGTAGACACCAATATTATGCGACAAGAGAATATTAAAAAACTTAAGAGAAATTGGCAGGTGAAAATCTTGCTATAACCGCTCAAGCTATGTAATACCAACACGGCTTCTCAAGGACAAAAAATTTGGATGGTTGCGCTGAACACCAAATTATGCGTGAGACAACCTCCAAGTAGACATGGCTGCCAAAGCATGCAAAACACCAATTATGTACATACCAGTGGCCCTGTGTTAAATAGTTGCACTGTGATTGACTGCACTTGTTATTAAATCATGCCAAATAATCCTGGGTCCTTTCAATCATTTTACAGTATTTCAAAGCATAGTTTCACAAGGAAAGAATAGTTAGGACAGGCAGTTTATTAGTTTTTTCCAAACTTTGAAAGAGAAAACAGGCATTTCATCGATGATGAAGTGTATCAACAACACTTTGCGTGCAGCTTGTTTGGGGTGGACAGAGGTGTAGCAAAGCCCCTATAAAGGATTTGCAAATGAAAGGCTGATGGTTTAAGCCAAAAGTGGGGGTCTGCAATAGCATACTTATTATGGTACTGTCCTCATTTCTTAGTTGCAGCTGTATAAATTCATAAAAACTGGAGAAAAGTATCAGATAAGTGATAAATTATCATCTGAGATGCCATTCAATTCAGTTTATTTTTGTCCAACACCCATTCCAATAGGTTGCCAAGGCCAACTGAAGTGTGATCTTGGAAGACTGGAGTCCCTGCGCTATCCACTCCGTGCTCCTCTTCAGCAGGAGGGAGGACAGAGGAGCCCCGGTACACTCTCTGCCTCCCATCACCTTGTGGGGCGGCTCACACGGAGCGTGTGCTCTGAATCTGAAGAAGCGGGATAATTCGCCCGGCTGATTGTATCGCTAAAAGGAGGAATCCTCAGATCAAGGCTAGATTCCAAACCTAGTCACATATGGGAAGCATTTTTGCAAAGCCCAATAAACTTTCATCTACAGATTAGGGGGTCCCGGTCCCTTGTATGAGTTCCCCAGATCCAAACACGCACTCTGCTGCAACGATGTCTGCAAGACTCCGGTTGAAATCCCAACCCTGGATCTCAGAACCAGTTAACACCTGAAAGAAGTCTCGCACTGGTCCTTGATAATGCTTTTATTTCTCTGCTGCTGTTGCCACAAAGTTACTCATAAAATACTATGTACAGCAAAAATATCTTCGTAGGATATGGTAATGGACATTTCTAGTTAAGTGTATACAGAATTTAGACACATAGTATACAAATGGCCCGGCTCTAAGAAGGGTAAAACTTAAAAAAAAAAAAAAAAAAAACTAAAACTAAAAAAGAAGGGAATGGATGATTTTTTTTTGTCTCCCTCCTTAGTCCCGTTTATTAAATTAAAGATCAGTACAACCACTGGGTTTTTTTCCCCCTCTATGTTTAATTTGATCAGAGAATCTGCTGACGCAGTCTGCCCCAGGCTCATGTGAAACCAATTTCAGCCACGCATGAGAATCCAGGGCTGCACTCCAGAATGGCACGGCAAGGCAGGCGGATCCTCACCACACCTCTCGCCCCCAGCTCACCCTCTGCCCCTCCGCGCCACAAGGGGTCTCGGGTAAAAGGTGAGGAGGTTAAAGGTCGAGCAGACCTGGATGCGCTGGCTGGACTTGGAGAGAGCGTGCAGCCAAAACAAAAAGTGGCAGAACGAAACATGAGTGAGAGCGCATGCAGGAATAAACAAGCCCCCGGCGAATACTGAGCTTCATGTTTCATACAATCAAACCCAGTATGTCTTGGTGCTGGGGGGGCCACGGTCTGTTTATCATGATAAACCAGAGCAGGGCCATTTGGTCTGCCTGTCGTGTCCGTGCGGCGACTTAGAGACGCATATTTGCTGAATGGCATGCGGGAGCCTTCGGGCTATTTGCATTTTTAAATCACATTCTTATTATTAAATTTGTCTTTCAGAACCATTTGTAGCACGTCTCACGACAAGAGGCTGCCTTCCATGCTTCCTGAAGGAGGCCTTTCCATGTGCTAGAAGACAGGCAAGCAGGTGAAAAGAACCAGCGAGAACAGGCTCTGGGTTTCCTCAGTGTTTCCAATATTTGATCCATGATTCTGTGTAAACAGTTCTTGCTCTGATGTTACAAGAAGGGCACCAGGTTCTCAAAACCTAGAGAAATCTCTTGCTTTAAAGATATTGTAATTCAAGCGGAGACAATAATCAGTCTGGTGCGAATGATTGTGAGACACTAGTGAAAAGGGCATGCTAAAATAAAACGATGCATCAACTGTTATGCCATATGGTAGAATAAAATGTGTATCGGGGCGGACAAACTGAAGGGTGTTTGTCAGAAGTAACGGCGGAATTCCACAAAATCCCAGCATTCCTATTATAAGCCGAGTTTTGGAGAGTCAGTGGGTGGTGTGGCCACAGAGAGGACAGGCCGAACTCCAGCTCCGCTTCATCTCAATGGGTCCCCTTGTTTCCTAAACTGGCCTGAAAATGGGAGATTTTTTTAATTGACAAGGAACAACAACAGCAACTGAGAGGTCAGACATGGGTGGAGCTTAGAGGCAGGTCTAATATGCACACCTTCTAATGAGAATATCATTCAAATAAAATAATTTATGAGGAGTTTTTGATCAAAAACTATTGAAAGTTTGAATTTTTAAAGAGATACAGCTAAGAAACTACACATATATAAATAATTCAAACATACAAATTTGCGATGAACTTAAAGCTAGTTTTTTTCACTGACTTCTTAGAACCATCGCTCTCCTTCTCGGTGTGTGAAAGAATAAAAATTGTTACACATGTTTGTGCATGTATTATAATTAAGACAGTATAATTAAGAATATGTTTGAGCACCCATGCCAATATTCAAAAGTTATGCTTGGTTGACCATTATAACCTGTTTAGTACCTTTTTGGCTTGAAAACCTTTATGATTTTGAATGTTCAAAAAGGGATGGAACATGCCTTCTTGAAAAACATCTTAATTCTTCTACTTAACTTTGTTATTCCACAAGACCATTAAATGATTCTTGTGAAAAGAGCAGTTTGTTAAATATGGACACAGATTATCTTCACTAACTTCAAAATCCACAAATTCCTTTAAAAATAGAGATTTTAGCTAATCTACAGTCCTCTAATTCTAAAATAGGTCTCTCACACACACACAGTCTGAAACGGCTTGGGGGCACAGCAAACCGGAGCCTAACCGGGCAACACAAGGCGCAAGGCTGGAGGGGGAGGGGACACACCCCGGGTGGGACATCAGTCTGTTGCAAGGTGCCACAAGCAGGACTCGAACCCCAGACCCACGGGAGAGCATGCCCCGACCAAACCTGCTGTGTCACCACACGCCCCTTCTAAAATAACACGTCTTAAATTGTACATATAAATTAAAAAAATAAAAACCAATGCAATGGGCTACAAAAGCATTCAGAATGGAGGGTACACAAATTAATCACATCTTAAAAAAGCTGCCTTGTTTTTAATAAGTAAATTCATCGTGTATACATAGATTTATACATATATAGATTAAGTACGTTTTGTTTTTATACGCATTTCCACATATCTTACAACAATCTGTGTATTTTGCTCAAGCCACTGAGTGCCCTTCTCCTCCGTCATGCTTTTATTTGCTCAAGGTAAGTGATGCTGAGAGGGATCTGTCCAACATCGCAGACCCGCACCCGAACCCACTGTTTCCTCCCGGGCAAAATCAGGCTGACTACAATGGAAGAAGAAACGTTTATTTGCTCTCCCTCTCCATTTTGAGACCAAGACAGGGTTGACTCAAGGATTCTCGAATGCCACAATTATCGAATTGTAGGCGGGTGCACTGTGCACTAATAAAAAGCACGGGCATGGAGTCGTTATGTCTGGGCAGGTCTGTCTGTTCCTAGCACGGACTGGTGTGACATGGGCCGTACCTTCACCCGCTTCCCCTGCTGCAGGGAAGCGGGGAAGAAGCAGCAACAGCAGCCTCTTTGAAAAAGCATTTGTAAAAACGTCATGCTTGAATGGCACGCGGATCTCTCCAAGTAACCAACGTGTGTTTCTTGTTAGCTCAGGAGGTCTTTAATAGTAACACTCAGCTGCCTGAAAAAGTAACAGGAGCTGCATCTCTGGATTCATGACATAGATAAGCATGAGAAATCAAATAAACTGGTGAATATGTTGTAAAATACAAAATACATAAAAGCACGTATACTATAATTGTAAAAAAAGGTACTTTTTTTGTCATCATGAAAAAATGCTTTATAGAAATCTGCAAAAAAAATGCCATTTTTGAACTGATTAAAAAAGGATCCTGTCACTGTAAATAAGGGTAAAAGCCAATTTTTGTCAGTTTGTTGAGTAAAAATACTTCACAGCGAATAATGATTGCATTTCCAATTGCATTTTACAAAACAAATGGGAATCACTTGGTTTTGTTTATTTGACTTTGATATGTAAACGATACTTCTCTGATAGGATGGGTCAACTGTGAAACCTAGCGGAAAAAAACATTGCATAGGCCATGAAGCAAAATTACACAGCAATATATTCAAGAGTTTAATTACCCTGTCAACTGGTCATAAATTAGCAACGAGCAAACACAAATCACCTCGTAAAAGAAAGGAAAAGAAAAGAAAACCCGCAATAGTGTTTCAGATATTACTGAGGAACAGTGCGCTAGTCATGAGGGCCACTTCTCCACAACAAGCCGTACAGAACCATGCGACACGATGGGGTCCGGTGGGCTGCTGCTTTTCGTATCGGCAGGCCTGACACAGGCCATCATCAAGTATCACTTAGAGCGTACACACGTGCGTGATCGTTACTGCATGCTTGAGCCTGCAAACAGCCAGAGGTTGACGCACAGAGCTGCAAAGCTGGTCCGCGTGCCACTAATCGATTCTGAGTGCGCTTGCAGGCAGCACAAATTGTTTACTACTGGATGGGTGCCATTCCCACATCTGGGCTTTCGTGTCTCGCTGGGGACACCCTTGACTCAGACCAGGCAGGTGGGCGAAGGGATCGTAACGGTGTTGGAGCGACATTCTGAGTAAAAGGCCCTCGGTTCACTCAGCTGCCTGTTCTCCTAAATGCATGTGATGGAGCGGAACTAATGGTCACGGGGGCTATGTTGTGTGGATCCCATGGAAACCCTAAATGTGTACCAACTCCTTTAACACCAAAATAAAGAATTTTAGAAAAAAAGAACTTGACTTCCTCTTCATTTCCTCTTCCAGACAGGAACTGGTACATCCTTTGCCACGAGGGAACAATGTGGATGATTCTTCTCTCTCTCGCCACGGCTTGTTATTGCAGTCAAAGGGCAGAATCAAGAGGCCTTGCCAAGGGCAATGACGCCCACCAGCCTGTTTAGTTTTGCCATCGTTGAAGTCGACTGGCGTCTCATCCATATCCTTATTTTTTTTAAATACCAAAGTACACAAATAGCTGACCCTTCCATCTGCAAGAATTTGCCATTAAAACAAACGGCTTTTTAAAAAAGGTAGTGGGGGTGGGGTACAAAGGATTGCCCTGATAGGATACGCGGTAATTGGAACAACATTCTTTCGTTATGTCTCATGACAAAATGAGAGCAATAAATGTGAAGGAAATGCCTATAATTACAAAGTTTATTAAGGTTCAAATCCCAATTTTTATTAGAGTCCAAGAAGAGAAAAAAAAAATAGTTGACATTAAATGTTCGCATTTTGGGTTTTGGCAAGTGCCGCGGTGTTTTACTGGTTGCCACTTTGTTTCCAGCAGGCTGTAAATACCCCAGCACTGTGGGTGGGACAGATTACTCTGTTACTGACCACTTTGCTTGGGTAATAGCTTTCTCCTGATTACAAGTATAAACAGCCAATAAAGGCAGGCAGCGAGAGTAATGCAGGAGACCCATTTTTGAGGATACAAGGAAAATTAAAGTATGAGATTGACTCGTAACAGCAATAATAATAATAGTAATAGTATAATTTTTCTAAGGTATGATAGAAAACTAAAGGCTATTGGCCTACTTTTTTCCCCAACTGAAGCCCACGTACATATAGGACAAAGATGCTGGCTATTTTACAGTTAATTTAAGGGTCATTGAAAAATCCTCGCAGATTTATTTCCCCGTCTTTCATAGTACTGAATTCAAAAGGCCCGAAAAAGTCATATTAACCCTCAAAAAAATTGTATAGCTAAAGTGTCTCAGAACTTCTACGATTTATTCAGAAATTACGGTGGAGCAGCAGTGGATGCTGTTGAAACAGGGCAGTATGTTCACAGCTTATGATGCTGTTGATAATGGGCCATCCTGATGATCATGATGTGCATATCAGAAGGAGGTACATTTCCAGTGGTGTAGTGAAATCAAAAATATGCCTAGAATACACCATATAAAGCCAAATTAGCAATGTTTGCATTTTTCCAATTTTTATTATGCATCACACTTAGGCTGTTCATTTTTGGGGAAACTGATCATCGTTTTGTTTGCTAATGGCACACGTTTAATTATTCCACAGAATTACACAAAGGTTAGCCCATCAGATTAAAGAATGTTTAACACAGTACATACGGTATAAGTGTTGATTTGTTACTGTTCAGCCGTTTGGAGAATAATTATTCTTTAAAAAATACCCCCTTTTAAAAGCCTCTTAAAAATCTTTTCACGGTGAATGGAGGAAAGAATCTTTGTAACGCACTGCGCGAACAAATTAACAGAAGAAATCTGGGGCTGGCCGTAAAGTTTCCAGCATCGCTAAAAATATTCTCCACGTTTTGAGACGAGAGGACCGAAATCCTGAAGGAACGGGACGGAAAAACACGGCAGCGCAGCGAGGAACAAAAAGAAAAACTGCGATGAAACCCTGGCGCGCATTTCATCTCAACATTTCAAGTTCATTTTGTTTTAGCTTTACCAGATTCACATGGTTCATTTCAGCACAACTGGGTGTCACCGGGAGATCATAAGAAGATTTTATTCGACACTGACTGCGTTGACGTCTCTTCTCAGCAAAACGTGGATTAAGCTGCGGAGAAAGCTGAAACTAATCGGCATTTTGTTTTCTCTGACAGATGCCCTATGGAGTGGAATACCCTTAATTGAATGGGCGCTTACGAATGTCTGGGGGCCTCCGGGACCGTGAAGGGGAGTCCCGATGGACCCCACCGGTGCCACGTCCGGCCCCCTGACGTTGAGTACGACCTGAACCATGACGCAGGGCCCCCCTCCCTCTCCCGAGCAACACAGCCACACTGACACTGGACCTGCTGTTTCCAGATGTTCGTCAGACACTAAATAAATAAAACACACACTCAGCACAACTGCACATTTGTGCCTTCTGTTTATATAGTCCCTGTCTGTCCACAAAAATCAAGTGAGGCTCATTGTGCACAATTATTCTGTAGGTAAATGTTTTGGTTTAAATATGTGCTACGTGAGACACCATGAAACGCAGGCCACGTCCTCATGGAACTGTGGGTGTATCAGAAATATCTGTAAAAAATAATTTAAAAAAACTGAGTAAATCTTGAAAGGAGTCAGCCTTTGGGAGTTTTAGCACATATTTTACAATTGTCTCTAACCCCTAGACTGAAAACCACCAGAGTTCTTTGTTTACGGCAATCCAGCCATCAATTAGGCATGAGACGGCGGCTTCTTCACCAGGGACCACACCTGAGCAGAGTGAGAGGACATGGCAAACTGTGACCTTGTACTTCACCATCCCTGGAAAGTCAAAACACAACGGTTGCTCATTAAAATCACACTGAAAACACACACACAGACACACACACACACTTTCTGAACCGCTTGTCCCATACAGGGTTGCAGGGAACCAGAGCCTATCCAGCAACACAGGGCGTAAGGCCGGAGGGGGAGGGGACACACCCAGGACAGGACGCCAGTCCATCGCAAGGCACCCCAAGCAGGACTCGAATCTCTGACCCACTGGAAAGCAGGACCCGGTCCAACCCACTGCGCCACTGCGCCCCCCACACTGAAAACACACTAAGTCAAAAATGGCATTGTAGGTTGCTGCCTCCATGCCACTCGCAAAATCACACCCGATCTAAGGAATAAATGGTCAAGTAGCCAACAAACCCCCTTCATACTCCAGGCAAGATCCCCTCATTCCAAAAAAAAAAATGGTGATCCTTTTGGTGGAAAAGGCTACAGTTTTACAAGAGGGAATTTAGTCAGCAATAAATAAAACAATTGCGGCACAGACCTTCTTACAAAATACCTGCAGAGCATGAAAGATGCCTGTGCCTGTGGCCCCTCTTACACCTCTCACCGGGCCTGCTGACACCCCCCCCACTGCCTCCGGCTCGACAACCACGGCTCTGATCCACCATGCGTCACTTTTGCTCAGCTTTAGGAGAAAATGTATATTTCCACATCTGATAAATCACTGCAGGCCGTTACCTCGTGACATGTAACACAATCTTTACCTACATTTGTTTCCCTCTGTTTTGAAGGCCGTGTCCTTTGTTAAAGTGTCTGGAATAGCATGGGTCACATTAGAGAAGGTACAGCATAACCAGTCTGTTCAATCTGTTTGTGGTGTGTCTGACATTGGACAAAAAACCTGCATGTTTTAATAAAGCAGAAAATTTGTCAGTGTTCATTGGTGGCAGACGTCTTGATTTGTCAGCGTATGAACCCAAGTTTATGGCGGCGGCCGAGGAATTTGGTTGTTTCACAGGGAGCCGTTTACCAGCAAGAAACAGTGGCAGACAAACAACGCTAACCAAACAGAAAAAAAAAAACAACTTAGGGAAAGTCTGAAAGAAGATTGCCATGCTTTTTGAATAAACACTCTTTCAAAATTGCAGTGAACACAAAAATCCTTAAATTCTGTGGACTGTCGTATGAATTTGATTTAATCTTATACAAGAGAAACAATAATTCTCCAAGAAAGCCTTTTACAGAAGTAAACTGATAAGAGAAAGAAAAAAGAAAACAGCCGAACATGATGAAATTGGCCTGAACACGAAGGAAAACGGTTTTGAATAAAAGAAAAAACTGAAAAATACACACACACACACACACACACACACACACACACACACACACACACACATTTTCTGAACCGCTTGTCCCATACGGGGTCACGGGGAACCGGAGCCCAACCCGGCAACTCAGGGCGTAAACAGAAAAATACATTACTTAAAAATTATATTTTCCTCTTTTCAGATATGCAAATCACATAGAAAACACATCACCCACACCTTTACTTAAATATAAATTTGGTGTAATATTTTTAGAATAGCAGCATGAAAAAATAAAAAAGTTTTAAAACAAATGTAAAGATTTCAAACTGGAAAGTAAACAACCATTTCATTAAAAATGAAAATAAATAGGTTTACAAGAACTTGTAAAATCATACAAATATATATATATATATATATATATATATATATATATATATATATATATATAAATAATTTGTCTTACTTTAAATATTTATATCCATATTTGCATCTGAAATTATATTCATAAATATGACCAATAGGAGAGATACTGTTTATTTAATTATTTCAACATTGTAGTTTATCATTCCACAATCTCCCAAAAATTGTGTGTAAACAAAAGAAAATCCAGTCTGTAAAGTGGTATGATTTTTCAATACAATTCTTAAACCTTAAATTTACAATTCCTTGTAAAAGACAATCATCAATTATGGGCTTAATTCATTCAAATGGTGCTTATTATTTTAATATTATTACATATCCGGCAATGTAAATATATATAAATAGTAACATCTATTAAATTTCCCTTCAGATAAAAATCTAACCTAAATGTCTAAACCTCCGAAAACAGTATTTTATACAATAAGTCTGATTTTGCTTTTATTTACAAATAAGACTGACAAGATGCACTTACCACAGAATACAGAACAAAAAACAGCACACAAATAGAAATGGATCTACCAAAACCAATCATTTAGCTGTTCACATGAAAATAGCAAAATTGCTCTGTTTGCGTATTTCCATCCAATTTTAACGGAATCCTTTGGTGTGAAGCACACAGTAGAGAGTAGAATATTATGAATGTATAAATGAAATGAGTACGGGGCCCTTGAACGGAGGCGGGTGGCTCAGTGTTCACAGGCTTCCAGAGAAGTGACATATCAATATGTTTCTAATAGCCGGGGTGGTAAAGTGCTTGCTGGAGTCTGTTGCACTTGCAATATTTCAACCCAGAGCCGGAGCGCATGGTTTTTATAACGCAACAATTACTTCAGGGGAGATCTGAGACCGTGTGCTCGCGAAACACAAGGAGCTGTCATAATGCCTGCGGCCAACGGAGACCACACCACAGAATTATGGGATATACGTTGGCCCAAGTTGGCCAGGGGCTGTAATGCATCCTTATTGCAACGTCCTTTTACGCAGCTCACTGTGCTTTCGTGTTAGTAAACAGTCAAGAGGACTTATCCGACTTTGTCAAGACAGTCCCTCTGCAGAGAAGACACGTATTCCTGCTTTGCCGTGCAAATTTGCAGGCACATTTACCCCAGGAAATAGGCGGGCGGGTGACCATAATATATGTTACGCACTGGCGCAGCCCAGCGTTTTGTGAACTTTACAAGCATTAGAACTGTCAAGATCATCGATAGTTGCTGTAGTGCTGTAGCTATTCTCGGTTCTGGCTCTGTTGTGGTAGAACAACCTCCCCCTCTCACTCAGGACTGCTGAATCTCTGTCCGCATTTAAAAAGGTCTTAAAACTCACCTCTTCCAGACTCACTTCGACCATGATCTACTAAGTTCACGGAACACTATAATAGACCATGCCTGTTGAAAAATGGCTAAACCTTCACGCAACTACTCCTGTAATGTAATATAAATGTCTTTATATTTAAAAAAAAAAAATACTACGAAGGAATCGTCAATATTCGAATAATGTTTTATTCAGCTACTCGTGTGATGTACATGACGCTGGAAAGAAATTAACCGTACTTAAGAATCACACATCTGCATCTGTGTCTCTTTCTCCTAATGCAATGCACACGTATTTTCTCTGAGATGTACGTTGGAGAAAAGCATCTGCTAAATGAATAAACGTAAATATAGTGAGAGGAAAGCGTCTTTTGCGGTAGTTAACATTCAGTATTACAGCTGAGTCTTCAGCGCTGGATGGAGCTCGGCACACTGAGTTCCCATCAGAGTATAAACAAACAAAAAAACTGCTTTCTTCCCTGCTAGTTTTTTCCATTTCTGTTGGTGGGGTGGTAACATGCCCAAGACATTTGTATGTGCCTTTGCTCAATTTGTCAGCTCACTGGTCTGCATCACAAATTTCATCTTTAGCAGTTTTCGGCACTTGTTTTATACACATTTGTGATACATGTCGAGGTTTCGAGAGTTTTTAATCACAGTTGCTTTGCTAACCACCAGGTGGCCAATCTGTATTTGCAGTTTTTTTTTTTTATTAGTAGCTCTCAATCACATAGTCTTTGTTATTCCTCTGCCCTTCTGACCATCTTCCCTGGGTAGAGGCCAAAATGGCCCGTTTAGTTATATGGAGACACTATGATCACTTTCTGCGTAAGTCTGTGTATGCAGCATTCAGACAGAAATAATATAATAGTCAACTAGGTTTACTTAAGAATCACATGTCTGCAACTATGTCTCTCTTCCTCCTACTGTAATGCACAAATTGTATTTTCTTTGAGATATACATCGCTTTGGAGAAAAGCGTCTGCTAAATTAACAAATGTAAATGTAAATATTCTTTTAAGTGAGCATGATCCATAACCATACTTGCATGGTTATCATTTCCTACATAAAAAACCAATAGTGAGGTCAGATTCTGTGTGCAACTCTTTTTTATTAGAGTCACGTTAATATTTTGCATCTCGTTTGTGGTTAATTTCTGGTATCTCTTTTAAAATTCTGGCAGATTTGTTAACGCATATTTTTTTCCAGTTAAATCTAGGGACATGTTTGCTATCATTTTTAAAACTTCACAATGAGTCAATGCCTAAAAAAGCGACCCAGAAATGGTGAGACGCTGTACGGAAGATAAGAATGAAGTCACGAAGGCCCAGCGTGAGGAAGGGACAGCAACACCAGCGAATTAGCGACGCAGTCGGTCCAAAGACAACTCGGAGCTCCAACAGTCTGGCCAGGTTGCAGGGCACGTGCAGCAACGTCTCTGTGAAAAATAATGCTCGGATATTAACAGAACCTGCTTTTATAGGGAAAAGGGGGCCCGGCACATGTGAGGCGAGGGCTGCCTTTGCTGAAAGTAATCGGGGCTGACACCCGGAGACAGCGGCACGTAAACATATAGGCACCTTTTCAACTAGCTTTTCGCTATCCGCTTGCCCACCACCAGTCGGGGGGAGAGCTAGGGGTGCTATGAAGCTCTCCTTGCACGTTAACGCACAGCCTGGTTTGTATTTGGCTCTGGTATGGTGTACCCCCCCCCCCGCAGGGGTGCCATGCTCAACATACACAATCTTCCATGGTTGAGCGCGTTCTTCGGCTCGAAGTGGACACCTGACCTCCAGCCCTGTAACACAACCTGTCCCTAACTGCAGTACAAATATGCAAGTGACATCACGTCTGCCAGATACCTGCCTGGAACTCGGCCACAGCCCCAGGAGATGGTGGTGGTGGTGGTGGTGGTGGTGGTGGTGGGGGCTGGATGGTGGCCAGGTGAAAGTTCCCTCTCATATCTTGAGCTCCCTCATGGGGTTTCAGAGTGATGGTGTGAAAGATCTGCCTTTGCCTCTTGGTTACTCTCATAAATTCCAAAGAAAAGCATCGGGATCAAGAAGAGGATCACAACATTGGTCTCCAGTACTTTCACCAATTTGCCTACATCACGCACGTGGAACCAAAGAGCAGCGGTGCACAAACAGTTGCTTCTGAGACACTTGTTCATTCTGGTCCAAGTTTCAATTGATCAAACCCAGAGACCTGAGGTCTTTTGCTTTGCCTTCCTCCCACCGTGTGGGTCTGACCAAGTTTGCCACGACTTTTACTGGAAACAAACAGCCTGACATTGAGCTTATGTGTGTCCTGTGTTCTATTTTTGATTTTTCCTATGAGCTGTTTTGCTGAAAACGTTCCGGCAGCACACTGGCGCTGTCACCCTATGTCCGGGGAACTTGAAGCAGAATTCCAGGAATGGCCAGTAAACAAACAGTGTGAGCCAGCTGATAGGGAAAAGAGCTACTGTTTGCTGACTGGGTCATTTTCTCAACCCGGAACACTAATCAGAGCCCAGTGGCCTTCAGAATAACTGTAATATAACGGGCAACAATATTGGGCAAAAGTAAACATCTAAGAGGCACAAGGTCAGCACTGCAGTCATGAACTACACCGACTTAATATTGCTAAAATATATAATGATCGTTCGTATTTGTTTGAAGAGTGGGTCAGGATGAACCAGAAGGGGACTCTAGATGCTTGCAATTCTCCTGCTTTTTTGGAATCCATGGGTCTATTTTAGTTGACCCTCTGCCATCTTTGACAGATGCCTACAATATGAGCAGTTTCAATCTCCTCTTTGCCCAAGTCTGAAAAACTGTATTAATAAGAGGATTAATTTTCAATTTTACGCTGAATTTCTAATATAAGTAATTTTGTGCTTAAGATTCATTGAGTAAAGATTCATTCATTAAGATTCATAAATTGAAGTGATTATTTTAAGAAAGGGAAGTGAACCTATTAAAATGAAATACTTAGACACTAAATACATCTACAAATAATATGAGATATAAAGCTTAAATTAATTTATACTCCATGTGAAAGTTAAAACAAAAACTCTGATTTATATCGAGGATTTTTCATTGCGCACGTAACTTATGTAAGTATTAGTTATCTCTTATTTTAAATTAAAAAGTATATGAAAATAAAAGTGTGCTTATAATATTTTACTTAAAAGTCGTTAGTTTATAGTTCATTGTCAGCAAATAACACGAAATGCACAAATGTATTCCTTAAATAATATTAATGCATATTTACCCGAAGACGTTCATTTTTTCAATGTAACAAATATATTAAAAAAGAAGTAGAAAAAATAAATAAAGTAAAAAATACAAATAAAAATGCTGACCCATGTACTAACCGCTTACTTGGCCAAAAACAAAATGATTATACATTTATAAACATTTAATAATAATGAAAATTAAAAACTGAAAGGCTTTTGTATATTCTCGATTCACAAAGCACTTTTTCAAACTACAACCGTATGATCTTGAGATGGTTGAAGAATTTCATAATTTTAAGCCTATTATCATGCTTCGTATGATATTTTAAATTAACATAAGAAACATTTGAGCGTAAAAGTTATATTACCGTAGGAATTTTACTTTCGAATTTTTCTTTTCTCTGTTCAACGCATCTATTTTTCTGAAATATCACTGACAGTCAAGGTTCCATTTGTGACGCCTTATTTGTTAATTTAAAATGCCTGGAATTAAGACTAAAAACGTCTCATGGAAGAGCCAATGGATAATTGATGGATGCAACCCTAAATGAAATATTGCGGTTGTTATTATTATCATTAGTAGTAGTATTAAAGGTATAATTATTATTAGTACTACTATTATTATTAAAATTTTCGAAAACTATACTAAGGATAAGTTTATTCCTTTTATTTTGTATTTTATTTTAACATCCGACCCATATCCCCTATAATCCTGTCCATATTAAAATTACAGCGTCCTTCACAGCTGGAAACAATTTTTTTATATTTTAATGTTACTCAGCCAGAATGAACGTACAATAAAAAGGTAACTTGTAATCATTTGTTACACCGGTAATACAACCCGTTCAAAAAACAAATTAGTAACTGTAACGTAATTTGCAAAGTGTCAATAAATAAATCGATCAACATTTACCCATTTAAAAAAGCAAAGGTCAGGGATATTCCACCGCGACCACGGTGACAAACGGCTTCATTTTCATGCATTAAATGAAATTCAAAAGCAACCGGTGACCAGAATGCAAAAACAAAAAACCACAGAATTAAACCCACCAAAGCAATATATACAAATAACTCTGCTTAAATTGGTAAATAATTATGAGCAGCATGTTGTCGTAGGGACCCTTCGACAAAAAGGGTCAGGGAATTATTATTATTATTATTATTATTATTATTATATGATTGGAATGTATGAAAATATGACTAACTATGAGCTTTTAACAGGTTGAAGAACTCCCCAGCAGCTGTGGAAAAAAAACCCCAGCATACTCAGTGTGCGCGCGGTCTCTCGAACCCGCGCAGTTTAGAGGGGAACGCGCTCCATCAGCGGCTACAAGGAGATGCGCTCTGTTTCATTTTACACGCAATGTGGCTTTGGATAATGCTGTTTAATGGCCATCCCTCTTCCTTTCAGTTTACCAAGACTCAACCCCGCACACGGAATATCACTTAAAGTGTGCAGGAACGTTTTAACGGGAGGTCATAAAAGGGGGATTAAAGGTAAATTGAAAAAGCCGGTCCTGTTAAAACTACACGTGTATATGGATTGGGGAGACTAAACTGCCGAACGATCCCAAATGGCCACGTGCTCGCTCACGCGCGCGGAGTAAGTTACGAATTAATAAAAAGAAAAATCCTTTCTCGAGAAAGCTGCTCCCACCAACACGCACCTACACAACCGTCCCTCTCAGGAGGGCAGGACGAGCCTGGTTCGTCAAACTACATTAAAATAGAGCTTTTTTAGCGTTGGGCCCGACTCTTACTATTTCACTTTAAATAAAACGTGTTACACGGAGATCGAACAGAGATATGCAAATTAGGCGCAGTGAAGGGCTGCGGGACACACGAGACAAGAGGAGGATTAAAATGAGTATGATGATGATGATGTGTTTGTCAGCGCAGATTTGTCCATAGTCTGTGGAGAAGCATTCAAGAAGAATTTCATGATACTACTTGTACACGATACTGGTACCTGTGACAATAAACCTGAAACTTGTTTCTATCACAGGTGCGTAAGAAGGCGATTTCCCCCTCTCAAAAATCAGTGTATACTTTCATTAAGTACTGTTGCTAATATATGTCTCGTTGCCCCCAGTATCTGACAGGTTGTTACTCCCTTCTGCTACTGAGTGACATACACAGTAGTAGTGATAGGAACAGAGTATGAGTACGTGATTCACCCTTTGCCGATTCCTTTGTCAGCCCAATGAGGTTTGTAGAGGTTAATTAGTCGGAATTCACTAGAAAAAGTCCTGCTTCAAGACAAAAATTGCAGGAAATGTGTTTGGTAAAAATCAATGAAAAATAAGTTTCAAGCTGTTATACTCCTTACTACAATTTCTTTTCATTATTAACATTCTAAAAGGGGTGAACACGTATATAATTCAATAAATTATGCTATTATTTCAGTGAAACCAGTTACTGAAAAGGCAAGAAGAAAAAACGACTGAAACTATCCAGTCAACAGCTGATCCTTCCGTGCAGTTTTCACCTGTTCGGGCGATGCGTCGCTCGTATTGCGCGCACTTAGCAGAGATTTTACTCACCCGAGACAAGACAGGGGAGGACATTTAAGATGGTTTGCGATGGAAAGAGGCGTGTCACTGAAATAAGAGCTAGCATGCAATCGCAAAAGTTTCACATTACCCACTTAATGGGATTAACTTAAGGTTCATCATGACACATGAGGTGTAAGGGCGGACAATTCAGAGTGCGAAATTTGGAGAACCTGACCAATATGACACCAAACATGCTTTTGCTCAAATGTACTGTCATCCAATCCCGAAGGCAATGGATATTTGTACCACACAAAGAAACCTGAGACTTAACCAAAAAAAAGTAAATAAATAAAAAAAATCGTCACATATAAAGCTAGGCACCAAATTAATTTCTCAAAAAATGTAACAAATTGAAATAGGCCAGAATTTCTCTTCTCAGTATAACAGTATTCCTCCATTAATATTATAACAAACATTTATAAAGCAGCAACTGGCGCAGTAATAAAGACACACAAAACTGAAAAAGGCGTTGCTGATAAAAACAGATTTAGTCTTTATTGTCTGGTGACATTTCAAAAGATCAACAAGAGAACATTGTTGGCGTGAATTAAAAAGACAAGCGAGATTGCAGAAAAACACTAAATAAAACCAAACTTTGATGCAGTCGGCTCCGTACAATAAATATTAGTTACAATGAATGCGGCAGGAAATAATTTTACTATCTCCGTCTACAGAACAGATTTATTTTTTTCCTTCTTTTAAAATAATTTAATCTAAGAGTTGGCTCGTGGCGACCTCTTAGTAGTGTGCGCTTTACTTTAATGTGTGGAGAACACGTTCCGTAATGTCACTTATTACACAACACGCACTTTCCACGCTGTTGACGTGAAAGGTGGAGAGATGGGCTACATCTGCAGGGCTCCACCACCCCCTCACTGGCACTCGCACCCGTACCCGTACCCGTACCCGTACCCCCACCCGTATCCGCACCCCCAGTCCCATCTCCCATCACGTCTCTTCGGCATATTGACAATTTTATTATCGCGGGCTTTGCTTTCATTCCCGACATCAGAAGCTAGAACAAAAAGCAAAGAACTGAAGGACCGAGAGATGATTCTTAATTTTTGACACCGCATTTTGGCAACGTTACAAGAAAAGTCTTTGAAAAATACAGTATAATAATAATGATAATAATAAAAACGCCACGCTCACAAGTTGACAAATGAAACAAACGTACGCGTACTTTGAATGGAAAAAATTTTACTAATCATATATCTTTCACAGCAACCCTCTGTTCATTTTTCATGAGCGTAAAGAAATTTTAAATTTCTATTTCACGTCATGAGGCCTCCTTAATTACTGTAGTTTACTGTTGTTTAGACTCCCCGTAAAAAAGAAGAAAAAAAGAAAAAAAGCGAAAGGATGGGACAATTTGAAGAAGAACATTGCTCACCATTTCACCTCAAGGCGATGCATTTTCCCTGGGTTTAACAGAGCAGTAACTGGCCTGAAAAAGGGGGTAAATGTTTACTGTTGTTATTATCATCATCATTATTGTTGTTGTTATCATTAATACATAATATATGTATGTATTGTGTTGCTACACATTTTGTAGATTGCGGGTGCGCCTTCTGATAATAATACAATTAATCACGTTAATAACGCATTAGAATTAGTTGCCAAATTTGTTCTTTACAAGTGATGAGGGAGGGACACGGCGCAACTGCTTTGTAATCCGGTGGAGGAAAATTTTCCAGCACACACGCTGGATACACTAGAAGGTCACGGTGTTACCCCCCCCCCCCCCACAACCCCCAAGGAGGGGGGGGCGGGAGTTATTTCCCACGTCAGATTTTCGTCTTTCTGCAGGACGTTTAAAGCGAGAATAAACAACACAAAGCACCGGACACCAACCCCTCCTAAACACCGATCGAGGTCAAAACAATATTTATTTCCTAACTGCACAAGTATGTTTCCTTAGAATGTTGACAATATCCGAGCAGCACAGGTGTGAGGACTGTGTTTAGTAATTTATTTTCCTATTTGGCAGAACCACTGCGAACCAGCCGTGTGGCGACCGCTACATTTGCTCTCTCTGCGTTGCCCATTATGTCTAGTCAGTTATATATTCATATCCTAATTACATTATTGGGCTGTCATGTGCTGTGTCCTCCACGGAGCTTTTACAACAAACTCAACAGTTCTGTCATTTTTATTAGGGAACCGCCTGACCTCCCCTTTCTTTCCATGTACATAACCACCAGAACCCCAGATCCAAGTCCCCAGTCAAAGTCCGGATAAGCGGGGGTCTCTGGGCAGCATCCTCTCGAGAAAGAGGCATTTTTTCGTACTCCTCTGGACCTTAAGGGGGCTTTTTAGCTTTTTTGGTCAGCTTGCAGTTTCTGGAAAACATCTGAATCATTTTATAACTAAAGCCAGCTGCCAGGGCTGTGTGTGTGTGTGTGTGTGTGTGTGTGTGTGAGCGCGAGAGCGAGCGTGCATGTGGGTTCCTCCGCGCCAGGCAGAAAGAGGAGAGAGCATCTGAGCTTCTCTTTCCAAAAAGGAAAGTGAGGGGAAAAAAAAAAAAAAAAAAAAAAAGGTTGGACGTCTTTTCCCCCCCCATCGTAACTTTTTTTTAGGAATGAACGCCGAGACGTGCCTTTCATACTGCGATATGACATCCATGGATTCGTATTATAGCCCGTCTGCAGCGCAGGGCAGGGAGCACCAGGCGATCCCCTTCAGGACATTCCAGGCGGCTGACACCAAATACAGCCCCACTTTCCTGACCAACAAAGGTCAGGCTTACGGGGAAAAGTCGAGGAGCCCCTTCCAGCAGGATTGCCAGTCACTGGATGCCGCTTCTGGCGAAGGCACCTTTAACAAATACCACCTCTTCATGCAGAGATCCTCGTGCAAAACCCCCCCCGAAGGAGGCAAAGCGCACCAGGAGAGCGGAGCCAACGGAGCGCTCGCCTCCTGCTACGGTGAGTCCCTCTTCCCAGCGCTGCCCCTGCGTCTTTTCCGTGCCCGTGTGTGTGAGTGTGTGCGTCCCGCAGCCACGGCGTCAAGCCTGGACACTTTAGGAACTGTCATGAGATGAATTGTGCGTGTATGAGCTGTACGTGGCTCTGGAGAAAAGCGTCTGGTAGATGAACAAAATGTTCAGTGTTACATGTAAACTCCAGCTAGTGGTGCGGGAATTGATGAAGATGACTGAAGGTGTGTCTTCCAAAGTGTGTCGATGGGAACAATTATGTGTCGCGCTTTATATATTAAATACGTGCTGCGGGTTATCGAGTGACTCCACTTTATTCAGGGCGGAGAAATCTGTGCATCTCAGTCCAAAGCTTTTTCAATGCGTTTGCGACAGGATGTCTCATTTGAGAAGGATGCTGACACATAAGGGTTAGTGAAAAAATAACTTTTCCGTGTCGAGCCTTGATCAGTTTAACTATAATTTCCGAACAAACTGCTTTAACGAAAGAAACAACGTTTGTATCATTATCAGTGTTATTTATAGCGGAATATAATCACATTAATCAATCCACCTGTCACTAAACAGTTATTGATACAATTAATGTGGTCATCTTAACAAATTACTACCAATATCACAATCAAAGCTTTCCTAATGACACAATTAGGACGAGGCGCAACTTCACTATCAGATTTTCCCTTTAACGACTGAATGAAATTATGTTTAATGCGATAATCTGCATTACAATCCTGAATACTGGAGCCAGATTGGACAATTGAATTAACACGTTTGCAGAGATTGTGGTAACAAACACGGTCATTTACTGTAGTGTTTGTCTGACGCGCTGACCGCTGAGGTGCAGGGCTGGTGAAGAAGGCCGGGGTTAAATGAACAAGTCATCGATCACGGCCGCGTGGAGCCGCGCAGCTACAGCGCGCGCCGATAACGGGGATGCGCCCGACACGCGTGTGCAGGCGGACAGGCGCGCGCACACTCAGACAGCTCTTTGCGCAACACGACAAAGTGCAGTAACAGCAAAACCAGATTAAAAATTCTGCAGCATCCGGCAACATCTGCTCCGACCTGACAACAGCATAGCAATAAGCCTGGTGCATTATTTTGAAAAACACAAAAAAAGGAACCTGAATTATTAGGGAATGTCTAACTTTGTACTCGTGCGATGAGCATTGGTTCACATGGTGGAAAGAAATAAGCTGCATTTAAGAGTCACACGTCTGCAGCTATCATGTTTCTTTCTCCTAATGTAATGCACACATTGTATTTTCTAGGACATGTGTGCGTCGCTTTGGAGAAAAGTGTCTGCTAAATAAATCAATGTAAAATTGTAATTAAAGGAGCTTCACCCATAGCAAGTCTATTACATTTGGGTTTTAATCAGATTTATGAAGGAAAGATTCGGGGCCATTCATAATGATTATCATTAAATATTTTTAAGCATTTTTCAAATTACCCTTTTTAATGTTATGAATTACAATACAAGCAGAATCAGAAAATATTCTGAAATGCACAATAAAGTCCCCACCGAAAGATTTATATTGGGTAAAGGGGATAATAGTATCATTTTAGCGTACGTGTTATGAGGTCTGTTAAGATTAACGCATTAGATTAAAAACAAAAACCGTGTAGGTTTGCCGCAAAAAAAAAAAAAAAAAAAAAAAACACATTACGATGGTGTAAAAACGGTTTTCATACTTTGCGCATGGAATAAGGAGCAGTATGAAATGGAATAAACACAAGATCTACTGAAATTTAATATTTCAATAGGTCGGAATGAAACGTTAACTCTTGTAGGACAGGCACTCAGATACTAGCGGACGTTTTTTCATTGCTGCATTAAAAAATACAACAGTATTAGTTGTTCATATGCCTACAAAAAGTGAGCGCAAACCAGCGCACGTTGTAAAAATGTCATTCAACTAAAAAAAACCTAAATCATCGAACCAGCGCTTTAAAAATATATTTTTGCCCCCTTAATAAAACGTAACCACAGCAACAATTTGCGACAACTGCGGACTCCCTTACGAGTTCTCTTTTCTATCCAGCAGGAGGGCTGGAAAATCAATTTCTCAAACTATAAATTCAACACAACTGCAAAGTCCGAAAGTTGTGAAAGATAAAGAGTCCGAGGTGTGAACATGCGAGAAACACACAGGGAACACACACACACACACACACACACACACACACACACACACACACACAGAGCGAAGCGCACGCGCGGCCGAGTGTTCGCAATTACACTCTCCTAGGATTAGAAAGTTTGCCCAAAATGAGGTGACAGTGATTTATCGTGATGGGAATTGTTACCAGTTATACTTTCCAGCCACAATGAACACAAGAAAAAGAAAAGGGAATATTATAGGCGATGTAAAGTATCTTCAGGCCTGTGTATGAAAAAATGTTCATACTTTTCTCGGGCTTCAGTTTAGTTTAGCATTGTACGTGTTATAACAGGGAGGTGAAACAATTAAGGAATGTTTGTTAATGACAACAACAAATATTAGAATGAGTCATGTAAACAACCCCTGGGAGGGGAGATGATCTGCTAGAAAAAGTTGTTGCGCTCTAACATTTCAAAGCTTCCCTAAAGCGTTCTGTAAATGTTTGCTTTCTTATTTAATGTCTTTTTAAATTGAAACAGAACAACACAAATACAGAGGTCCTGGTTGGTTCGACCCGAACCCAGCGACCCATTTCTCCTCGACTGCACCCAAAGTAGTAAAATAAATGCCACTTTCTCCACTGCTTACAAGAAATTAAGTTTCTTTGCTGGAAACAACCGAAAACGATGTCGAGCTAAACAAAACAAGCCACTGTTGCACTTTGGATCTTCAAACGCAGCCGTCGTTTTCAGCGTTATTATTAGAGCTACAGCTAAAAATAAAACATAACCGTTCTGCACCTAGTTGTTGTTGTTTTCCTTATTATGACTATTGAAAGACAGCAATTTATATAAAATGTACAAAAATTTTGATGTAGGCTTTTTCTTGTGGGATTTTTTTTTTCTGGGGGTGGGTGGGGGTGGGGGGGTCAATGACGGCTTCAATTAAATCTAAAACAATACGAACTTTAAACATGAGAAGGCAGATTTTTCTAAAAGTTTATGACAAACAATAATTTTAGACTTTACACAATAGCTATGCTTGATGCCACAATATTTATAAGCTGTTTATTAAATGCAAGAAAGGACTCACCTAAATGCAACGCCCCTGGATACCGTCTAAATGTAGAATAAAGTCTCCTAAATCTTTAAATTTGTCAGTATTTCATGTTGACACACACGATAGCATATCATTTTAGAATCATTTCTATATTAGATAAAATGAACATGTCTTATTTAAGCGGTTTAATATCTTTTCATCGCAAAAGGAAAAAAAATTAATCAACACTTTGGAGTTGATATCCCACTTGTACAAACTCCCACTTCTCATACAAATACAGGCCTACAGATTGACCCTGCTTGTAGATTTTTATTCATATTATTTAAAAAAAAGATTTTGACATTTGCCATTCACGTGTGGAGCAGACTTTGAAAAAGAAAATCGTCATCTGGCTCCATAACGTTTTTCATGCGTTTCCGTGTTGGGATACCCAAATGTTACCTCCAAAAAAAATTTCTTAAAATTTTTCAAAAAATATTTCTTCATCAGTAATATAATTCTGTGATGCAGGCGTAACACTAGAAAAAAATGAAAATGTAGTGTTATACTCAACTTTGGACGGCATGGAAACAAACCATCCTTTCTCCTTTATTAATGAACTGTTTCAAAGTGCGAATATCAATGTCTATGGATGCATGAGAATGGATAAACAGCCTTATGAATAATAACATCATCATGAGGCTGCAGCAACTCAGCGAAGCAACATGATAAACTTAACCACTCAATTCTGACAACATTATTGTGCCCTAAATTGCTTTACCTAAGGGGAAAATACTGGCAAAAAATGTCTTTGTACGTGACTCCAATTGCTTACTCGAAAACTGAGAGTGAATTAATACATTGTAACAACTCCTGTAAGGTAATAGCAATGATTTTACCAGGGTATTACTCATGATAATGAAGGACACTTCACAAAACTAGAAGCCTGTCGCAATCATACCATTAAATGTATACTGAAAATTACTTCGTGTGGCCGCAAAGAAAAAGGTGATAGGTGAACTAAAAATAAATCAAGACAAAATTAAGAAATAAATCGTACAAGATGAGAGGCAAGTTATTTGCAGAAATACCATGGTGGCTTGGAACCGCTTAAAATTGCACGACCGCAAATAAATAGAAGCGGCATGTGTCGGATTTCATTAAACTTTAATTACAGCATAAACCAATAAACCAATCAGTCTTCTCTCGTTATGCCACGTTCATAATTCGAGTGACGTCGCAATTGTATTCAGGTACAATTTAATGACGGCCTGTTATACAGATGTGATTTGTACGGATTCGGGTTTATTCAACAAATGTGAGGCCTTCTTGACATAAACGAAGAAATACATATAATTTTCATAATGAGAGAAACGCAAACTGCATGTGGATGAGGGGGAAATTAAGCGTTTGCACAGGACTGGAGGAAGGATGATCCACTTTTCATCGTCATCTCAGTTTAAAGTTTCCATTCGTCCCAAGTATGAGATAAATGGAATAATAATAATAATAATAATAATAATAATAAAATGATTCCTTTAGAACATTAAGACGTTAATGCAATTTTAATTAAGAAGTCCACCTTACTAGTTAATTAAATACTAAATAGCTAGGAATTTTAAGATAAACGGTTTATCAAACACAAATATACGCATTTATACAAGTAATAATGACATAGGCAACAAAGACAAGATAATTTATTTTCCTTAATAATCAATCTTTCCTTACAAAAAATGCTCAAAATGCAATTTATAAAACAAGTTCGTGTTACGATGGATGTTACGTATTCGAGTGAAAAATATATGAAAGGAATTTCAGCAATATGGATGCATAATGAATGTACAGTCATATATTTGACGCATTTTACTTTGACCCCGATTTTTTACATAAAACATGTAAAAACGGATTTCCACAAACAAGCCGCACGCATTCTGAGCCACTGAGCCTCATGAAGCTACTGCTGGGCGGCTCCTGATACCACTCAGATACCCCCCCAAATACCCCTCAGACACCCCCCAGATACCCCCCCCCCCCCGATACCCTTCCGATGCCCCCCGAGCATCTCGTTGTTTCTCACTTCCAGCGTCTTCTGCATATTACCTTATATGCAGAAGTGCATGCATTGATGTTTTAAAATCTATTTCGTTTTTAATTTTAATGTTCTGCACTGCATAAACATGTTTATTATATCTGTGACTGCAAACTTGTAAGAATTAGATGGTGAAGTAGCTATGGTCTATATATATTTATTATATAGACTGTATATTATATATATATGTGTGTGCTATACCGCAATCCAATGTACTCACGTGTTTTCTCGGTAATTCTACTTCGAAATAACATTTTGCGCGCAGCAGTGAAAGTATTATTACGGATGTGAATTTGACTAAAGGAGGACAGAAAATGCAGCTATTCGTCAACGGCGCCAGGTAGATTTCAGACAGAATCCCAGTGGACATTCAGGCTCATTTAAAGAAAAAAGCTGGTTAAACAAAGCTGGTTTAATTAAAAACTGTGATTTAACTAGAGAACCGACTGAACAAATAAGCCTACAAATTTTTGCCATTTTGTTAAAAAACAAACTTCCAGATGCGCCGCATCATTACATTCATCACGAGTTCCTTAAGACGTGAACGAAATGGAAATAAGCGGTGAAAAGACAGGCAGGAGAAATGATTTTATTATGGTTACTTTTATTTCACAAAGCCTTTAAAACCTGCAGAACCGCTTTGCTCGCACTTTTGAAGACAGTGAGTGAGTGAAGAACCGCCTAACACGGCAACACAGGGCGCGTAAGACAGTGAAGATGAAACATTTAATACACACGCATTGTAATCCTTAGAAAAATTAAAATCGTAACGGAGATGGTCATTTTAACAACTCCTTTTTCTCATGAATGCAGCACAGCATCTATCTATCTATCTATCTATCTATCTATCTATCTATCTATCTATCTCAGTTTAAAAAACTTATTAATTTTCGAGATGTACACTCACAACTAACAGCAGCTCACCTGAATACACTGTCAAGTGACTGCTCACCTTTTCCTAATTTGTGTCATGAAAGTGGACCTTCTTAAACCACTGATACCTCCATCTTATTCAAAATTCACACAACTCATCGAGGCTTCTTAAATTACAAAAACATAAGTCGTCACACTTACGTAAACGGTAATAGAAATTAGAATACCTATAATTTTGGCTTGGCAGTGAGTGTAATATTTAGGCTTGTTGTCTTGCAGGTAAAGGTTTCTTTTACCTGCAGTACTTTATCATGGTAATTGCCCTGAAATAATACACTAAGAATACCTCACTGCATAAATACGTAAACCATGGTACAATTGATTATGGAACATTGGAAGAATCAATCACAATAAAAAAGTTTTAGTTATCTGTGTATGGCCTTATTTAGTAACACATTTTAATAAAGTATCAGGAAATCAACTTCAGCGGAAAAACTGAAATAGTGAAATAACACAAGGTTGATCCTTTGAGGAAGAGAGCTTCTAACTTTTTAAATTCATTTTTTTTTTCTGAAATTAAAGTGAAGCTCAATAACTGCACTTGAAGTTGCTGCACTTCTAGGCTTCCTTAATAAGTGCATTTCACCCTATGGCGTGAGACATCCCAAATCCACTGTCTGTAAAAGGAGACATTTACATGTTCCTGTTCTCCAAAACGACTTACAATGTTAAGCTACGTACAATTATTTACCCAGCTGGGAAATTTTAATGGAACATTTTAAGGATAAGTACCTTCCTCAAAGGTGCTACAGGTGGATGTAGGATTTGAACCTGTAACCTATGGATTCAAAGGTAGCAACAATTTTAACCACCCTGTTATCAGCCATCCCACAAAGCTTAAAGTCTGACCAAAACCATTTAGGGGCCCATTTACTGACATTAACTGTAACAGGGCAAATCTTTCCTCGTAGAAGAACTGCTCCATGGTGGCTTAAATATGTTTCGCTGTAAACCAATGCATGTCAGGGGAATAACAAATTTGTACACATATTGCATCAGGCAAAACCGAGAGGCTCCGCAGTGCTTTCATGACAGCTGTGGTCTCTGTCGGGGTCCTTGTGCAGAAGTCGGCTGGTATGAAGTTCTGTTTGCTCAACCCCATCATACCTTGAAAATAAAATTTGTTTCTTTCCAGGGAAAGAAAATAGCAGCAGAGAGGGACTCTGACCTCTATTTCCAATCAGAAGAATTAGCGCAGTCCTGATAGCTGCCGCTCACTGGGCCGCCCGACATTATTTACACACTTTAGTGGTCAGACTTTTAAAGTAACCTTTGTAAGGCTGCCCCTATAAATGAAAGTTTGGATTAATTGAACTGGAAAGGGTAGCTCTCCCTTGTGGACCAATCTAGAGCAATCTGTCTCAAATTAGAAACACATTTCTACTATTTATTCAAAAGTCATAAAATATGGACGGTGCAACAGTCCGCTCCACGTTTTGTGCAATGTGTATAAATACCCTACGTTGATGCAGTGGGGTAGGTGTCAGAGTCACACTCTGCTTATAATAAATATTGGAAAGAGTCATTTTCTTGCAGCACATTTCCTTACTGGAGTTTCAACCCATTTCAACATCCACTCTGACTGTGTATAAATTACGTACTGGATGTCTTTAATAACATAATCATAGTGGTTTAGCAAATGCAAAGATAATGTAAATGCTTCTGTAACAGAGCAACCCATCCTCAATGGCTTGGGAATGATAGCACTCACTTGGTGTGGAGCAGCACAACCTGATGATACACATTTGGTAAAAATTCCATGACAAGTCCAAAAACAGAACACAAAACAGAACAAACAACTAGTGGGGTGGGGGGCAGGACCTTGTGAAAGCCCCTTTCAGCATGATACCTTGACAAATGAATTTACCCTTCAGGACCTGAGATAAACTGCTCTTTCATTTGTGTACCTCAGAGGTTCTCCAGTTATTTCTTTCCCAGTTTCTCGTCTGTGGGCTCTGATAAAAAATTCCAGCAGGACATTTTGAGTTATCATCTCAATCAACCTTCAGTGGGTATGCTTAAATTGTCGGAGTCATATAGTCTTTGCTTTATTCCCCAGCAGGCCTAAGTTCCCTTTGAAGATAATACTGGGCATTACTTCTGGGAGACTCTGGGGCTGTTTGTTTCTGCTGGTGTTGAGCTGAACCTGCCGATGACCTGTGCACTGCACCTCTGACGTCACTTTCCTTGAACCTGTATGACCCATGCCCTTAGAACTGAATAAAAATAGCAAAATAACTGTCGGTAAACTCTTAATGGCTCTGTTAATTGCTCTTTGAAAGATTAGAAAAGAAACTTCCCTATTGAAAATACATTTTAAACAAAGCATTTTTAAACCAATAAAAACCTATTTAAATGTTCGATTTACACGCAAGGTATAGCTTTGTCTATCGGGGATTGTTCGGCTTCGACGATCATTGTTTGGCTTTGACTTTTTCGGCAAGTAGGCAAAATAATCAGTTTCCTCTGTTGTATTGAAAAAAATCAAGGTACATTTACCCAGTGTTTTTCTCCAATGCACCTTACAATGTTAAAGTACCTAGAATTATTTAACCATTTATACAGCTCGGTTTTTTAATTACAGGAACAATTTAGGGTACATACCTTGCTCAAGGGTACTAGTGGACTCGGTGAGATTCAAACATGCGCCCTTCAGATGTTGAGCTCCAACCACTGCGCTACCAGCTTGCCCAGTGGACAGGAACAAAATTCAGTGACAGTGTGCACTGTAGTGTGAGGCACCTATAGGAAAAATAAAGTCTTCAAAGGGCGAGCCTCAACGGACCGGGGGGGTCAAAGTTTTCTAAGCCTTGGGCCTAACCGCAGCAATGGACGAAATCAAGCTGGTCGCGCTGACCGAGCGCTAAAGAGACGGCAAGAATGTGGCGGCTCTACGGGAGAGCTCTCCCATTAATAGGAGTCAGATGTACATCGGCCGCTCGCTGAGTTATTCCTCATACTTTCAAAGAGCAGCTTCACAACCGTAGGGAGTCCCAGAAACGACAAGAGGTGACTGGTTTGTGTAACCTCATTAAACAAATGCCCTGTACAAATAAACTACACGTCAGCAATACCGTGCGGAGCGCGGGGATGGATTTCCAGTGATTGAAGAGATTTCTTGTGCATATTTTTGGTGTGGGGATGGCAGCAATATGCGAGGCACTGGCAACAAACGTTGTTGCGCGCAGGGGTATTTACATAAATTTCTCCCTCAAAATGCAGGGGGAGCCGTTCCAGCCTTGACAAATGTGAAAATGAGGTGGCGTGCACCATGGTCAGGGGTAACCGATGACCTGGGTCAGAAAGCCGAGGAACACCAGTACCCCTCAGCCCCTGTCTCACTACGGACGAGTTTCACTCACAGACACCCACAGTGCGTCACAGTCCTTTCCCAGTGACAGGCTGGTGCCATTTGTCAGAGGAACTCCATAATCTTGTGTTGGGTGTTCAAGAACACAACATTTATAATGTGAAGGGAATCATAGATGAGTGCGTGAAAAAGAGTCCGAATGAGTGAGAGTACACAGGCAAGGCATTGTTGGGGTTTGTTGGAGAACATCTGGGCTGCAGAGCTCGCACCCAGCCCTAGGGGCCATATGTGACGCGGGTTTGTCTCTGGTCTCCTCGTGGGGACGGAGGGGACGCTGCTTCCCTCCGCCCGTGTGCCTGGCTGCTCTTCAGAAAAGCGCGGCCTGGATATTGTGTTGCAGTCAGGGGTCACGGAGCTGTGGCTGAACCAGGTACGGGGTCCGATCTTCCGGGTAGCTGAAAGCACCGAGTCCCAACCTGTTCGCTGATGACTAAAAATATAGATTTAACAGAGTCTGTTGGTTGTTCAGTGGAACTTCCTAAAGTTTTTTCTTTTTTTTAAGTACATTTATCTTCTATTAAGGACAAAAGCAGAGCTAAAATTTATTCTTTGCACTTCATTCATCTGATGGGAAAGTGGCGGAAAGAAAAAAACCCACGAAAAACCCACGTCTCCCTATAAATTGCAGAAATGTCTGCTTTTTTGTGCGTGCAGACATTGCAGTAAAATTATCATATTTGCTTTCCCATTCAGTTCCATCAAAATGCAGAACGTTGAGCTAGACAGCGAGTGTGGTGAAACTGTCAAAGTGCTCACATCCTCGTGAGAATTTTAAACAGAAGTGTTTACATACTTCGCCGAGCTGCAGAGATATTTTACCGAAACAATATATATTGCACAGATATGTGTGATAGATTCAGGGAGACGATGTTCACATGTTCTACATGTCGATGGCACACACATTTCGTACAAACAATGTGTGTGTGTTTGCGCGTGTTTGTGATTAGGAACACCAACAGCAGCTTCTCAATTTATGCATTGCACAATGCAAGACAAAGAAGCCAGAGTGTCATTATAAGAAATTAATGTTCCAATCCTCCAATCATCACGTTAATCTTCCCTTTGTTCCTTTGTCATTTACTCCAAACAATGCGTTTTTTCTTCCTCTTTTTCGTTTTTTTTTCCCATGATCCTTGCCAATTCTCCCCGAGGACCAGTGAGAGAGTGAGCTTTGGCCTCTGCTTCCTGCCATCTCTTTTCATGAGGAGACAACCCATGCACGCCGCCCCCCCCCCCAACCACCACCACCCCCGTTCCGAGTAAGACGGCCAAAAAGAATCAATTTGAAAACTGAAACACACCAGGCAGACGTTCCTTTCTTCCATGTCAAGGCTCCCTGTTTTAGTTTAATTGTTCTACAGCTTCTCTATACATGTTGCATCACTTTTTTCTTTAGCAGTTCTGGATAGGTAATCTACTTTCGGAGGCAGTTCCTCCACTGTGACTTGCTCCACTTACAATTTATTTTCCCACTTCGAATATAAGTTTACATTTATTCAATTGGCAGATGCTTTTCTCCAAAGTGATGAACGACTCTGAGCAAAGAGAAGTGCATTTCCCCAACTGGCAGAGCGATACAGATGCAGAAACGCGACTATCTATGTACAGTCCACTGTTTTTGCCAGCATACATCATACAAGCAGCTGCATACAGAACCGATAGGGAGTGCAAGTTTTTAGAATAGACAAAACAATGAACGTTCACACCTCCTGCTGGCCATTCATTTCAAAAGCTTTATGTGGCAGCGCGTTGCAACATATAAAACATAAACAATAAAGGTAGAAAAGAAATAAGAGCAGCGTGCTTTGATGAGAGATGCTTGACTTATATGTGGATGGTTAAGAAAAGATGTTTATTCATTTAACTGATGCTTTTCTTCATAGCAACATAGAATGTTGTATTTGTATGCATTTACATTTATTATTTAGTTGATGCTTTTCTCCAAAGCGACTGGCTAATTTTTACTATATCAGTTTCGGCTAAGTACCTTGATCAAGGGTACTACAGCTAGTGATGGGATCAAATCTGGGTTCTTTTAGTCAGAATTAACAGCTACATTCTGCCCAAATAGCAGACTTTGCTAGGTGACAAGGGCTTCAAGCAGGAGACCCACAGCTGTCAAGAGGGCTCATCAGGGATGCGTGAGAGAGAAAACAAGGGGACCAGGCCACTGGGCCTCAGGGCTCGATAGCCGCAGTGGTGGGCAGATGAGCCGGTCACAGCCACACGCAGTATTTTAATCAGCTGCAGGCTGGGTGCGGTTGGGTCAACGGATGGTGGGCAGGGGGAAGGGGACTTGCATTCCAAATCTCAACCTCCACCCCACAAAAAGACCACTAAAGAAACTGTGAGCCTGGATTGGTGTGTTTGTGTGTGTGTGTGGGAAGTTCAGTAAATTACTCTAGTACACGTTGTAAAAACAAAGCAAACAAACTAATCTTTTGTGCATAGGCAGACTTTGTTGGGGCTTCTACAGAAGCCACAGTGCTGACTGAACTTGGATTACGGCGTCTTCTTGGTCGTAATCTGACGATCAAGTGAACATCCATCACCAAGAACATATTATCAAACCAGCCCCTTTCACCCAGAGTGCGCTCAGAGAAGGTCAGAGCCACCCAGGTCTTTGCAGACAAAAGTTATGACACTTTCATTCCTGCTGAGCTCTGACTCAGCCTTCGTTGGGATGTTGATGGAATGTCCTGCACAATTCTAGTCAAATTACACAGAGCAGTTAGGGGCTAAACAGAATGCCAAGTGCTAATAACAGTATGCTCCATTTGTGAAATGACAGCAGCATAAATTTATGTTTTATTGAGGCTGCATTTATTGTTTAGACATGTATAATTTTAAAGAGAAAAATAAAAATAATTACAGACGTCTTTACATATGGTTTCTCCATCAGAATGGCTATTTACATTAAATGACTGAAAAGTGATAGTGAGTATTGCTATTAACCATGATTTAGCTGAAAACCTTTTACAAAGGCAATATCCAGTGTTAGTTTTGTATATTAAGTTACTTACAACAATTTACGCATTTATACAGCTGGAGCAATTCAGGGGAAGTACCTTGCCCAAAGGAGCTACAGCAGGAGGTGGGATTTGAACCCAGGTCCTTTGATTGTAAAGTAATAGCTGTAACTACTGCTCATGGAGTGAGATAATGAATTCTGGACATGATTTCAGTATCAAGCACCGTAATAAAGACAGCTTTATCGTATACTGTATTGTGCTGTGTCCCATGACTTAGTGTATTTGATTTGTTGCCTGATGGAAGAGTAGAGGACAGTCTACCGCGTCACCAGTGTCTGCCGTCCAGCTGGACGCACACAGTGTCCACTGGGCTCTGCAGGCTCAGGATTTCGTGTGGCCCGGGTCCTTCCCTTTCAGACATTCTTTATGAAATACAGTTACAACAATTGCCTTTGTTGTAATTTTCCATTGCCATTTCAAACTTTCAGTAAGGGCAGAATCTAAACAAAAACCAGGCACCCAAAGAACAAAGGCAGAGTCTGGCAGGTTGTTGAGGGAAGGTCACAAAGACCCCAGATCATTTTACGGGGTTCCCTTGCTTTCTGAACCAGCAGTCTGCATCAAGCTCAGTTTCCCTGCCGGAGTAAGACGCGGTCAGTTCAGTGGTCTGAATCCAGCTGGTTCTGATTCAAGGTGACACTGAAACTCAAAGACAGATAGGGCAAGGTTCGGAATCAGTCTGACAGGCCAACATAGGGTCACTTCCCACAGAAGTGCATTGACGTGCTCGTGCTTCTTATTGTACATTCCACTGTTCTTCGCCGCAGTCCCTGTTGCCACCCTGGAGATGCAGGACTTCACCCAAGTTTGCAGAAGGACTTAAACTTCCACCACTAAACAAACAAATACTGCATGCAGGCAGTTTAAAAACAAAATTACAAAATATTGTAGTGGGGATCTTTCAGTGGAGATCAAAGGTTACAGGAGGGTTTATTTGCACAGTCACATCAGTGAGATTTACTTTTGAGTTCTCCTATTTAGAAGGTATGGTCACATGGCTGCTGAAGATGCTTCTGCTGGGCATCCGATGGAAACTGCAATGTGTCTCCTGAATAAGATCTGGCCTGTAGTGGATGCGAGAGCAGTCTGCTCACAGCATAGTGCTCCTCATGGAGGAATAAACAGTCATTATTAGACTATGTAATATAAGTGAAAATGCCTCCCGCTACTGTTGCAGCCATCTTACATGATGACATTGAAATGCACCCTATTACAACATGTGTAGCGAACTCAGTTTAAAGAAGGTAAAAAAGGATAAAGTGGAACTCTGTAAAGGTTTTGCAAGAAATTTCATCCAATGGACCTTTTGTTTCTCCTGTTATGTAACTTTTGCAGATACAATGCTTTAGAAGATAGTTTTAATAGTTTAAAATGTTTCTATTTAAATATTGTTTTAATTAGCTCAGGTCAAAAAATGTTTGTAGGGTGATTTTTCCGGTGTTCTTGCACTGTAATATCATATTGCTGTGTGTTTTTGCATAATGGAGAAATATCATTTGCAGTACAATCCCATCTTCAGTCTTAGTCATCCATGTGGACAGTATTACTGTATTCCTTTTTAGGGATTTTGCGGCTGTGCTGGGACCCTCTGTAATGGGGCAAACGCCGTGATTGTGTAACTGGTGGCCACATCTGCCTCTGGGTAGACGATTCGCTTTGGTCTTCAAGCAGTTGTTCGCGGAGCTACATACAGGAAAGTTCACACCTCAGCTGTCACACTCGGAATCAGCCATGAAAGGAGCATCCATCGATCTCCTCCATTTCTACCCACAGTCACACCACCAGCCCCCCTTTGCCGGCCTGCCAATCTCCACTCTCGAGACACTCTCTGTGTGTGAATGTCTGTCTCTGGCTGTGTGTGTCCGAGCCTTTCCTGTCCCAGCCCCCCGAGCTGTGTTTTCTGTGCGACTACTCATCGCTGGCCGGGAAGCCCCAAGCATTGGCCGACCTTCTGAAGACTACAAGACACTTACAACGAGATCCAAATTTTAAGAACAGAAAACAATCCAATTAAGGATATAAATAAATACTTGGTAAAGCAAACTCACTCTCAAAATTTCACAGCAAAAGTAGCATAACATTGCCTTTGTTCTATGCTTCCAGTCAAATCAGTGGTTTAATATGGTGTTTGAGATATGTAAATAATCCATTATGTAACTTAAATAGCCCGCCTCTTTTTCTTCTTTGAGAATATTTGGCCATTAATCCTTCGTGGGCTCTCCTGGGTGCCTAATTCATACTGTTCCTTTTATTTGCTTCTCCTTGACCTTCCCCGTGACATTCGTGGAAACACAGAGGGAGCTCCCTGTTGCTTTATGGCCAGTTAAATTACACTTTGATGTTTTCCCCTGATTTCAACAGCAAACCTAATGGTTGCCCCCAGTAAACATCTGACCCTTAGCAACTCAATGGGTCTGGAGCTGGAGTTGTATAAATTTCACTGTCCTACTCTGAACAGCACTGTGAAGAAAAGAAGGGTCTTACTCTGCCAAAGAATGCATAATTCATAAAATGTTGGGAAAAATGGCACTGGAAAAGGTATGCATATGAGAAATTAGCACTTCATCTAAATTCTCAATTGACATTACCATATTGACTACAACATACTCTTCTAGCAAACAGATTTCATTGGGAGCTCTATACTGAAGCCATATATTTACCTTTCATTTCCAAAATTGTTTAGAAACATGAACAATTAAACCACTGAGGATGTTGCAACTGTTATGTATGTAACACGTTTGATTATAATGTTATGTCCTCAGTTTAGATAAAATGCTGGGATTAAATTAATGTTTAAATTACGTAGTCGTAGTAAGATCAGAATCACTTTTCCATACACTGTGCTCTTTTAATTCACAAACTGTAAAGCAAAAATTGTAAGTAGTGCTAAATTAACAAACAGCCTAGGATATATGTCATCAGGAGAAAATCTAGACAGCTGAACTTCTTAACAAGCTTTGCTGTTAAATTTTGGGAAAACGTGAGAGTAAGTTAAAGTGCCAGTTGGTTGCTAGTTTAACTTCAGCCCTTCTTCACCTGCTCATGGATTTAAGCCCATTGCTGAAGGTATGATCCTGACCCCTCCAGCACTTCAGGGAAAGATGGTGTCTAGTCTGATCAAATTCTGATATATCAAATACTGGGAATTTCACTTTTGTGTTCAGATCAGCAGCAGTTGTATCATTACAGATCACTGAGAACTCTTAAGGTGTACAATGAGGGAAGGAGAGAAAATTGGTTCCAGGTCCTCTCTTCCTCTGCAAGCATGGTGATTGGAAATGATGTTACGGAATCTTGGCTCTTGGCTGAAAAAATGTGCTATGGTTCTGTTTCAAAACACCACCGTAGAGCACATCAATCGGAATGAGAAACACACAGATACTGCAAGAATTTTGTTACTATAGGCACTGAGGAGTTTTCCACATGTCTCCTGAAGCAGGAATCCCCAGTCAAAGGGAGGAAAGAAAAAAGAACAGGGACAGCACAACATCCAGGCCAGAGGGGTGATAGATAAAGGTCTAAACTAAACAGAAATTCTTCAGATGATTGAGATTAAAAAGAGGATCTGAGATTGAAGTCTTCCAGATACAGGATACTGTAAGAGGATATATAGCAGCAAAAGAGGTAGAGCTGGTGTTGCTGGTGACACTATTTGCATTTTTTATGAACTTGCACTAAGGCAACAATTGGCTCAGGCAAGGCAGGTAAAAAGGTATGACATTAATACTGACTTCAAAGGAAAAGAATTTCGTAATAGTCACAGGTGTCTGATTTGACACTGAAAGTGTTTAAGTGCTCTTGAAAGAACAATGAAGGTTCTCTCTTGGACCTTCTCTTTAGTTTGCCGTAATCCAGCCACTGTGTGTTGAATCTGAAGCATGTATTCATGTTGAATTATTTAGTGAATAATCCCCCTCTTCAGCAAGCTGTCACACCCACCACAAGCACCTCTCAGAGGTGAGTTCAGCACACCTGAACAGCATTTGGACATAACAATAAATAGGAGGGATCCACAAAGGGAAGCTGCGGAATCTCATCAGAGTTTAAAGCCTGATAAAGGACTGTCTTTTGACTATGGCCTTGTCTCAGTGTATCCCTGCCCGGCTTCGACCCAGTTCCGTCTACGAAAACGTTTTATCGGACCTAGTGCTTCCTGCCCTGGTGTTGACCCTGCCTGTCCAACGATCGTGAATTTCATCTGATCCTGAAGACTTCAGTCCCAGTTTCGACCCAGCACGTCCCTGACCACCATCCTGGCCATGCCTGCTACGACCTCGCCGGTACCGACCTCATCTCTGTCCCACGACTTCGATCCTGCTCTGCTCTTGTCCAATAAAAACTAAGCAATTGGATCCTTCCCCACTCTGCCTTGGTGATTAATGACACAAGCACACGTCTGTCGGGTACACCTCACAGTCTGGCCACGTTGCACAAACCAATGAGATGATTGTCACAACACCGCTCCTTTGCAAGAAACGACCCACAAAAGAGGAATAAACAAAAGTCTTTGATCAGACTGGGTCCCACATCTTCAACTGCCCAGTGGGGCCCGCCTTGCAGAGGCAACCAGGCACAAGGCATCTGGAGGAACCACTCCAAAATATTTATGTTTGGGCGTATGTGCTCACTCGCTCATGCTTAACAGGATATGTCAGGACCGGGGAAGAGGCAATGTGGGAGCCATTATACCCCCAGCTTTGACTTGGTCTCCGTCAGGGCCAAGCGTGCAGTGTCCAGAGAAGGCAAACAGAGAGACGGACAGAGCCCGCCTCGGAGCAAGGCCCAGAATCAGACCCTCAGGCTTATGCAATTATAAGGCTGTTTGTTTATAGAACAGGACTCTGCTTTCCTCCATCTTCCATTTTTTCAAATCAAAACTTATTATATCTCTAACAGTGAAATGCCTGTGACAGGGTAGAAGGAGTTGAAACTGGAGGTGACAAAGAAATACTGTTTGTGTCTCAAGAGAGCGTGAGAGCACAGAGTCAAATTGAGTATTTGAAGAAAGGTTGGTTTTACTCTGGTCTTGCAGAGGCATCCAGAGTCTACCTAACTTGCACTTTGGTGGATGTATCAGGGTGTGGTGAGACCTACTGTTGGCATGGATTCCAGCTCCTGGCTGAATCATCCCTGGAGTGATCAGATCACCGGATGGACTAAGGGCCCACTTCACCTCACCTCGCAAGCATATCATGCTTCTGGCTGCAGATGCAGAACGTGACATGTTTTGCCATACCAGTCCTTCAGGATTTGGATTTCATACTGCAAGAGTCTGTGAGAATATGACATCATGTAAGCCATGCCAGACCCTGCCGTCATCTCAAAAGCACTTCACAACACAGAGAACCTGTTGACACAAAATACCCCTGTTCTAGCATCCTCCTATGGACATGCAGCTCTTAGCTAACAGGAATGCAGTACAATTTCAGTTAAAGAAAGCAATGTTTTTCTATAACAATTCCAGCAAATTTATGTTCAAAGTGCTAAAAATGACCTCTCATGCCCTTGTTCCTGGGGTTTTTTGCTACTCAGCCGGTGTACAAAAGGTTACCCACTCAACCACAGGCAAGCCCTTGGATGTTGGCGGTCTCCAGATGTAGGGTGGCAGATGACATGACGGAGAACCCTAAGGGTTCTGGGAAAGCCTGTCATTTTCTGTCAGTGGGCAATTGGCAGCTGTTTCACACCAGAGCAGGGTTTGTGGACTAAATATGGATTGTAAGGACATCCTCCTCCAGGCTTAGACAGGGTCTGCTTCTGATCATCTCCTCAGGTGAAGAGCTTTCACATGATGCAGCCACGAGCCTCTGCAAAGTAGGTTCTGTTTCAAGAAATCATATATACACAAAAATGTTTATTTTAGCGCCTGACAAACAAAAAGCGTGATTCTTAAGCAGACAATCCTGTGACTATTTCCAACTGAAATGATTTAAGATTGCCTGCATAATTCTGTTAATACAATCTAATCATGAGGTTGGCAAGTATGACATTTGCTCTGGTTATGTTTTTTGAGAACTCTACATTTTCAGAAGGGTTCATTTATTGCTGCACAACAGAGCAGCTCTATTTAATTGTTCACAAAAGTGGGTCTGAGAAGAAGAACAATACAAAATTTGGATAAGCAGTCAGGTAGACAGAGCATTCTGCACTGATGTTCTTTTGGCACTTCAGATTTGAAGACATACTTCTCTATCTAGAGCAATACTGGCAACGAAGACCTTTTCTTTTCACCAAGTTGGGTTTTCTTCAGAGTGAAACATGTTGAGGAGAACAGCTTTAATAAAGGTACACAGGTGGAGAAAGAGAAATTAGGCTATAATTTACAGCATAAATGAGGTTGGGAAGTGTTCAAACCTATATGGGGTGGAACATTTACACTGTAAGTAGTTTATAGTAATGTTCATTACCATGGTCATTCTCCTGCTAAAGTACACAAGTTCTTTGCTGTAGTTCTGCCTTCCCTCTTAAGAGACCTTTGACTGATCTCCATGCTGGCAGTACAAATACACAGATCCCCTTTTCAGTGTTGCGCTACTTCCTATTTTTATTCCACTGGTGTGTAACAATTTCCTTCACATTCAAGAAGGAATAACACAATATGATAATACCTCCTCATTATCAAATATAAGGTCAATGAAAACAACTGAAAAAACAAGAAGTATATGTGAGGTGCAGTTTCTCCTCATTTATGTTCTCCTCACCATTTTCTGTAATACGTCATCTGTGTAAACATTTTGATTTGCCAAGTACAGGTTGCTCTGTGAGGTTTTCCACACAGTCAGTTTAGGGTGATCCTTCCATCAGCCATGTACTCTCTCATCTTTCTGTCTCCAGCCAAAGGCAGCTCTAGTCTGGCAGATTCTGAGTTGGCCCCGAATGCTGACCCTGCCGGGATGGACAGCAGCTACCTCACCGTGAAGGAGCCAGGGGCCAAGAGCCCCCAGGAGAGGTCAGGACCCGAACTGGCTGGATCCCTGGACAAGGGTGAGAGTGAGAGCAACAAGGGCAAGAAAAGGCGTAACCGCACCACCTTCACCAGCTACCAGTTGGAGGAGCTTGAGAAGGTCTTTCAGAAGACACACTACCCAGATGTGTATGCTCGCGAACAGCTGGCTCTGCGCACAGACCTGACTGAGGCTCGCGTGCAGGTAGGTGGCCGCACTGACATCCTGCTGGCTAGTGACCAAGACTGCTCCAATGGAAAAACTCAGCCACGCTTGGTTTGAAATAATTATCAGAACCTAAGACCCCAGTTTTTGCTCTTCATCAAGGGAATGTGATTCTTGGTCCGCCAGGTACCTGTACATGCTATGATTTATTCTCTTAACTGATGCTTCTCTACCAAAGCAACTAACAATGTTAGGTTTGTACACTAAGCTAAGATGGGAAGTTCTTGCAACAATGCCAGCATATATGAGAGCTTTCAAAGACCTGTATGCTCATTTATGCGTTTTATATGATGAGGTGAGAGTTCTAGTGTGTTTACATATTACTGTTGGGTCTCTAAATTTATGAAGCAAACAGTCATCCAGTGAATCTCACTGTATTTAATTTTCCACCTGTGGCTGTGTGAGAGACACAAAGGTGCTGACAGAAACATCACCAAACATAAGTGTGGGAGGAGATGAACAGGGATGCAGCCAGGTTACCCACATGGAAAAATCAGGGTTTCTCACTGGCAATGTGTGAAACCTGCAGTAAGATGGAGAGAGCTCATCTACAGCTCAAACTCTTGCCCAATCTAGAACTACTAGGAAGGAGGACTGAGGGGCCAGAAGCAAAAGACCACCAGCTTTTCTCTGACTCTGGCAGCAGAATCCAGCCCCCCAACCTCCCCACACTCCCAGTTCTTCCAAGAGATCCTTGGCTTTGCATGGTGTGTCCTTTATCGTAGTTCTTTCTGACATGCAATGAGTACAGGGGCTTGGGAGTGCAAGCCGAACTGTACAGCATTCTGAGTCTCCTCAAACTGGCAGATGCATCCCAGTGCTCATGTCAAAATACAGATGTACAGCCAGCAAGCCTATATATCAAGGCAGGCCTTGGCCGTTCATGAGATGCTGTGGGAGGGAGTGTCAATTTACTCTGAAGGACCATAAACAGGCCAATGGACTGGATAGATCAGATACGTCCCAAGATTTGCTGGCAAGATCGGAATAAACATAACAGTGAAACACAGGAAGTCCCCTATGGTACGCGGTTATAACTCAGCCTGCAGCTCTGGAGCTCAGGTTGGAATTGCGGATTTATTTAACCTTGTTTCTTCACTACCTAAATGCTCCCAGAGGCTTTCTTAAAAGACATTGGATCAGCGATATTCCCAATGTGGCACCAAAGAGTTATTTTAGTCTAGTTCTGTCCTGGCTGCTCAGTTCCTTTTTACAGGACTCATATAACATTATTTTACTCTCCTTTACTGAAGGAAAATCAATATAAATGGAATTTATGGGCTGAAAAGGTAAAGCAATAGGATTAAGATGGCATTATTGCATTGAAATAGGCTCAAATAAACTATGACCATATTCAGCCAAAGTTCAGTTACACATACCTAAAATTAAATTTGAACTATAGTAATCCCAAGAAATATACATATACACAGTAAACTGTATACATAATTTGGCTTTTTGTAACACCTGAGGGTAATATACAGAAAAAGCTGTATTGTGTACAGATGCGAATATCCTTCCTTCATTGTCAGATTATAACTCCGAAAGGTACGATGTGAAATATCACTGTAGGCAAACAGGGTCAATGCACTGCTAAATAACCTAAAAAAATTTTCTTTTTGAACAGGATTATAGACAATATTATATATACAACACCATAATCCATTGGTTAAATCTTCTGGAATTTAGAAATCCACCACCACTACAAGCCGACAAAAACAGAAGACGTTTTTCCACTTATTTTTCTTCCAAATTCCTACTCCTTTTTTTGGAAATTGCCAGGGAATGCAATTAAGTCACACATCTCCAGAGCTGTCTTGTTATGGCAAACTTCAGAATAACGTGATTCGTAAGAATAAACTGCAAAGCTTGTTTTCCTGTGGAAAACAGGTATTTTACTGTATGCTATGAAGAAAACCATTCACTCACCCTTGACTACATCTCTGTGCGGACTTGAAATTCAAAGTGGCACTTTAAAGTGATTTTTATTCCTATGTCTAATTATTTTGATTAGAGGGATTAAAAAAACTCAGAAACATAATCTAGGAGGATCATTGACAGGAAGTTTTGAGAAACCCTTAACCTCTGGCCTTTGGGCTGTGTCTGGAGCACGTAGAGCTCACCGCAGAGCTCTCGGAATCTGTCTCCAAGCGGTGGACACAGAGCAGACGAGCCACGACCCAGCCAGTCGACATTAAAAGCAAGGTCAGCCCTCACCGTTGTGCCAGGACTTCATTCACATCACTTGTTTATTCACTAGTACTGATTAAAAATACTATATTTGTAGGAATTACATTCTGTCAAATTTTAGATTTCGAAAAAATATATACTGAACTACTAACTGCAGCCAAGCCGTAATGTGGTGGTAACCTGTACCATGACCTGTAAATGTGCGTGTTCCTTTCGGACCAGGACACCTGTGCAAAGCTGGCCTTTGGAAAGCCGTCTTTGAGAATGTGCAGATACGGACTGCTGGGTCTCGACGCACAGGGCTGAGAACAAAGCGAGGCGGCACCCACATCAAAGCGGTCCTCACTGTTGCGCGTTGGGTCGGAGTTCCGTGTTTCCCCATCTTTCTTTCTGCACTGGAACATAAATAAAGCTCTTTAATAAGGCCGTAAGCCACTTTAGCTGTCAACGTCTTTAGCAATTACCGAGCAGCTCCCGCTTGTGCATTTTGAGCATTTCGTTCTTTGCAGAGCCACCTTTGCCGCAGCTGCCTGGCAAATAAAGCAAACAAGTAAATAGTTTCTGTTGGCAGATAACTGTTCCTGAGCTTAAGTGCTGGAGCATGCTTACCGTGCTGCGCTGTTGTGTTCAGCATGCAGTGGGAAGAAATGATTGGGGGTGTGCGTGTGTGGGGGGTTGGGTTAAAAGGATGGGGGGGTGAAGAGACACGGAGAGCACGTCGGACTTCATAATGCTCCTCCGTGATCTCTCCTCCCAGCTATTTGGCCTTTCTCCTTTCCCCCGCTGTTGTTCAAAGGCGTGTTCACTGCAAACTCCCCCCCTTCCCCCCCGGAAGGAGTGCCGAAGGGGCTGTGTGTGTCGGCCTGGGGGAGGGAGGACGGCAGGGAGGGGGGTAAGCAAGGCAGGCCGCTGACTCTTGCTGGCGCGCCTCTTCAGAGGTTGAAGAGGACAGCATCGGAAAGCCAGGGGCTTAGGCATCAGGAAATTAAACATGAAATGAAAACAAAGCCCCGGTTTGAACATTCTCCCATCTCACTTTCCAATTTCCCAAATTCCCCCTTTAGATTTAAAGAGAAGGAAAGAGAGTGAAAGAGCGACACAACCGGAGAGAGTGAGCGAAAGGAAGCAAGAGAATTCTTTTTCAACGGTTTTATCTTTCAGCTCCTGAATCCCCGCATAATTCTGCATTGAGGTTCCTGAAATGGCTACACTTTCTGCCCATACTGTCCAAAATTCTCAGATTCTTTAAAAACAGCCTTTTTTCTTATATTGCGGTTACGTGGATGCATTGCATCCAATGACCCCTGAGAATGCCGTTAGTACCACTGCAGAAATCTAATATAATGGGACTGAAGTGTGAGGAAGCCGAAGAACAGAACTGCCTTTGACATAGCGGCCTTGAGCGTGCCGCCCATCAAAAGAAGGACTTTGACCGGAGTTTTCTGAGAAAAACACAGCCAGCATTGCGTGGAGCAAGCTCTGAGAGGAAAACAAAACAGAGCCAAACAGAAATGCTGCAAAGCCCCCTGTGCACACAACAAAGGCATTTTCTAAATATGTGATGAGAAGTAAATGGATAGTGTTCTTTGCCGTGACATTGAAGTGTAATCAAAGTCAAACCGATATCAGGTTGCCTGGTTGAAGAAGAGCTGTCAGCCTTCTGACATGTCTGAGTGAACACCAGATAGCAGAGCCTAAACTGAAATGAAACGCTGCATCTGTTTAGATGCCTTCCTTAAGCTTTCATGGAAATTCAGAATTGATAATGCTCACATTAAACATCTTGGAACAACCAGTTTAAGTACACATGTCAGTAGTAATTACCCCCATGCTTTTATCATGTGAAAATTGCCCCATTCTTCTGAGCAAACAGAATGCATCATAGGTGATGGGCAATTTCTTTGGGATCTGGCAATGCTTTGTCTTGAAGACTCTTCATAAGGACGGTCTTGCTGCACTGTCTGTATTAGAGTCCTTTCCTCGTCTCCTCCCTGATTGCTCCCTCCCACCATTCCCGCAGGCAGAGCACAATGCATGACTTTATTTCTCCACCAAATTTTTAATTATGCTTCCCAAAAAAAATGTGGCTATACTGCACAAAAGGAAGTCGAGGGCTGCAAACCCTTGACTGATTGGCCAAGGACTCTTCCACAGATTGGTGGTCAAACTCCATTACAAAGTGAGATTGGCACCTCAATCAATAAAATGAATACGATTAAATGAGTGAAAGACAATCTTCGCTTCAGTTTGGTTACGAGAACTACAGTGGGCTTGCTTTACAGAAACGATGCAACCAGGGAGTAAAACACCATGTACATGTGTGCGAGTCCAGTACACCCATGCCTCTGACATGACCTCGTGATGGTAATAAAAGTGTGGATGCCACTGCAGCTGGTCCCAATGTGAGCAGCAGGAACCCCTGAGCCCCTGCCTCCCACCCATCAGTGTCACTCGGGGAGCAATCAAGGTTCAGCATTGGGTCGGGATCAAGTACAGAGCAGGCATGGGCAGATTAGAGCTCTTTATAAGGGCTCACCTCTGCTTTCACTGTTGATGGAGACATATATTGGATTCACCTGTTATACTGTGTAAAAATACAAATGTATTGGAATATACTGGAGCTGAAATTGGTTGAACCTTTGGTCCACATCCATCTTTTCATCTTAGAACAAACTGCATATAATTCACTTTCTACTTCCATGAGGCAATTAAGAGACACAGTATGCAACAACATCAGACATTATCCTCCAATTTCAGTCTGTAAAAAAGTCTTAATATGAGCATCTCTTAATATCATACACTGCGGTTTTTTTAGTTTCAGAACTTCACTGGATACGATGCAAAGCAAATTTTATAAGGGCCAACATGTGGGATGGGTGAAAAGCTTAGCTAAAAGAAGCCCTCCTACTTGGGATGGAGATGAGTGATTGGACTCTTGAGAGCTACAGAGCTGTGTTACACACAGAATGGAGCAGTGGATGAGTGTAGGGCATAGGGGTGTGTCTGGTTTACCCTACAGTGAGCTGGAAAGAAAGAAGATGCATTATGCACACTGAGTCTCCTGCTGGCTCACCTCTGTGGGCTTTGGCCGCTGCTAGCACTTCCTCCAGGTCAAACACAGCCAAGGTTCACTCATTTTTTTCTTTGGTGAAACCATGCCCACCATTTGCCCACATACTTCCTGCTGATACACATAAAACTTCTCCCTTTCCAGGCTGACATTGGGTTTCTCAGAGAATCTGGCTGCAGTGATAACCAGGCCTGAGACCAGCACCTCTGATTAGCCCCATGCTCCCTCACAAATCCAAGGACTGTGAAACTACATAGTGTGTAATACATTTCAGTTATAATTCAAGTACTTTGACCAAGCACTCTATGTACTTCATTCACATACTTCAGCCAGGACACATTTATTCATTCAGCACAGTGGTTAAAGAAATGTAAAGACCTGTAAACTGAAGGCTATTGATGGAAACCCTACTTGTTATTGCTGCTGTTGTATCATTGTTCAAGGTACAAGGACTCCCCGCTCTAAGACACCAAGTGGCCACAAAAGTATGTCTTACAGTGAAACAATGCAACCTGGGGTTATTATTTCCATAAGAAATGATTGAACACATGTGGACTGAGTGACGCTTCATCAAAGATAGCTTTAGAAGCAATAGGTAGTACAGCGATTAGAGCCACTACCTTTGGATTCAAGGAAATCAATTTCAAGTCCTCTTTGCAGCTCCAACAGTGGTGATCAAGGTACCTATCCTAAACTGCTGCAGTAAAAATGACACAGCTCTGTAAATGGGTAATTCAGACTAAAGTAGTTTAACAGTTTAAGCTGCATTAGAGAAAAGCACAAACTAAACTGAATAAATTATAATTATAGTACTGGAAGTATTCTAGTATCTGATTTTGCTGCTTTTGTAACCTTGTATTGGTCATTCTGAAATTTCTGTGAAGTGCAGGTTATAAATCTTGTGATTCTGAAACCGTGTGAGATCAGATATCAGCATCAAATGAAGTTCAGCTCACGGGCAGCATACTGTATTTCAAATTAGCATTTTAAACATTAAAATCAGTATCTGCTATGTCGATGAAGAAAAACAAAACTGCACAATATCTAAAAAATTAAGCTCAAATGTGCAAAGGCAGGGAAGTTCAGCGTCTTGTATAAATAGCTCAGCACGGAACGGCACATTAAAGGCATGACAACCAAAACCTGTGGCAGCACTTTCAAGTAATGTATAATTTATTAGCTGTACTGTGTACACCTTCTCTCTCTCTGTCTGTCCATCCGTCTGGTGAGTCTGAGGAGCTCTGTTTCGGATTAAAAGTGCAGCCTATCAGAACTAATTTACTGTTCGTACTGTACACCACCTCACTGTAAAGCTGCCACATCTGTGCAGTGGATGATGACTTTGAAAACATGGCTGGCCCAAGGGTTCGATTCCATTTCTAATCTATAGCAAGTCACATAGAGTGTTTTGGTGACTGGATCCACGGATCTAGAGGTGAACTGGTAAGGTTCAGTAGAGATTTACTTGCTACCGAGCAAAGGGGGTTGATCACGCGTTGGTGGTGTTTCTAGTTCAGGGCTTGAACTCCCTTCTTCTCTGTAGGTATGGTTCCAGAACCGCAGGGCCAAATGGAGGAAGAGGGAGCGCTTCGGCCAGATGCAACAGGTTCGGACCCACTTCTCCTCGGCCTATGAGCTGCCGCTCCTTACCCGTGCCGAGAACTATGCACAGGTACCGTTTTATATACTGTGGGTCCAGTTATGCTTGGGAGGGGTATGTAAAAGGACATTGATATCCACAGCTCTGTTCTCAAGTGGACTAAACTCCAGCATCCTTTTTGTTTCATTTAGACCAGAGGTACTTTATAAATGTTTTGAATGATTTGGAGCCAAGACAGTATCTGGTTTCAGCCAAGATGGTATTTCTAAACCGTTGTGGGTTTAAGTGATTCTAAACTGAAGACCACACAGATCAAAGCAAAGCAGCTCAGAAAAGGACCAAAAAAAGTACCAGTGATATTGAATCCAATCCAGCAGGTATGCAATGGAATGCCAATGGTTCGAATGCAGAGTGGGAGTGGGGTGGTGTAGACATACCTTCGTAGACCCAAGACTTACAGACTGGTCTCAGAGGTAAGTGGTGCTGGAAGGGTGAAAGGCACCCCACATATCCCCCATCCTACTGCTCAAGATCTCAAGTCCAGCGGCGCACTGCCCCTGGCATGGGGTCAGGGCAAGGCTGCAACAGGTCTGTTTGAAGGGGGGGACCTGCCTCTCCAGGGAGGCAGGAGGAGCCCCAGTGTTATCATTAATCTGCCGGGAGGTCGGGGGGCGTCTGGCTGCAGCTGTGGAATGCAGCATTGCTCACATCTGGGGCTTCTCCCCTCCATCCCTCCTACAGACGTGTGGCTTTGTCTAACTCACCAGTGCTCCAAACTCAGTATCCCACAGCCACTTACCCTCAGCCAACACTGACAGCATCAGAGATGTAGGATATGATGCGAGTGAGGAGGTAAGGAGGAGACTTAGCTACCTGCCACTTCCCTGTGTTGCAGATCCAGAACCCTTCGTGGATTGGCAGCAACAGCGCGGCCTCCCCAGTACCTGGCTGTGTGGTGCCCTGTGACTCCGTTACATCCTGCATGACACCTCACCCCCATGCGGCCGGCGGGGTCTCTGACTTCCTGGGTGTTCCCAGCCCTGGGGGTCACATGGGACAGACACATATGGGCAGCCTGTTTGGTGGCCCTGGAATGGGAGCTGGCCTCAATGGCTATGACCTCAACATGGACCCTGACCGTAAGTCATCCAGCATCGCGGCCCTGCGCATGAAGGCCAAGGAGCACAGTGCAGCCATCTCCTGGGCCACATGATGGAATGGACGCAGTTTTCCTCCACACTGGGCAGCAGGCATCTGTGCCTTGAGGGCCCCATTTTACCATTCAAACAACCCCAAGACAGAGGAAACAAGATGGCAAAACGGCCCACTGTTCAACAGCTAAAACAATTGCAACAATTTCAGTTCCCAAAACACAGAGAGAACAATAAAATGGAAGATAAGTGAAGCTGAGCGGCATCTGATGGTGCAAAACTGGTCTATCGACTTTGAACTGGGATTTCCTCTTCCTGTAAGAAATCAAAGGGGTAGGATGCAGAGAATGGCAACCATGACTGGACTGATTTAAAAATGAATGAATTAACAAATTAATTAAATTAATTTAATAAATAATCAACAAGCAACTCCATAATACAAGGTAAGATAATGCCAACGAGTGAGAGAGAAGGTGGGTAAACAAAGAACTATTAAACTCTATAATCTCTGGGCGTGACTCCCTTTCTGCTTGGAGCTTGCAAACAAAAACTGAGCAAAAAAAGTTGTGTAAAATGTAAAAAATTCCAGATTTCCTTCACACAGCAAAATGTTAAATTTAGCAAATAGCAGTGCAGTGCTCTAGACCGCTGCATTCTTTATTTCCTCTTGCCAGTACCAGTCTGAGTCAGTCTTCTCCGACCCATACATAGTCAGTCAACACAACAAGCCCAGAACATTTACTTCATGACAATTTGATCTCACAGTGTCCCCCCTCATTCTACTGTTCGTCAGAAAGGACACATGAAGTAAGGTGTCCGCTGTCATCTAGTGACCAGTTGTCCTGGTATTGGCTATGCAGTGCCATAGGACACCATGGAGAACTGGCGCCAATAAAGCTCCATCACTATGCTTTTCACTCGAGGCTGAGACTCAAACCCCCCAGGACAGTGCCTTTATGGAATGACCCACTCAGGAGGCCCTAATGCTCACTTCTGAACCCAACCCTAGGCAAAAATGACATTTAATACACAGCTATAATCCTTCAAAATGAGATCCTTATCTTTAATCTGAATGCCTAACTCTTATGACAGACAGCTAATGCCGGCCTGTTTTCCTTTGACCGCCCTTTTAGCTCTTTGTTAAGCCCGTAATTTCAACAACGCGATCTGAGAGGAATTGAAAAACAGTAACGTGAAGGAAATCATTAAGATTCAAAAGGAAGGTCAGCATTCTGCATACTTCCCCACGCTTTGTTCTGCCCACTTATATATTTCCATTTTAGAAACGGCTCCTGTGTTATTTTAAACTGGGCTGCCATGGGGCAAAGGGCTCGTCGTTTCTTGCATGGCTTCCACGTGCTCCCAATGGGACACTGGCACGTGTGAGGCCAGCCGAATCGGCCTGCCTATTTTCAGCAGGACAGCAGTTTCTCCAAGACCCCAGACAGGCTTGGCGTCTGTTTCAGCCCAAGGTGGGGATAGCATGACACTGGCTGTGATTTAGAGTGGTCACGCCACTTCCTCCCCTGGCCATTTCCACAGGTAACCTTCCTGGCTCTGCACAGCTGGACCCCAAAGAAAGTCCTCATCTGGCCTCAGGTTACAGGAAAGGATCCCCCATATACTCCTGCAGGGCTTGATGGCCAGCAAAAACACAGGGTGACTGCCTTACATAGTGTGTTGTAGCCCAGCCCCTGTGCCCTTTGAAAACCCTAGTGCAGAGTGCCAGTACGTGTGTTTGCACCATGCAAATACAACAAATCAACGGCCATAAAGCACTGACTACAGGTATTAGCACTAGGCCTTTTTTTCTATTTGGATATTTCTGAGCATGGGGAATAAAGATTGAAAGCTCTGCCAATGAATCTGCAATTGTGGAGCAGCAGCAGCAGTTAGTGTTGTCAAAAAAACAACTCCCTTTTCTCAATGCAAAATAATGCACTAATCAGCTGAAGGTATTTCTCCATTTGGAATTGTTTATTGATGCAGGTAAAAGTCACACACAGCATCATTTTACTCCTCCATCCCTGTTTATTTTCATGGAGGCACTTCAGCCCGAGTGCACTGCCTCAAAGCACCGAAGATGCTGTGCCTTCCATCATCCTGCCTTTTCCTGTAGCGTGCAAAGGGCTGTGTCTCACTTTAGAGGAGTTGCAGTTTGTGAAAACAGGAACACCTACAAACTGGAAGCCCAGACTGGGTTCCCCGGGGCTCTCTGGAAAAGATTAAATCTCTTGTGCAAACTTGAGCTCGGCACTAGATGTGCAAAATCTCTTCGGGGTGTTTTCCTTTGACCACACGGGGTGAGCAGAAGTGGGAGCATACTGTCACTTTTCAGTTGGGCACTTCCATCCTACGGCACTCCTCAGAATGCAGGTCTCTGTCCTCACCGCACGGAAGGGAGCGAGCAAGTTCCTGACGCATCACTACAGTGATAAGCTAATCTAGAAGCAGGGCTGCAAGAGTGCTGTGAGAATGCTCTATGCGAGCTGGGCACTAGCATAGGATGAATTTCAAGCCCAATTTCATTTTTTTCTTGGCATGGTTTGAGGGTGATTATTTCAAGAAAAACGTCCCGCATGCCAGACTTAGGATCTCGTTTCCCAGCCACCCAGTGCTCATGAACCCATATGCTGCCTTCTCCCCTGCTGAGAATCGGGCTGGGACGCAGGACAACTTTGGGGTGAAGCTCTTTGAAAACTGTCTCACTCATTTTACAAATTTGACAACCAGTGAGTCCAGGTAAAAAATAATTTTTTAAAAAAATTAAAAATCAATAAAACACTTCTTTGCATGTATCCTCATTTTTTTGCCTTTTGCATTTTTATTTAAGGTCTTATGCTCGTAATGGTAAATCAAAGCTGCATTAAATATGGAGCCAAATCACCCATACAGGAAAAGACTAATCAAAAGAATGTTGAGAGAGGGACATTTTGACTTGTTTCAGTTATAACAGCATCTTTTCTGTATGTTTAACATGCTTCATTGCAGATGGTATCTATTTCGCCCAACCTTGAATGCGTAGGAAGTCATTTATGGCAAAGAGCTTCACTAACATGCAAGGGCCAATAAAAACAATGGTCAGAAAGCACTTCAAGCCTGCAAACTCTTACACCTCAGAGGGCTTTTCTCAACAACTGGTCAAATTGCAGATCAATTGGGCTGTTTCTTTTTTCCCTTTTAAGCAAGAGATTTTCCTGTATACGTAATGTAATTATGTAATGCGCGTAATGCCTTGCAGACCACAGATTATTTCCTCCCTCTCCATGTTAATAATAATAACAGATGATAATTCTTTCTGCTTCAAGGCAAATCTTTGGCACATAAATGCACAAGATTAAGGGTCTTGCTCTCTGGTACATCACTTCTCCCATAATTTCACTGTACATTACAGAACTTGCCGACAAAGTGACAGCTAGAAATGATTTGACAAATGTAGTGAAGTAAAAGATAAAATAAATTAAAATAATAGCAGCACACAAAAGGAAAACAATGGTGCTCAGTGATAATTTGATGGTACCATTTCTCAAGGACAACACAATGTAAAGGAGCATGAGATTTACCCTTCTGGACTTTGTTATTTATTAAAATGGTCATACTAATACTGTTATGTGCAAGTTCCATCACCACAGCGACATGAAGAATATATATGAAGAACCTGAAGTTTACCAGCAAAGCTCCACCATGACCTCTTAAAAACAGGCCTCCCACCCAACCAGCAGCTCACACAGACCCTCTCCCACTCAAATTTGATGGTAGTCTTCTAATATTGCACTGAGAGGTCAGCAGACAGCTCTTAAGGGATGAGCTCATTGTGGTGGCTCCTCCATCCAGGGTTTTGAGAAAAAGGGCAGACTGGGGCAGTTTTATGGGGCTATGCACAAAACAAACATGCCACGCTCTTCTCTAAGCTGCTCATGGCTCTCCTTTCAAAGCGCTGTTGTGGACACACAGATGCTGGGGTCCTGCAGCAGCACGTTCTGGTGGGAATCATTAAATATGACACAACCTCAGAGTTAACAGATTCTGACATGGACCATTTAGAGAAGGTGCATACTGCAGCAGCTGAAGGCTGTCTGCTGGCCTTTCATGAGTCACAGGGCTCTCAGAGAGAAAGGGCAAACCTATCTGCCAAAGATAACGGTCCACTAAAGCGAAAGTTTTTAAACCCAAGTGCCTGACTTTAGAAACCTCACAATTTCCAGGAAATTGTCATTTTTACTAAAAGGTGCACCTGAAAATACATTAAAGATTTGACAATATGTATGAATTGTGCAGCTTTTCTTCACCCGCAAGACATGACAATCGAAAATTTTCATTTTACACTTAAAGCGGTGTCTGCAGAAATAACTGCAGAATTTGTTTCCAACTGACCCCTTGGGGCTGCAGTACCTTGAGCTTTGGCAGATGCTGACAGCGAGAGTGTCTCCTCTTTACTAGTCTCTGAGTCACCATCTCTGCTCTCTCTTTCGATTTCTAATACTACTGAAGCAGGGCAATCAAAGTTCAAAATTAATGAAATACTCAGATTTTTGTGTGTGCGTGCATGGTTGTGTGTTCAATTTTACTTTCTGCTTCTTTTGTAAATTTAATACATTTTACAGTGTTAAACAAAGGCCCCTAAGAAATGTAACTAATTTGTTTGTAAAGTATTATAATCCATGTAAGAACGTTATCTGTGTGTGAACTTGTCCCAGGCTTAAATGGCTTTTGAGTTGGTTTTAAAATGTGTACCTGAACGTTTAAAAGGTTGGCTTTAAGCTACTTTGTACTGCTTTTGAAATAATATTATTTTTCTTTTAATTTTGTGGTCATGTATTTTTGTGTGAGTTTTTGCAGTAAGTTATTGCACTTACATACTGTTTTAGGAATGGTAATTTTATTTGTGTTAATAGCAGATCTTTGCCAAATAAATAAAACAGATGAGCTTTTTATGGTCAGTTCTAAAGGTTTTTACTTGTGATTCCATCTTAACAGGTTAATTTACACTAAGATCCCAAGGCAATGACAGAATGCAGACTTTAGAGATTAAAACAACAGTTTGAACAACTGCAGTAATTAAGACTACAGCATTTCCCAAGAAGTTCCCATCTTCTGATGGGGTTTGTTCTCTCTCAGTTGTCATGGAAATGAAAAAACAAAGTACATAATAGTGGAGTGAAGTCATATCCCAGCGCTTGCATCTATACCTTCAGGAATTAAGTACTCGAAATTCTCTGTTCCATCTGAGTGCGGATGGGCGACCTGGTCCCCTGGTCCTCTCCCGTTGCACTATCCCTGCGCTAGAGTGGGGAACACATGGCGTATTTATGTAAAGTGATCTGCCGCAGGCGAGCGATTCCCACTGATTTCGCGTGGGAGTGACATTGCTCTCCAGGACTGTTTCCCACTGATTCAGAGCTAGACTATTTTTAAAGAGTTTGGTTTGCGAAATGGCAGAGCCACGCTTGTTCGCGGAAGTCCCATGCTCCTTCGTGGTCCTGCCAAGGGAAAAACCTATGAGGCTCCTATAAACCCCCTGCAAAGGGGCTCCAAAACAGGCCCTCAGCTCTGGTAAAGATTTGACCTTCAAAATTTACACTCAGTTGCTCTGTTTCTTTCTTTGGCTTTGGGAGGGTGAGCGTGCTAGTGGGCGCTTTGTTTAAATTTGGACTGAAGTTTTGTTATATTTGAAATCTGTGCAAGTGTTTTTAAAGTGTACTGACATCAAATAAAAGTTGTGAAATTATGAATTTTGCCATTAGTTCCAATACCTTTGACTGCTTGATCATAAACCCACAGCAGTCAAACTTGAGGACTCCTCAGATTCAATTTGCTTTGGCAAGGGTGGGGGCTTGAAATGGGATCGGTGAGCCCCCCGTGAATCTCATGTTAATTGAACTCGACAAAAATACTAACAGCACCCTTTTGAACTGCTGACATTGTACAGGGTGGATTACAGAGCAAAATATTAACAACAGGTGAGAGTCGACGCTGAGCAGTGGTGCTGAAAATGGCCTGCCACTTGTAAAGGTTCTTATCATGGCTGATGTACTTTTGGGTAGGAGAGCAGAGGAACACTGCCAGAGGAAGACAAATTACACACTGGTACTGAAGCTGCAAACTGTGCAAAACACACACAAATGCTTCTCTATTAGTACATCAACAACTCAGTTATTCTGCAAGTTCAGGCTGAGCAATAGGCGCTTTGGATATAGTGAGTCACTATGAATATGTATGACTGCAGTCAGTCATCCTGTGATATTTCAATATCTAACATGCTAAAAGTGGAATTCCGTATATTTTCTTTGCAAGGTAGTCTCCTGAAATAAAATGCATTTATCGTAGTCTTGGGGGCTATCAAACTTCAGCAATATTTTGGTGTTCTCATGGATTTTTTTAAGGAGTGGGATAGTACTGTTTTGACACCATGCCAACACATGACCACATTTCTCATTTTGTTCAAGAGTAATTCAGATCAGAGGTCTGCATGTGATTCTTCACTCTTTTTAGAGTTCATGGAATTTTTAACATCTATCAGCAGGAATGAGAAGGGCTGAAACCCCTTTAGAATCTAGTGTAGGACACTACAGAAGACTGAGTTAAGGTTGACTTGGGGAGCATTAATCGGTACGTGGCACTGTCAGTAAGTTCTAAGACTGGTCACCATGTGATGCTGTTGTGTCACATGGCAAAAGCCTGCAACCACGGCAATGCCACAGGAGAAGAAGTCTTAGAAATTATTTTGTGTTCATACGATGTCGTAAAACAGTCATGATGTCTTCAAAAACGCCCCTGTTCTTCAGAATAACAGGTTGTGAGACAGAGAATGAGAGACAGTGGGAAAAACTGGAACGAGCTTCCATGATATGAATGCCCAAGACTAAAAGGGTGGGAGTGTACTAAGTTAATTTCTTTCCCTATTACAAGCCTAGCTGCTAATTGGCATTGGAGACTCTCTGGAGCTTCAAATACAATACAGTATTATATTTTTACTTTCATTTCCAAATAGATGTTTTATTTCCTTTTTCTTTTCTGCACCATCAGAACAATGATGTTTTCGCTTGCTGGCCATTTTAAAAAAGTAACTAGAATTGAATCTCAAACAAAAAATCCAGTAAATAAAAACAACATTTTTGTAAATAAACACACAGTTGCTGATAAACACATTAAGTCAATGAGAAATATGCAGCCTTATGGAAGTGGTCAGTGGTCAGCAGATGAAACGATTGCCGCGAGATGTTACAAGCAATGTTTGGGGATTGAAAATTAATATAATAAGCTTGATGGGATAGCCGTCGTAAGCCCTGGTCGTCGTAAGTTTCACATGTTGAAAGTCAAGGACAGCCTGTACTGCAAAGAAATCTAAACAGCAGAACAACGACTTCAGCACAAAGGGTTGAATATTCAGATAGCATCCTGTCCTTGAGTTTCCTGAGATCAAAATGTGCCAGAAGAACATTGCTTTTATGAGGAGTGCATCAAAGATCAATGGTTACTAATAAAAAAGGGAAGAAAGACGGCTTCTTCCCGCGTGAGGTAGAGAAGACAGGAACATGTGCAGACTACTGGAGGTCAGGCCAGATCCTCCCAAATTCCTGGCATTCCCTGTGCAGCTCAGCACCCGGCTTTTATAGCAGGAAACTGAGAGAGAGCGAGATGCTAGAGCAAGCAGCAGGGAACCTCCATCAATCTGCTCCCAAACCTACTCCACCCATGCTCCCACAATTCCCTGCCATCCCCCTCCTCTGATGCTGAAGTGTGCTCACTTCCAAGGTCAGAAAGGCTCCTACGGACTGTTTCTAGACATGTACAACAAGTGAGGATCTGTCTTCCTGTCAAACACTGCTCCTGTTCTTTTTTCCAGGACAATATATTTGGGTCTCTGTGCACCAAGGATTCAGTTTCTCCTTCCTGCGCCTGGAAATCGAGTCTGTCATACTTCCCAGCTTGGATGGGCCAGAAAGGCCAATGCGGCGGTGAGACGGGATGGGAAGCCTGAGGCTCTGGGTTCTGTCCCAGCTGGGGAGCCTGAAAAGGGCCAGAGGTTTTGATGGTCCCTGCTGGGCGCTGAGTGGGTGAGGGACCTGCCAGGCGCCAGGGCGGCTGGCTGGCTCTACAGCGCATCCTAGTGACTATGACTCAGAGAAAGGGCACAGCCTGGTCATTGCTGGGAAGATCAGCACTGGATTTCAGATGCTCAAGCTGTGCCAGTATAGTGAGACCAGACCACAACACCTCTGTCATCCCAACCTGTGGTCCAACCTGCATAACTCCCACAGCCTCGCTAGCTGTGTCTGTTCCACGGCCTTTTGGTGGCTCTGTACACTGTGCTTCTCAGTTTATTCTATGGGGTCACCTGAACATGGCAACAATGATCTCATTTTCGTCCTTATCCCGCCACCCCAGACAATCCATGGACTACATGTATGTACCTATGCTGAAAACCAACATGCTAATTCTCTTCACGCTGTTGAATCTCCAGCTGAGCCCGTCATCCCCTAAGAAATATAATAAATGCTACTCCACCGAGACTTCCAAGTCATTTAATAAATATTTCATAAATTTCATAAATGACCTGCTATAAATTAAAACAGAATGCCTGACACCCATTGATCAAACCTCATTATAAATAAAATTTTGGCAATACTGGCAGAGCCCTGTTTTAGCAGAGGTAGGTGGGGGAGACAGGTCAGTGACAGTGTAATGAGGGTGGGGGGATGTGACTGAATGCCAGTGAGCCCTTTAAGTAGCATGAACTCCCCAGCACTCATAAAGGTGATAAAAAAGTGGTGAGTTATGGGTGCCCAACCCCACCCTGGCCTCATTACTTCTGAGCAGCGGGCCAGACTAAATGGTGAAGGAGGCGAGAACAGAGGTGTGACAGACAAGGGTGAAGAGGGAGCAATGGAAAAGGTTCTACTGTGGACAGAGTATGTGCAGATATGGCGTTGTTTTTGAACTGGATGCGCACCTGGACAGCATTGTTATTGTGGTCAATTATTGGGACAGATCAGAGGGGAGAACCTGTCAGAAATGTGACATTCCTTGATGGACAGCCGTGTCAAGCCTCTCACTCCTCTGAAAAGTAATGGACCTCCAGTGTCTGGTGTGTACCAGATATGTTAGCACCTCGCTCAATATGGCGGGACAAGAAAAATGTTTTGACAGAGTAGCTTTACTGAGAACAATCCAATGTTCTTTTAACAGCTGCCTGAATTACCCGAATAAGTGATGGAGAGTTAATGCATACCATGGGCCAAATTTAGTCAGATTCCAGCCATGGCCTCCACATGTGAGAACTACTGCAGGAAACCACATGTCAGTTATTAGTGTAGACATAAAAATGAATTAAAATGATACAAGTTAGGCTTATGGGCACCCTTGCTAGAGACACTCCCCAGAAGTAAGTTGGCATGGCAATGGCCTCACACTTCACATGGGTTTCAATGTAGTTTTACTGGATTTCCATTCTATATAATGTTTAAGTACCAAAGAAGAACAAAAACCAAGAAAGATCCAAGATTATTGTTATAATTCCCTCTTCCAAAACCAAGATAATTTCCACCAAACTCCAAATAACCAAATAGCCATCTTGCATCTAGAAGTGTTAAAAAAATATTTTTGTTTTGTTATTTTATCCTCTCGGCTTTAGGTCAATGTTCAGTTCCACTAATCAGCTTAGAAAATATTTTTCCCCCCTCCGGTAGGAGTTTGATGACAGGGATCCCTTTGTGATCACAGAAAGAGAGCAGAAACCGTGTGGGGTTACAGTCAGATAACCTCAGGTTATTCACTGTAAGTCCATCCCACTACAGGTTGAAAGTGGTGCACATGAGCAGCGACAAAAATTCGGTACATTGAGAACTAGCAGCACTGAGGGGGAGTATAAATATGCAAAATTCAAGAAAGTGACCAAGAACGATTGATTTAGATATTAAGGTGGCTAAGGTAGACAGCTTGCATAGCTAACAAGTCATACAACTCCATACATGACTAAAACTAGTTTCTGACCTCTTTTACATATATAAAAATGATTATTAGAATTTGTAAGTAAAAAACTGCATCTGAAAGTGTGGGACGGGGGGTGCGGTGGCGCAGCGGGCTTGGCCGGGGCCTACTCTCTGGTGGGGGGTTCAAGTCCTGCTTGGGGTGCCTTGCGAAAGACTGATGTCCCGTCCTAGGTGTGTCCCCCCCCCCCCACAAGCCCCATGCCCTGTGCTGTCAGGTTAGGCTCCGGTTCACCACGACCCTGCTTGGTACGAGTGGTTTCAGACAGTGTGCGTGTGTATGTGTGTGAGTGTGAGACAGATGGAGAAGGCTGAGCATAAGTGACCACAAACAATAAAGTAAGATTCTGCATGCAGAGTGTTTGTGTGAAGTTAAATCATGGAAGTTAAATCAGAAGTTAAATCAGAAATCATGGATGCTGAGAGACTGACACGTTGTGGAAGTTTATCAGTGATTGCAAACAGAGATTAGATTGGCTCAGAAAGTGAAATGTCTTCCTGACACCCACAGCAGGCCAAAAGAGAACGGCTCTACTGAAAGTGTTGGAACCAATGACAGCCGAGCGCCTCCTCTCTCTCTCCATAGCTCTGTGCAACCCTAAATCTCATTCCACCCCAAAGATTACTGCTCACATCACTGCCAATTCCCTGAATGGAGTTGAAATGCCTCCAGGTGAGCATTGGCTAATTTGGGCAGCTGCGGACAGCATCAGATCAGCCTGAAATTGTTCTCCAGACATGAAGCACACTTCCTTGGGCCAAACATTTCCAGAAAGCTACAGCCCAATGCAAAATAGCACAACCAAAAGCTGCATCATACTCCCTGAGTGAATTTACACTCTCCCAAGTGACCTCTTCTGGGAGGTAAGGGTGGGGAATAGGCATGGATAATTGACTTTAAGGTCTTTCACTACTTTATTCCATGAGGGAGAAAGGCAGACATGTTGGTGAGGTCACCAGGCTGACCTGCTCTGTCTGGAACAATCACATTTCTGCACTGACTTTCCCCATTACTTCCAGAAGACAGTAAGTTATTCTCTGAGGAATGAAGACGTATTCATGATATTATTAGGCAATGACACCAATGTGAAAAAAAAACTGCAGCACAAAGGACAGCTGGTCTGAATATAAATGGAAACGCAAAGACATGTTTGGGAATGGGGGCAGACAGAGTTGCTCTGGTCACCTATTGCCCACGCTAAGGCTTAACCGAGATTAACATGATAATGTCACACTCAACAGCCACTGCAGTCTTAACCTCAACTTCACTGTATGGCAAGAAGTTGGGACAAGCATTTTCCATAATTTCTTTGAAGGGGGTAAAGCTATCTGGGGTCCTGCTGAAATTCCCGGAAAGGAAAAGAGAAGGGCCTGGCAACAGAGGGAGATGAAACTGGGCCAGAATTTTTAATTGGCCAGTGGCCTTTTAAAAATGTGTGGCAAATAGTGTCATCTCTTCAGTATGTGTATAAGCAGCTCAGCCAAGAGTACGGCTACACATACTCTTGGAGACGGCACTCGCTAAGCAATCAACAAAAAGTAAGACTCAAGTGAAGGTCATGTTGTGGACCTGGCTATGAGCTTTAGCACGTTCATCCATTCCTCTCAGGGCAAATAATCAAAGACTGTAGTTCTGTAGTTTTAAACCCATCTGCCACAATGTGAAGACAGACGATGTTGCACTTGTCGCCTGGGGAATGCTCCACTGGGAACCAGTGGCTTTCGTGCTTCCATTTAAGACCTTCCAATGGCATTCGACAGTGGGAAACAAAGAAGGAGCATTATGATTCTGTTTTTCTCTTCATTCCAAGGCATGCTCATGGTTGGTTGCAAAAGCAAAGCTCATAATGGCAGCATTTAGCCCATGCCTGATTGTGCAGGGAGACTCTGCTTCTCAGGTTTAGGTCAGCATTCCCTGTGGGTACAAAAAAATATACAGGAAAAAACCAAAAACCAAAAAAAAAGAAAAACACAAAAACAAAATAACAATTTTCTCTTGCTAGAAGCCCCCTCTTTCTCTGGAAAATATTATACACTCATGGAGAGGTAGAATGAAAACCCCATAAGGTCTAGATTCTGTCCCCAGAACCTTTAGTGCTTCAGTGAATTTATAACAAGAAGCACAACAAAGCCCTTTGGGCAGGGAGAAGTTGATGGAAGGGCAAGGGCAGTTGTAGCAAAGGTTTCCATTAGATGGGCAGCCAATAAGGAGCTCTGGACAAGAGGTATCAAAGCTCTTCATCATAGTGTTAAAATGACTTATTGGTTCATATGTGCTTGTCTGTGTCTGGGGAGTAGCCAGCCACTACAGTCATGATGAAGAGTTAGTAGGCATCTTCACATGAACCAACTCAGAATGACAGATCTCAGATCACACTTCAATGTTTGCTTTTACCTGATGTAGACAAGACAGCTAACTCAACCCAACTCCAATTTCAAACCACACTTGATGCCAAGGCTCTTGTTAACAAACATGGTCCAAACTAAAGATTTCAAACTGTCTTGCATGCCAGTCCTCATGCTGAGCAACTCGGTCCAGCTGACTTCATGCCAGTTTCATCCAAAGCTTTGCATATGAAGCAATTCAAGATGACACAACGCAGAGACTTAGAAAAAGAAAAAAAAAAAACAAGCTAGCATTGCTGCTGGCAGTGGTTTTTGTCCTTTCTTTAAACTGACAAACAAGCACAGCCAGCAAGACTAAGGCTGCCTGAGATAAATAAACATAATCAAGGATGAAGGCCAGAAGGAAATACATCCTCATCAATAGCGAGATCCAGCCACTGAGCGCCACAATAAAGCAGGGTTGACCCGTGAACAGCCCTTGTTAATTCTAATGGGTCTCAAAGCCAAGGCCAGGCTCCACTGACATCTCTAATCAAAGGCAATGGCGGGCCATTAGACCACTTCAAAGTACCTCATTCCTAACTTAATAAAGAAATCTACAGCAAGGGATATATTTAATTCCTGACACCACTCTCTTTTCATATGCCAGGCTGTCAGTCATGGGGTCTGCATAAACAAGCGCATACTTAATCACCTTGTTAAAGTGGCATCATTAAACCAAGAGACACAGTAAATAGCAACTAATACCAGCTCACCTTGATACATGTCCGAGGAGACATAAATTATAAGAAGTAAGACAGAGGCAAGCCGGGGGTGTGTGATAAATTATCCTTTTTTCCCCAATAATAAGGCAAATGACGAATGCACGTCTGGTGAGAAGCAGCACAGCATCAAAGGGGATAAGGCCCATTTGCATCTGGGTATTGATGCTTGGTTGGTGTGATGCAGCCAGTGGGGTACTGCCTGCAGACAGTGTAAAGTAAGGTCTAACTCTGACTTCTTCCAGCCGTAGACAAGCTCCTAAATTGGCACAGTCACCATTTCAAACCTTCCACTGCTAGACTCTGCGGGTCTTCCTTCTGCAGTGCCTAATGCTTTACCTTAGGCTCCGCCAAGCCGTCACTCACCTTCAACTTCCTTCAAAGCCCTTGTGTATAGGAGAAAACACAGAATCACTTACTTACCCAGAACCACGTTACTACACATCATCAACACATGCGAAACATTCACATTTTAAATTACTTGCTTCCAGGAAGAATTCTCCCCAAATGATTTTTCATGTAATGAGAAACCAGGTGTGAGATTGTGTTAGCAGCTGGAAAATAACAAGCCACCACCTCTTAAACTCAGCAATTAATTATTTCAAGAAATTACTCATTATGTTCAAGAACATTAAGCACGGAAGGCAAAGACACACAACAGCAAAACAAGAAAGCACAGTGGAGAACAATCACTTCACATTGCCTTCAAAAGTGCACTGTGACCTTTCAGTTTGCCAAACCATTAGCCCAGATCTCTCTCCCTCTGACTTGGGTTACATTAAAGAGCCATAAATCCCACTGAAGAACAATCTCCAAACATTAAAGCCAAACATTTCCTCTGTAATTGCAGAGAGAAGGAGCAAGACAAAAAGAAACTGAAAAGGGGGCAGAGTGGCTTAAAAACTCATGAGCATCTCTGGATACCTGTGTTGTCATGACAACATAACTTCATGGACCAGCCCATTTCTTCACCATTTCATGTCAATAAATAAAGGGGTCCAGTCTGCAGGCTGTAACATACAAGAATTATAGCAGAGAAGGGTTAACTTCAGAGGAGCTCAGTGACACCAAGGTCCTGAAATATGTTTGTGGAAAGTTGTATGGAGAAATAATGGAGCTGAATAATACATTTTCAAATCTTTGCCCAGCAGCTTCTTATCCAGTGCTATGCAAAACATATCAACTCTTTGAACTACTTTAAAATTAGTTTATGAAGTCCATCGCACCCCATCAATGGGAGCCATCTTTATGCTTCACCTTCATGATGTTTTCTTATGCATTTGCCACATGATAATCAACCTGTTAAGAGTGACTGAAGAAGAGAGGTCTCCATCAAACTCTGTCCCCACCCTTACCGAAGAAGAGGGTCTTTGTAACCATTCTTCCAGAGTTGCATTACAAAAACAGCAACAGTTAAGTTCTGAGTCACACACACATGTGGGTGAATGGAAAACTGACGCAGATGGTGAGGTCCATGGACTGTCAACGACAACAGCGGGTGACAAGTGACACATCGTATGGGTGTCTCCGTGAGGAATTCCCCTGAGTGCTCTTGTGGTTCTGTGCTGCGAGCGGAACTACACTGCTAAGCTCTTGCACACAGCAGTGGTGCAGATGGTCTCTGGCAGGCCTGCTGGGGATGATGGCGTCGGCGGCTGTCTCCTGCCATTGTGGGCCTTGGCTCCCCTTCCTGGCTGGCTTTAAAACGCCCCGCTGCGTACTCATTCCAACAGGCTCGCTGCAAGTACTGTGTATTGCTGCAATGAGAGACAGCATGGGGATGGAGAGTCCTGTGTTGCTGTCAAAGGAGATGTTCTCCCAGGGGAGTGAACATAGGCTGAGTGCCTGGGAACCCCCACAGTGCTTCTTTCATTGAAGAGATTACACAAGTTGGGTACGGTCACCCCGATCGCTCTGCTCAGGTCACCTACATTCTGTCCAAGGATGGGGTCAGGATACACATCGTGGAGGACTAGAGGTTTTTTTGACAGCCTGAGATCAGACAGATGGTGTGCACTTTAACGAGGTTCCCGACACAGTCCAAGTTCTTTTCACTCCATAGTGCTCATCCTGTTCTTCTCCAACTACTGAATATTGAAGGAGAGCACAGTAATATTATGGCAGTGTGCAGCAGAATATTAGAAGAACATTTACTGCCAGCTGGGTCTTCTCTGGCACAAGTCGCTGCCTATGGAGCGATTGTCACCTCCAATTATGAAGTGGACTTGAAACACTGCTGTAACATGATGTTTGAGTTTCCGTCATCCCGCTGCTATTGCCAGTAAATTAAATAGGAACAATTTAGCAAATGAAACAAATCAGGATGCAGAACATGGACTTTCCACTGAGACATCTGTCAGGGAGGGAATTGCAGAGATCTGCTGAGTGCAACGTCTCACCACTGTCGTACCAGCTGGTGCCCACTAAATCCACGAAGCTGTTTACCAGCTCCAATGCGGTGGAAAGATCTCGCTGTCCCTCCGATCTGCTGAATCTCTCTCAACATTCACAAAGGGTCTCAAAACTCATCTCAGACTCACTTCTCCTCTGATCTATGTGCTTGATAAAAATTTACCATGTTATTGTTTAATCATTTAAAAAACCCTATATGCAGCTACTTGCGTATTGGATGTTGGTTTACACAACGGTGTGTGACAAGTCGACTGTACTCAAGAATCACGTGTCCCCACCCAATCTCTCCTTCTGTTGATGTAAAGTGCTTTTTTATTGTTTTCTTAAGACATGGTATCACTTTGGGGAAAAGTGTCTGCTAAATGAATAAATGTAAATGCAAATGTTACTGAAAGAATGCCAAGCAAGAGGGAGGAATAGAGAATTATAAATAGGTGAGAAAAACACTGTCTATTGGAAATATGTGCAATCTCTATTGACATAATGCACCTGCAACATAAAAAAACTGAGCATTAGGAGAAAAAAAATTTAACAGAAAGATTAAAAGAGTGTAACAAATTACTAGAATAATTTACTTCCTGTTACTGAGTTTGTCTCTTGGATTCACCAAAATGTGGCCAACCTAAACCAGGAAAGGCAGTGTGGAATGTGATCAATAAGGTGAAGATACCGAAGTGTAGCACTAGCTGCCAAATCCATAAAAATGCAGCCTGTGTCAGGTTGGACAGCTCTTTGGTTGGCCTGCACACCAGAGTGGGAGAAAGCAGCCCAAGGTTTAGAAGAGCGGCTTGGTAGCACGCTCAGCCACGTGTGCTCTGGCAGCTCGCAGAGGCAGGACTGGGGAGGTGATGCAGAGGGACAATGTGCAAATGTGAAGTCAAACTAAAAGCCAGTTGAAACCCCTGAAATCTAATTTTTAGAGAACAGCAGAAAAATGTGCCCGGCTATGCGTGCTGACATTGATGAGCGGTGAGAGTTTGCGTCACACAGAGTCGGGAAAATAAGAATTGAGTTTCAGCACTCTGGAGGTTCTAAACATCAGGAATGGGCAGCAGTCACATCTATTTTTCTGTCTACTGCAGCCGCTCAGTAAGCATTTCGAGACTGGACGTGTTCTTCAGAAAACAAAGTAAAACGAAACATGGCCATTGGCACTTGGACGTGCACTCTAATGGGAACTTGACAGTTCTCTCCTGAATGTCAGGATGGAGCCAATGGAGAGCTGATGTAAGATGAATGCAGAATGTAAGACTGATGAGGCAGTTCATGGGAAGAGGGTTTTTATTTAAACTTACTTTTCCTGCTTGATTATAATTTTGCCCCATACTAATGTATTCAAGGGCTGCACCGTGGTGCAGTAGGTTCCACTGGTGCTTCACAGCTGATGGGCTGTTCGTTTGACTCCAGCTCAGTCCAGTGTGGAGTTTGTCTGGTTTCCCCCCACAGTCCAAGGACATGCGATTCAAATGAACTGTTGACTAACGGGCCCTTACAGTGTGTGTATGAGTAAATGATTCTTTGTGATTGTCCTGCTCTACACTGGTGTCTGCTCTAGGGTGCACTCTGCCTCACACCCAATTTCCAGGATAGGCTTTGGACCATCATGACTCTGCACAGTATGGCTAGTTATAAAGAATAAATTGGTTATTAGTTTATTAACTTATCTGTTAATTAAATTATATATTTTGCTGCAGGAATTATTTTTCAGTACATGGTTCAACAGTAGAAGCCCCTGAAGGAACAGGAAGACAACTGCTTAGTTAAAACCCCAGGTCTTTAGCTGCTGCACTACCTACTGCAAAGACTACAGCCATGCAAGCAGCACACATCAAATCAGTCAGCCTCAGTGCTTCGGCTCCACAGATTAATGATTCCACCTTCAGGTGACCCTGTGTTTCATAAAATGGGAGGTGCTCTTAAAGCAGAGGGGCAGTTGGAGGTGAGGCAGGGGAGGGGGATTTGGACTGCAGGTCCTCTGCAACCTCAGAAGGGCTTTGCCGTTACTGCTGCACAGAACCCGAATGACCAAAGAGTCAGTTTCCCTAGAGCCTCTCCGGAGCAGACCAAGCACTAAAATATGCTTTCAATTATTATACCCCGGTGGATATAGAAAAAAAGGTTGATTTATTTAGTGCTCTGGTCCAATTCTCCTCAACGTGTTCCACTGAATATGTTGAGAAAGTATTTCATCTCCCCTCTCATGCTGGAATGGTCAAAGGCCAGGAACACAGAACAATTAACCATCTCTGGGTCTAGGCACACTCAGGGCCCTCACTGATGCTGATGACACAAAAGCAGAAAAAAGTAGGGTCTGACAGAATAGGAGGAAAACAGTGTCGGGGTAATGGTTATCAAAGTGCGACTCCTATTTCCCACAGCATTCCACCGACAACCAGTAACACAAGCCTCAGAACTGCAGTGTTAGTGGTAAACTGCTATTCTGCAGTTGAATGTAGCACCAGAGATGGCTGAGGCCCGACAATGAGGGAAGCCAAACGTCTCTGTCTGCTTCGGCACCTGCCGAAGAAACAACACTCAAAACCGACAGACCCTGAAGTAGCCAGAATGCAGAAGCTCATGGGAAACTATGAAAAAAGTAAATAGGGTGAGTGTGGTGCACATATGGCTCATGTTTGGGGTAGTCAAATACTCCATGTGGAGTGATGGAGAGTAATTCTACCGATTATTTACACCTTTACAGCTGAGCCAGGATGTCTGTGCATCCCTGTGGTCAAAACTGGTCAATGGAATGTGTGCTGAGACATAACCGCGCCGGCACATTTTAACGGCAGAAGCTCGCACGTACACTCAAAGCTTTAAATTCATGCCAAGAATGGTCACTTACACACATCCTTACGGAATCCTGCACATACAACTATGAGTGTCGCCATGCCCCATATGCCACGGCCAAAACATACTTTTTCGCTGGCATGAAACACACAAAGTGACATCAAAAGGAATGATACACCGAAGACTGAGAAAAATATGCACAATGTATGTGCCTCTCAACCACAGTCTACATGCCAGCTGGAGCACTGAGAACATCCTCATCACTGTGAAGAGCTACAGAGGTCACAAGTTTGTGGCAAAACAGTATGACTCACAAAGCAGGGGGCCTGAACATTTAGCTCCCACTTCCTGTTTTATACGGAACCCTGGAAACACAACTCAACACAAACGTTGGCATGGTACCGAAGTGCTTGATGACGCATCAGATTACTCTCTGCCAACTGGAAACGTGCCGCTCTGCATCAGCTAGCCTAAAGATAAACACGTGCAAAAGAATCACTGACAGCGGTGGAGGTTTACATTTGGCTGAATGGAGTCAACTACTTATGTTTCAACGTGGGCGATGAGGCCTCACATTGCCAAGCCACTCACTTACACCATCACCTCTTGACCCCTGTGACTCCACAGCCACTGAAAGGCTATTCAGTCCATTAAAACCTATGACCTCTGCTTGAGGGACCATTCCAGGATGTTATGAGCTCATTCAGTGAAGTTCAGGAGATGCCTCTCAAACCTCATTTAGTGACCTGTATCAGGTTAAGTATGGCGCCCAGGGCTGATTTTTAAAGCTCTTACAGTATATTGCCATTTGAAAATGATGGCTTTTCAACTATCACATAGAGGAACAAACCAATGGCATAGCATTCAGGTATTTTTTTTCAGTCTGTTTTTATGAACCACTTTGTCCAGTCCAGTGTCACGCTGCTACAGAGCCTATCCTAGAATCATAGGGTGATAGGCAGGGTGCACTCTGGATGATACGCAAGCCAATTGCAGAGCAATCACATTTATAAACAGAAAAAAAAAAAACTGTATTCTGCTTCTGAAGTAATGCTATAAGGTAAACACTATACAACATTTCGATGATTCCAAGTTTGTTCAGACAAAGGCAAAACGAAACAAGTTTGACATGGAGTGAGGCTGCAGCATCAAGGGCTGAGTCTTGACCAGTCTACCTGTGTTAAATGAAAGCAACTCTGACACAAAACAGACAGCTGAGCTCTGTAACAACACACTGTATCGTGGGCCCAATTAAGAGGGACCTGCCATTGTGGCTGTGGGGATGTCTCTCGGGGCTCAAGCCAAAAGTCCATTTCACGGTATTCCTTCACTGCCTTGACAATCCCCTACAGTGGGATAAGAAGACCAATGGTACTTATGAGAAACAGACCAGGCTAAACTTCTGAACCTAAACTGCAGTTCTGTCAGATGGATAAAACACACATCTTTTTTTTGATCAAGTTTTGGTACCAACATTGTGAGCTATATTGCCCTCGACAGTCAACTGTTGTCTAATATGCTTTCCATATTTTGGAACTCTGCCTTTGAAGACCAGCTTAAAGTGCTGAACAGTGGAAAAACAAGAGCTTAGAGATCCTGACTTTATAGCTGGGAGGTATTACAAGTTATACTATTGGGGAGAATGCTTACAGAATGAATACTGTTATGGGCAGCTTCTCTTTGACTAAAAAATTCAACCATGGAATTTGCCCTCATATAAATAGCAATCTTTTAATAAGGCCAGAGCTTCTGTGAGAGGGCTAAAGTAGCTTGCAGTTTGATATGATGTGACATGTCACCACTACCCGTATAAATGAATCAAAGGAGAAATAACATTACTGTTGAGCGCGCTGAGATTATGAGCCTACTCTTGGCGCCCGCTACCTGCGCTGCAGGAGGAAGCAGCACTTGCCAGTAATCACAAGCCTGGTGTCTCAGCCTAGCAAGGGTACTTCCCTTCCAGAGTGGGCAATGCTGGCCGCCAGTGGGAAATTTGCAAGAAAACTCCTTGTGACCAAAAAAAAAAAAAAAACTACCACCATCATTACCATCCATACTTGTTCACTTTAGATGCAATGGTCATGTTTCTGTAGAAAGTCCTGGAACCCTACAAAGATCTTTCTCCAGTTTCTGTTGTTATGTTCTCATGTTTTTAACTGTCGTTAACCAAATTGTTTCTTCACTTTACAATGTCAACAGTTGGACACAAATATATCTATTTTTCACAATGCCATGGAAATTTTCATAGAGTTGCTTCTTGTTCCAGTCAGTTAGTCCTTCTCCAATGTTCCCTGAGGATGCAACTCTCTGGACATCACTGGGCCTGTATTCAAAGGAGGAAGAGGTAGAAATTAACTACACAATAAATAAAGCTCTCAATGTTTCTCCTGGGAGGAGGACTCTGGGTCCCCCGTGCTGATCCTGTCAGTCCCTGTGTTCTTAACCAGAGTACAGTAGTGCAGTGAAAGAGAACCAGGGCATCCAGCAATGGAAGTTCAACTAGATCATCGCCCCTCTCCAACGGCACAGTGCAAGCCCCTTTTTAAACCATCCTGGAATAAAATAACTTTGTGCTTCAACCATGTCAAAGGCAGAGAACCTACCTACGTGTGTAATACAGTTATGATAAAGGAGACACCTTCCCCTGCCAATGGGGTCACCACAGTGGATGTAGCTTTTGCACACCTTTGCAACAAGTCTATGGTTAGAGACCTTTCTAAATCCAAAGACAACTATGAGTCTTCACTGTCTTCATGACAGCCTGTCTCTGGTTTCCTACGGTCGACTGCACTTCCATCTGCCCTGGCCACTAAGTAAATGTCAAACACGAAGGAAAAACAAAAACACGATGGAGAGTTTTCAAATGTTGTGCCTGGGTTCTGGGGTGAAAAGCGCCACACAGCATTGCTTGCAAGCTGTGGGACCCCCCCCACCCCTTACATTTCCAATGGCACCCCCTACTGGGTGCTGGGCGCCAGGGGGTGAGACTGCCAGGGGAGCAGAGTTGACAGAGAGGCACCGGGCCACCAATCAAATAGCACCTCCCCTCTGCACTCCCAGTAGTCCCAGGATCTGAGGATGAAGTATTTGTTAGACGGAACCCAGCCTACCCAGTGCTTCACTATACATCATGCTGTATATGTCACTAAAACAAAAGCACAACTGTGACTGAAAAATATTTAACCCCTTTTAATTCTATATGCAACCATTTGTGTAAAGTATGCTGGCAAAACAGTGCTATGGAATAACTGGCTATGTGAATAACATGTCTGCACCTCTATCTCACTGCCTGATGGAGAATGTACTTTTTCATTGTGAGTTGTACATCACTTTACAGAAAAGCATCTGCAAAATGAAGAAATGCAAATGTAAACTGATGCTATCTAATTGCTACTTGGTCAAAATCTGTTTTCTGTTCCACTGTGATCTAAATAGATCTAAATGTTCAGCATCTTACAGCACCGCCTCACGGATATTTATTTTCCCTGTCCAACGTTTCTGCTGTCACACGCATTACCCAGGACATATTGACACATTCCAGAATCCACATTATGAATAATATGGGGAACAAAAACAGCTCTCATGACAAGTGTAGCATTCCGTCTGAGAAGCAATTGATCCCAGAGGACTGATTCTGCTCGTTCCTTAGACAGAGGCTTCTCGTGACACAACAGCCTGTGTGCTGTGCGTTGTGTCAGTAAGCTCAGTTGGATACACCAGCTCTCTGGGACCCCTCCTGAACTCAAGGGAAGTGCTGCTATCAATTAAAAGCCCAGACCCAGACAGGCGGTGCAGGGCCAAGCGGCTGACTCTCACACTAACCATCATAAATGCCGAGTGTGGAGTCGGGAGAAGTCTATTGTCAGTTGTCTGGATGGGAGTGCGAACATAGATGAGCAATCGCTGCCCTCCTGCCTTGTCCCAGAAAAGTAAGATTGCTCTCCAGAGGGAGATTCATATTCAAAAGTTTCACTGCCCACTGTGAAGAAAAATTCAGCCAATCCCATTGCACATCAATAAATGACAAGGCAGTAATTAGAAACATCACCCTCGGTGGGATTAGCTGCAGTTGGTCCCGACTCAGCGGGGTGACCCTAATCATATTGGAAAACAACTCTGGTCTTTTAGTTTTCTGTACCTGCAAAGCACTTCCCAATCATCTCTTCCCAGCCCCCCTCCACTAGCATGTAATACTACAGCAAAACTCCACGATTTATGAACCCACGTATCTAATCTTTGGCTGACGGTCACGCTGGTACACGAGAAGAGCTCCTCCACCCCCGACACAGTTCACCAGACTGGCACCCCTAAATGCTGGAGAACAACAACATTGAAACAGCATTTATTTTTATGGAGCGGTGAAGCGCATTCAGAAAAGGCTTTCTGCAGCCCCAGGGTAAACCATCCAGCCCATAAATCACCGAGTGATGAGTTTACCCTCCAATGAGGAATGGGGCAAAAGCAAACTGGGTCGCCCCCCTGCCTCCCCAGCGTCCACTGGAATGTTTATGAGGAATAAGGAGACAGATGGAGGCAGACGGAAAGGTTTGGAACTCAGCTCCTGCTGCTACACATAGCAGATTCAGAATGAGGAACCCTTTTCTGCAACGATTTATGCTTTTGACTCAAAGGCAGAGAGGAGGTGTTCAACTTCCAATGACACGCAGCTCAGCGGCCGTGTGAAGGTCTCTCAGTACAGCCGAATCTGTAGCACAGCAAGAAGTTTGATTATTTTTTCTCCAAAGTGACATAAGTTTGTATACTAATCTATACACAATTATTTATTCATTTATGCAACTGGGTATCAAATGAGGACAAGTACCTTGATCAAGGGTGCTACAGCAGGAAGAGAGATTCAAACCTGGGCCCTTTGATTGCAAAAGGGTGGCTCTCTCCACGACATCTACAAGTACAGGGCTACTCTCACTCTCTCACACACACACTCTGACTCCTCTTGTCCCAAGCAGGGTTGCGGCAAGCCAGAGCCTAACCCAGCAACACAGGGCGCAAGGCTGGAGTGGGAGGGGACACACCCAAGACAGGATGCAAAAGCACCTCAAATGGGACTCGAACCCCAGATCCACCAGAGAGAAGACACAGGCCAAACCCACTGCGCCCCCGCATCCCCCTACAGATCTACTGAGAATCATTAATAGGTCAATAATGGTTGTATCTAAAATAACAGTAACTACAGCCATTTGTGTGACCCATCAAACAGACCTGCTGAAGATATGGATAATCCTCATTTCGACTTCTGTTTTGTTTGGTAAACATACAGAGAATAAATTTTACAGATTACTTATTAATGACAACTACCGTTTGCCTGTACAAGTGATAATGTTTTTTCTATGTTCCTTTTATGCACAGTTAGACTATAACCGCTACACAGCTGAAAATAATAAATGGAATTTTGTTCAAATTTAATTTGGTTATTCCGATCGGTCAGAGTCTAGTATTTGGCCCGCACCTCCCATGATGAGTCATTAACAATCGACCACTCCTTTGTAACACTGACCGAAATGCAGCCAGAAGCCTGATGTCTTCATTATGACTTCTGCTGTCAGTCTCTGATTACTTGCTCATGATAACAGGGCCGGGGCAGGATTTCATTAGTTTGATGTTGTGGTTCTGACTGAGAGGCTAGGTTTTCTAAAGAGGCACGCATGCATTAGCTCTAGTTGTGTCTGACCTACAATGATGCTCAGTGGAGTCCCTCCCAGTGCAGTAACTGCAGAGCGAGCTTCCAAAGATGGCACCAACCACTGCTAATATTTAGTAGCTGCATAGCACTTGGCATGCTGCTTGCTTTCGACCCAAAAGGGATACAATTAGGGTCCATTAGCGCACCTGATTCTGTGGTTGGATTCAACCTTACAGAGTACCAAGGATGACTTCAAGGTGAAGATCTTCGTTTTGAATTTAACATTTTGAAAAAGAGCCATACTGGGCAAGTACAAGATATTTCTGACCATCCAACAAAACGCTTACATTCTGATTTTGCTCCAGTAACGCAAAAGGCAACAGGAACTGATCTCACATATGCATGAAAATCTCACGCGCTGTAGCTGACTGAAGAATGGAGATCATGCACTTGACTTCTGCATCCCTGCACCGACACAGGAGCTGAAAATGTACAGGGATACTCTCTAAAGGGCCTCTGTTCCTAGCTCAAGCAGGAGCTGTCAGGAGCGCCCTCTGTTGTCCCATTGTGAGTGTGGTCTTGTCATCCAACAGCCTGTTGAACACCTGTAGTCCAAGGCATTCTGCAGAGAACACACTGCTTCGGGCTTTCAGATGGTGAACATCAAAAGGAGATACAAGCACGTGTGTATATAGAATCCACATGTATAATATGGAAGTAAACCATACATGCTGCTTTTGTTATTTACTGATTTATCTGACACCCTTCTCCTAGGTAGCCTACAACATTAGGTACACTAAGCCGCTTACAATAATTCAGTCATCTGTATGGCTGAGTAATTTTTACTGTATCGGTTCATTGTAAGTACCTTGACTGAGGGTACTCCAAGAGAAGGTAGCATTTGAACCTTGGTGTTTCAGTTACAAGGAGGCAACTGTATCCACCATAACACCAGCTTCCCATTCACGCGCACTTTATCTACAACGTCTACATACCCACAACATATAAATTTGCACGTTATACACTCAGATATCCATGGCGGGCGTTTATGGGATTGAGGTGGCTGCATGATTGAGAAACATCAGTATGACACCAACTTTAAAGTAAATCACAAGAAATTTAGAGACTGGAAAGAAACAGCATGAAAAGGCAGCAGGTTGTTAGAGCTGCTCCGTTTGGGTCTGAAGGTTTCTGGATGGAATCCCACCTACTGCTTCAGTTAACTTCAAGAAAAATACTTACCTAAATTGCTCCAGTGGGGGGAAAAAAAAAGCCTGCTATATAAATGGGTAAATGCAATTAGTCTTGTATTGTAAGATGCTTTTGACAAAAGTGTCAGCTAAGCCATGAATATACTGAAAGTTGTCTGTATTATTAGGATTTTATTAATCATGACTTAGGGGGGCGTGGTGGCGCAGTGGGTTGGACCAGGTGCTGCTTTCCGGTGGGTCTGGGGTTTGAGTCCCGCTTAGGGTGCCTTGTGGCAGACTGGTGTCCTGTCCTGGGTGTGTCCCTTCCCCCTCCAGCGTTATGCCTTGTGTCACCGGGTTAGGCTCCGGTTCCCCCCAACCCTGTATGGGACAAGCGGTTCAGACTGTGTGTGTGTGTGTGTGTGTGTGTGATCGTGACTTAATTGTTCGGATTTACAAGCAACTTGAAGTATGAGCAGTTTTCCCATTGTCTGAAAGATGAGGAACCTATGTCCTGATGATTTAATAAAAATCATACTTTTTTGTACATTTTGAATCCCTCATTTTATTATTAGAGGTACTCTGTGACAAGCACACCACTGCTATGATGCAATTTCAAGTAATGTTTGGAATGTTACTTAATGCTAAAGTTAATTAGTTTATTTAGCTTATTTTTGCTTTTAAAATTCAGTTTGACTGAATCTGAATGCAGCACTTAATAGTAGAAAAAAAATCAGCACTCATTTCACTGCTCACTGTTATTTTCCTGATCTGACCTGATGTAGTGATTGTGGATGTCCCCTTTGCCCCTGGAGGTCCTGTTGTTGACTAATTTCACATTCCACTGCACCTTGGGAGTGAGTCTGGATGTCTGCACATGTGTGCAAGTGTCTGAGAGCATACGCACTGGTGTGTGTGTGTGTGTGTGTGTGTGTGATTGTCAGTTGGGCCAAGGGGGGGTGCCATGTCTGTGGGTGAAAGCCCATCTTGTCCAGGATTAATGAGGTGCTTCATGGCTCACAGTATATCCATCCACACGTGCCAACAGATGGATGCTGATCCTTCACAACCCTTTCAAGGCTAGGTCTGCAGCCAGGTGGGATAGTGGGAGTAATAAACAGGTATTTTCTTGCACCGATCAGTTCTGGATTCATACCAAAAACTGTTTGTGCTGACTATCACAACCATGTATGAATGAGCAGATGCAGCTACCTCAGCAGCAGGTGTTGTTCTTGTATACAAGTTATATATTATTGTTTTATATGGTGTGAACTGATGCTATTACTCATAATGGCACTGGGGAGCTGTCCGTCAGATTGAGACCTGCTCCATTTCTTCCAATAATGAAGTCCAGCTGCCTCTCGTTAAGTTGACAATTACGGTGGGTGTATGAAGCAACTTGTCTGTGGAGAATGAAGAGGGTGAAGGAAGTGAGCACTTTGAGCTGCTCAAGAGAAAGTTTTTCTTTTGGATAAAAAGCTTGGTTTTATATTTATTCATTTAGACTGTGTGAGTCAAACATAGCTGTAATAATAAAAAATAGACTTTAAAACTACTTATTGTGATATTTTAATTTGAGCTACTACAATCCAATTAAAAATAGTGAAAATGAAAGTAATACACACATACACACACACTTTCCGAACCGCTCGTCCCATACGGGGTCATGGGGAACCGGAGCCTAACCCGGCAACTCAGGGCGTAAGGCCGGAGGGGGAGGGGACACACCCAGGATGGGACGCCAGCCCGTCGCAAGGCACCCCAAGCGGGACTCGAACCCCAGACCCACCAGAGAGCAGGACTCGGTCCAACCCACTGCACCACTGCGCCACTGCGCCCCCTGAAAGTAATATAATCGCTACAAATTCCGATTCAATGCTGATTATTGACAGATTCATTCCATAAATGGACAATGTTCCGTATTTTATCGTTAATCACCAGTACTGAAGAAAACCAGACCGAAGCTGTAAACACTGTGGAAACAAGTTTAACTGAGTCTGACCCACATTACATTGTTTCAATATATTTCGCTGTCATCTATTAGCAGATAAACACAAGGTGTTCCTCAACAAGCAAAGATTTTACAAAATAAATGAATGAAAAGTTGCAATTAAATATAAATAAACAAACTGGGGGGGGGGGGGGCGCGGTGGCGTAGTGGGTTGGACCGGATCCTGCTCTCCAGTGGGTCTGGAGTTCGAGTCCCGCTAGGGGTGCCTTGCGATGGACTGGCGTCCCGTCCTGGGTGTGTCCCCTCCCCCTCCGGCCTTACGCCCTATGTTGCCGGGTTAGGCTCTGGTTCCCCGCGACCCTGCATGGGACAAGCGGTTCTGAAAATGTGTGTGTGTGTGTAAACAAACTGGGAAACAAATAATATTAAAAAACCGGTAACCGAGCATCCTTAAGATGAGGAGCGAGTCTACAGTGAATAAATGCTCAAACGTTATATACCGGAACAATATTCTATGTATAATGTATGTCAGTAGTGGCAGCAATGAACATGTGGAGAAAAAGAACAGTGTCACACTGCAGCTGTACACATATATGAGAAAAGACAATAACTTACCAAAATGTTCACTAAACCAAACTAAAACGGTCAAAAATTAATTTCATTAATAATAAATAATGTAATTAGATATTTGTGACTTAAGATATTGTTAATCTGGCATTACAGGAGTAACTGTGATTGTGACGCTGTAATTGTGACAATGTAAAATACAAGTCTTAATTATTTCAGCAAATTCAAAACACACACACCCCTTGTCCCGAGCGGGGTCGCGGCGAACCGGAGCCTAACCCGGCAACACAGCGCGACGCTGGTGGGGGCACACCCAGGACGGGACGCCAATCTGTCAGGACTCAAACCGCAGACCTGCCACACAGCGGGCTGCGGCCAAACCCGCTGCACCACCACGCCCCCCCCCCCCAAAATTCAAAACATGTAGGTTTAATTTCAACAACTAAACAGCTTTGAAACACTAAGTCACCTTAGAGCATGTTGGTGTAGGAAGACAACATTGTGCACTTGGTGAAGCAACCCAAGCTCAAACTGGCACAACCATTACTGCAGACTTTGGCATCTGCTGCCCCTGGCAAACGGATTAAAAATAAAACTCGTCAATTTATATTTTTGGCTTCACTTGTGACCACTCGAGTCTCACCCTGGAGCCAAATGCAGGCCATGCATCTCAGAATATGAGAATCCACCATTGTTGTAAACACAGACCTTTCTAAACCCCATCAGTGTCTAATATGAATGTAAATAATGTTCAAGCAAAGCCAATCTGCTTCTGATTTGATCAGCGCTGCTAATTCAATCTGCCAGAGTGAAGTGTGTGTTGACCTTAAGGTAAACATCTCCGCCACATAAAGCACACTTCTCTCTTCATAAGGAGTCAAAATATTGCTTCTAAGCACATTCTGAAACACAAATGGTTCCCAAACGGTTTCGGTTGATTCTGTCTGCACCCAACAGACCGAGTGAAATGTTCTGTTTTGTACGTAGGCGGCTGGTGTCTGGCAGGTTTCTGGACACATACGGCACACGCTTTTTAAGGATGGAGACTCTGCTCGAGACCTCTGACGAGACATTCCGCACTTTCCGCAAAACCACAGGATCTCAAGCCCAGGCTCTTCCCCACGGTCGCGGATCACTCAGAGCCGAGAGTGCCTCAGCCGTGATGTCTCCAGCCTTTGGTCGAAGCAGCTGACAGACCACTGACAAGTTCTTGAAGTGAGGCCGCAGGCTTGTTGTCCTAGGCAAAGCCAATGCCATTCCGAGCAGGGGCTCGGAAACTCAATACGAAACGTCTGTTTGGTCGGTCTAATTGGTGAAATGGGCCTCGGCCGATAAAGGAGAATGAGAAGCAGCTTGAGTTGTTGAGGGACTTCTGAAGCCCTTCACGTCTGTTTATTGTGACTCGGCTGAGTTGTCCAAGAGAGACTAAACCTTAAGAGAGAACGATCTGTTCCTCCTCAAAAAGGAACGGGCATGAGTGGAGCTCACAGAGATACCCAAGGGCAATCTCAAAGTCCACTTTGTTCACCAAAAAGTAACATGAAGATGTTGGAAGTATGCCAAAAACCATATGAGCAAGAAGCTCATGGGTCATAACTAACTAGTCTACCCACGAGACCTAATCACTATGGCTACATGATATATATTAACTACTACTACTCATGACTGTGGCAGGATGAATTGCTCCGCATTATTGAAACAGCATGACTCATCTGAGCACTACTTTTATGATCTAATGTGCTTAGCCAGATAAAGCATGTCCTTTGCCCATTAATACAGCCAGTGAGAACATTCAGACTTGATAATCTATCAAGGGCGCAAGAAGACCTTAACCGACCAGGCCTACAAATTCAAAACCTTCATGCTACCAGCATCCTCTCACATGTAGGAGTTTCATTTTTGAAACCACCGATCCAACCACAGTGCTCTTGGAAGAATTAAATGAGAACTGCCTTGCTTTGGGGGTAACACTGGAACTGTATCTTAAAGGTAAATCACTGTGAGTACTTAAAAGCTGCTTTGGAGAAAAGTGTGATCCAAGGAAATAATTGTAAATATAACTAAAGTAACAACATTTTCCAATTTTATTTGGAGATCTAGGTGGAGAGAGGTGTGTGGTAAGCAAATGAATACTTTGATTACCAACACAAACGTTTACCATATAACAAGACTGTAACTAATGAATTTAAATAGAGTAATAACATTATGCTCTTAATGCCTATACAATATCATCACAATTGTGTTGCAACATGTATTTGCAAGTCGCTCTGAGTGTGTAGGGAGGTTCAAGGAGGTTTTATGTTCAAACACCACAGAATCATCTGATGTGAATGTTCGTTCTGAAAGTGAGCGCAGTTTTGCGCTGGTGTCTAGCTGCTAGAATGTCTGCCATATGTGCGTCTGTGTGTGAAGCTTGCTGATAAGCGCACTTCCCATCTCGGTGAGGCCAGGCTGACAGTAACAAGTGCCTCCTGCTGTGGTCGAGGTGTCAGTTCGGCGATGAAGCAAGCTGGTAGATGAGGATAGACTGTGGGCACCATCTGACTGTACGCTTCTGTCATTTACATGCAGCAGACACCTTTCTCCAAAGCAACACAGAACTCAGGGTAAACAGAAGTGCATTTCACAACAAACAAAGAGCTTTAGATGTAGACACACTTCTATCAAAGCACAGTTTATCTGTTTGATACTCAAGTAACTGCCTACAAGATTTTGAGTCAGATAGGATATAGAAAGATAAAGACTTATGATGTGATGTATTTGTAGCTGTTAGGAGATCAGGAAAGGTGGAAATTTGATTAAGACCCTTCTTAAATACTGAAATGTATTCAGTAGCTCTGAGTGTCACGTCCATGCCCACAACACAAGCGACAACGCCTGACTCCGCACTAGCTCATGAGTAATCGCTTACCCTATAAAGACCCTCTTCAGCTCCCGTACCGTTGCGGAATCTTGTTTGGGACAACCGCCCTTCCTCGTGTTACCACACACACTCTTCCTCTGTTCACGTTCTCCGGTTTTTTGACTCCTTGCTTCGTTCTCCGACCACGTCCATGGATCCTCGTTCCTGTCCTTTTCCGATCGACCGACCCTTCGCCTGTGCCTGGTTTTGAGAATTTGCCTCTTCCCTCAACTTCTGACGAACAACGCTGCACTTGGGTTCAACCGTCCCGGCTCCCTGTGTTCCACGTGACACTGAGGGACAGAGAGAGGTAATTTCACCAAATCAGAGTCAAAACTGAGGGCCTATAGACTTCAACTTCTGGATCCCTTGTGAATGGGATAATCAATAAAGTCCAAACCTGTATGTCTATCCATCACATTTCTGCAAAATATCATCAATACATTGGCTTTGCATGTCTGTTGCAGTGCAACTTCTTCAAAATGCTCCAGGAGCTTGTGTCTCTGCAGAGACTCATGTAGCCCCAACTGCTGCAAAACATTACTGCACTTCTGTTCTTCCTAAAGTCATTCCAAGCAAGAGATGAGATGAAATAGAACCTTGTTTCTTGTTGATTTAGCTCTCCCTCAGTCTGGCTATACCTAATTGTGTGACTGACTTAAACCATCTATGCTGTAAACCCACGCGATAACTTTAAGAACCCAATTCCAAAGACACCAAAAATGTCTTATGGACCAATGTGACCATTTATTTGAAAACAGCAAAGTTGCTGATTTTAGGACAGGTGGCAGCACAGAACTAAGCCCTGCTACCTTTGGACCCAAAGGTTGCAGGTTTGAACCCCACCTCTAGCTATAGTATGTGGGGGGGGGGGGGTGCAGTGGTGTAGCGGGTTTGGCCTGCGCCTGCTCTTTGGTGGGTCCTGGGGTTCAAGTCCCACTTGAGTTGCTTTGCGATGGACTGGTGTCCCATTCTAGGTGTGTCCCCTCCCCTTCCAGCCCTACGCCCTGTGTTGCTGGGTTAGGCTCCGGCTCACTGCGACCCCACTTAGGACAAGCGGTTTCAGTCAGTGTGTGTGTGTGTGTGTGTGTGTGTGTGTGTGTGTGAGACTCTTGAGAAATGTACTTACCCTAAAATTGTTCAAGTAAAAATTGCCCAGCTGTATAAATGGGTAAATAATTCCAATTAGCTTAACATTACAAGCTGCTTTAGAGAAAAAATGTCAGCTAAATAAATAAAAAATGTAGTGAAGCCCTCCATGGTTGAAAGAGGCCAGCTAGAAAGTGCTGACCACATCATCTGGGACTACTGACAATAGTCACTTTTGTTGACAATGCAGTTTCCAAGTTGCCTAAGAGCTAACGTTGAACATGTCAAATGGGCTTGTTTGCTGGAGAATGGAATCAGTGTGTGGCGAAATCAGTCTGTGGTCTTTTTACGTGCTTTCGCACTGTCAGTCAGGGGCTTAAATATGGGAATCATGGGAATTAGGGATTTGTTGATGGTTACCAGGTATATGTGCTAGGCTGGCATGGTTATAAGCATGGAAAGCAGGTAAAGGCACTGGTGTGTGCATGATGTTTCGTATATGGTAATGGTAACGCATTGTGCTCCACAGAGGGATGTTCATGTGTTTTGTATATGTGTATGCTTTGTCTTTCCATGCATCATGTTGTACTTGTTCTAAGAAGAACAACAAATTTTATGGGAAGTGATCTGTCCTGTTAGTGGCCCTTTTCAGCAGGATCCTATGCAGAATTAGCAACAATGCATTGTTTCACTTTGAACAAAAGGCGATGGGACACACAAACACATGCATGGTTTCTCTCACACGACCGCCAACAAGCCTTGGAGACCACCTCACTGGTGGGAATGCAGTCAGTTTCCAGCACAGACCGCTGATGTCCCACAAGTCCATAGTAACCAAATCCAGGCACAGATCTACAGAGCCCAGGTGTACGTCTTAACTCCAAAACTCCCAACTAAAACTCATCCGACCTAAGCACAGATACTTGTACACAGACACACACACACACAAATCTAAGCTTTACCTTAACAAAAATGACATATCATATCAGAGACCACACTTTACGTATACATATACAGTAAGACCCAGTCTTATACAAAGAGGTATCTGTACCTGTAGACAATAAAATTTCGCCCAGCGACCACTAATTCCTACTACACCTCCACCTGTGCAGTGAAACCCAACTGTATGCCTTCACACACCCAGATGGTTCTCATGAAGCAGCATGCCAAATGGAGCACAGCTGGATGAGCCCAGGAAATTCCCCCACAGCTCCACTTAAGTGAACATCATTTCAGGGCTTTCCAGTGCATAAAAGTTGTGTTCTCCACTGAAACAGAGATGGCAGCCAAGGTGCAGTTTGAGAAACACAGCCTTTGAAAAGCTGCTAGAAGGATGTGTGAGTACAAGCGTAAGGCCGCCATCTGTCCAACTTATGGAAACATATCGGTTTTCACTAACACACCGCCAGGAAAATTCACGATTTCTGATGGTGAGAGTCAGAGCAAATATATTTAAAATAAGTCAAAATAGGACTTTTATAAAGAAACAGCAAAAAAAGAGATCACTTATTCATCTGTCTTCTGACATTATAACATAAACTTAAGGATATTAATTTTCCACGATTTTCAACAATATAATGTACCATTTTTCAAAACTGAAATGACAATATCTTAGTATACAGTTTATCCATCCTATCAATGGTCTTACATAGCAACAGACCTGTGTTTAAAACAAAACTGCTATGCTACACTTATGAAAAATGACAGCGAATATTAAAAAGTTTTGTGTTTAAAAACGATCCCTCATATGAAACAAATCTTTAAACATGTTAAACACAAAATTTTTAGGCGAGCCTTATTGTTACTAAAATTTATTTATATTATTCAATAAATCAAAGACAATACACACAAATACCTGAAGGTATAACTTATGTGTTTAAACCTTCTTCTTCCTTTTTTCTAAATTCTGACTCCACCTGCAAATGCATGAGTTTACAGAAATAAAATAAGTACTGTAGCCTGTCCAATTAGGGGCCAGAGATTACACTGGTGGGGGTGTGGTGGCACAGCAGGTTTAGCCTGTGCTTGCTCTCTGGTGGGTCTGGGGTTCGAGTCCTGCTTGGAGTGCCTTCCGATGAACTGGTGTCCTGTCCTGGGTGTGTCCCCTCCACCCTCACGCCCTGTGTTGCCGGGTTAGGCTCCGGCTTGCTGCGACCCCACTGGGGATGAGTGGTTTCAGACAATGTGTGGGTGATTGCACTGGTCCCATAGAGGAATTAATACCAAAGCAGGGATCAGCAGTTCTATTCCTTCAGATCTACAGCAATAGATAACTGCTTTTTATAAAGTTCAACAGTGAACTTAGAAAAAACCCATGGCCTTTGATATTTCAACCAGGATTGTACTTCATAACCTGCAAGTCTTCAGTTCTCATGATGGATAGATAGATAGATAGATAGATAGATAGATAGATAGATAGATAGATAGATAGATAGATGTTTATTAATCATGAAGGAAACCAATAAATGTACAGAAATGCTTATCTTTATTTTGATGTGGAAGCACAAACATGGATACTTATCTCTGCCACTGAAGGCACGTCCATGCCTATTTTCCGAGGACAGCACATTACTCAGCATTTTGAAGGCCTGGTACTCTGCTCCACAACAGGCCTGTATGTCCCCAACGTTTCACAAAAATGGAAATCCTCGGAAAGGAAGCATTCCCTGTAGTTGGTCTGAAGAGCTCAAGCACAAATCTTCCATTACTCTCCAAAATAACCAGACCTGGATTCACTTCTTGAACTGTCCAGAGATGTTTCTGTCCACCTCCATTAGACTGACATACACTCGTTCACTGAATGAATGATTCCTTAGCTTCTGTGGAACTGATGGAAAAGTATATCGATTACATACTTAAATGCAATGTATGTGCCCTAAAAAGCATTTGTACTTTTTCATTTCAGGCGGACATTTTTAAAGCACTGTGTAGCCCATATTTTGGGGTGTATTTAAATGTACTGTTGAGGGTCTGCACAGGATACATCATCCATATTTATCTTTAGATATGATAACCAGTGCAGGGACTCTGCATGCAGAGAGGAAAAAGAAAAAAAAAAAAAAAAAACCTGCTGGTTTACATTTTGCCTTTTAAGTCAATAAGTGGCTCTACAGCAGTGACCTCATCTCACTTATTCATAATAGAAGATGATAATACTTATGTAATGTAGGTCCCTGTTTACTTTCAAATGTCTGTAGTTCAACGTACAGAATTTGATTATAACTATTATTCTCTTTCTAATTGAAGAGAAGGAGCTTCTTCAAAATCTGTTAGAGATTTAATTTAAGAATTTTAAAGGTACATAAGTAAATAATGCATATTGGACATCATCCTAAATTTGAACCAGCTGGATGTTTTACTTACTGCAGAAAATTCAGGGAAAAAAGTACCTTGACTTGATCAGGGATAACACAGCGGGACTGTGCAGAGAAAGAAATAGCTACATAGATAGAGTTGTTATATATTAATTTCCAGAAGAAGCAAAGGGACTTAGTCATTGAACGCAAACTCAACTGTATTTAAAAAATAATAACAAATAATAACCAACTTACAAGGCCAGTTAAATCGTCAACTGTACCGTCATCAAAATGTCACCTTTTCCAGCAGATATACGGTCGCGGCTGAAGTGGCAGAGAATGGGAGCAGTCGGTGTTGTTTTTAATTGTTCCGCCGATGTTGAAATCAGCTTTATTAAACACTTCATTTCAACAATTTCCGAATCAACAGATGACACGGCCATTCGGCGAACAACTGACGTAATAATGGGCGGTAAACAGCGCCACCTGCCGCCCGACATGTGAGTAACAAACTACATTTCAAAAATCGCCGGTTATTTTCTTCGAAAAACGTCTCAAACAAAATGGTCGATAAATTAGATATCGATATAACCTTGCATATATAACTCTGTTCAGGGAAGACGGGGCTAGATATATTTTAACTAAAATTAATATAACAGAAAGTCAGTGGAACTAAGCACCTCCTTGTTGACAGTAACAGCTGCCAGGTGTTGTTTGGTGGTGAATATTTTTGAAAAACAGGTATTCCTTATCTTACATTTTAAAAGGTATCAACCAGTTAGAAACCTGACGTCTGGAAGGTTCTTCTTCATAAGCTTCAAAATAACCTATGACACATAAACTGGTGTTTTGGCGAAAGAGGTGCATTTAGTCTCCTCCGGCTCCCACTGTTGTTACTGTACACATAGTAATACACACAGTTTAAAACTGCTGACAGTCAGTTATTGTTCAGCAGAGTTGGGCATCAATGGGCATCAATTTTAATACTCATCACGTTGTTTCGTTATTTGTCTCCTCCATGATCCTCATCGTCAAAATAATGAGCTGCCTGTCAGCTCTTAGCGGTAGGGCTATGGCTCATAATGGTGCATAAACACATCCCGGAAAGTTATCTTGGGCAAAGGTGTCAACTAAGTGTAAAACACCAGTAATAACAACGGCATAATCCCCAACCTCGGTCGAGGATGTCGTGCTTTCCCTGGGTCCCTTTTACACAGCACCGTGGAGGCAGCCTTGTTTGCTGAACCCGCCGGTGGATTTGCACCATACTTCGGTACTTTGTATTTGTGTCTTTGCCAACAACATTGTTCTCACATTGCAGTGGACCTGTACTTCAACAAAACTGAAGAGCAGTGTAGGAATTCAGTATCATGGCAACTTCTCATACATCCACAAATGAGTGAAGACACTGATGACATTCTCACCTCTGCCTGGTTGAATCCATCCTCTGTACAGTTATTCATTTAGCTGATGCTTTTCTCCAAACCGACTTACAACACTAAGGTTACAATTATGACAAGCGTTGTTATAATTTACAATTATGACAAACATTTAATTACCCATATGTGTAGCTGGGTGATTTTACTGGAGCAACTGAGGGTAGGTACCTTGCTGAAAGGTATTACAGCTGCAGGTGGGGATTCAACCTGTGACCTTTGGATCCAAGGGTAGTAGCGCCAACCGCTAGACTACCAGCTGCCTCCATAAACCTGAGGAACTGTCCCATGATCCAGTGTCCTTGTGTTGCACATACACACCTTTTGCTCACAAAACTTGTATTGGGAATGTTTCCTATTGAGTTGACTTATATGTGTATTTTGGATCAGTGGGAAGTCACATTTTAAAGGTAGCCGGTGCTAGCTCTCCTTTGCTGTTGTAAGACTTGTGGCTATTATGTTTTGTTTTAAATATGGGAATAAAGAATAAAAAGGGTTGCAAATCCTCCCACAATACTTTTCCCTACATGGTCATTTCCTGGACCTGGTACAGCCCTTTTTTTACTACAGCTTTGTATAACCGATTGGCAACTGTCAAAGTAATCCAACAAGTCATTGTTCAGGTGCAAATCATATAGGTTGTTCTGTTCAATGCCATCCATCTATCATTTCTATTGCTACCCCCCACATGTGGACGGAAGTCTCCCAGTATTGCCCATGGTGTCAGTATTGGATAACCTCTCAAGAACCTCATCCACAATGCTCTGTAGGTACAAACAACAGTCTTCCAAATATATTTCCATGAAAATGTACACAAACTCAAGCTACATGGCATCTGGTCAAATGCTAGGGAGAACCACCAGAGCTGTCCAGGGTGTCTCACATTAGAGGACTCCTCAATTACAAAAGAGACCACCGATGATCAAGAAGCCTCCTTGCAAGGAAGACACACTGAGTCTTTGTGTAACAAATGTTTGACACATTACATGTTTTTTTTTTTTTTTAATTTTAATTGTATTTTCTTCATTGTCTCTTTTCAAAAGTGTCTTCTGGATCAAATGTTACCTGCATTTCTGGGTCCATCTGTTGGTTGTCAGCAAAAAGCACCTAAACAGAGGATTGTGGGATCATGTGAATTCAGCATCCTTACATGTTCATGGCTCATGTTTGGTGATCCTTTATGTTTTGGACATTAAACATGAATTTTTGGAAATAACATTTTTATTTTCAGTCATCTTAGTTTTTAATATTTGTAGCTCAAAGTTAATATGAGTAGTAATAAAATTAGTAGGTCCTGATTTTTCACGTTCATTCATTTAGCAGACACTTTTCTCCAAAGCAATGTAACAGAGAACAATACAAAAGTGTATTACGCCAACAAAAGCACAAATCTAGATGCAAACATGTGATTCTTGAATACAATCAACTTGTCACATATGAATGTATCAACTGTTTATGCATTGCACAGCAAATAGCACTACTGTTTTATACTGCCTGGATGGTGTGAAAGGACATGGGTTCAATCCCTGCTCAGTCTGTGTTGAGTTTGCATGCTCTCGCCCCGTCTGTGTGGGTTTCCTCCCACAGTCCAAAGACATGCTGTTCAGGTGGATTTGTGACTCTAAAGTCACCCACAGTGAGAGGGAGAAAGTGTGTTTCACTGGTGTATGGATGAGTGACCCATTGTAGGTAGTGTACCTAGCAGTGTAAGTCACCTTGATGAAAAAGGTGTGTGGGCTGATATCACTCCATAGTGTCCACTGGAAGCTGCTTTGGAGAAAAGTGTCTGCTAAATGAAAAAGGGTGAACTGATATACATACAGTAAGTAGCTACATAGAGTCTTTCTTAATTATAGCTATATCTGAGCTGTTACAGAACCTACCCAGTTGTCAGGATCCCTGACAACCAGACTCCAGGTGAGCGCAGGGGCATTGCCCCCAGAGCTGCTCAGCCACATGAAGCACACATGAACCCAATAAACACCAAATACCCACCACCATAAAAGGAGTGACTGACAAACATCTAGTTGCAGATTCTTGATCAGCTCTTTGCTGCATTCTTTTCTGAGTTCATAGCAGTTTTCATGTTGTTTACTCACATGCTTCTAAAGCCCTGCTCACAGTGTGTTTATGTTGTAGTCCAAGGCTCCAGTCTGTCTTCCATTCTCCTGTCCCGTGCCCCTGCTCGGCGTAAGAGGCATTTCTGTGTAGAGTTTCCCTTATGAGACATTCAGCATGTCCCCTTTGTGTTCATCCTCTCATTTCAGCAATTTCTTTCTTTCTTTGCACAGTGCGTGTGTGTGTGGGGTGTGTGTGTATATATATGCATATTCACTCTTTTTTGTTTGTTATGTCCGAACATGACACCAGTGAATAAATCTGAGATACGCTTCTACTATACTTTGATTGTATAGAAAATGAAGCAAATTGAAAGTGACTGGATGCTGACAAACGCTGCACATTTTATTTCAAAATAAAAGAAGTCCTATGATGGACTAGCTTCTTGTGCACAGTGTTTCCTGATTCACATCTTATGTTTCCTGGATAGATTCTGGGACAGTGGCCATTTATAGGATCAGCAATTGATGAAAATGGTATTAATAAATAAAAGTCCTACAGAGATTTTTTTTTTCTTTACAGCTTCATCTGAAGTTTTAACAGAACCTAACCTAATAATGAATAATTCAAGGGACGTCTGTATTATAAATCTTTTATTGAATGTTTGGTAAATGGGATCACTCATTTTTGAATTAGTGTTTGCTTATAAATGCAATCGAATTATGACCATACTTCCGATGCCAATTGTATTTCTAAGGTGGTTGGACAGACTTTCTTTCTGTCCTTTCACAGGTGAAAGGGATCCCCTGCAGTATATACAGTTAATGAGTGTGTGTAAGTGTGTGTCTCTCGTCTCTGCTCTACCAGTAAACATGGAAAGTCTCCCCCACACTGAGCTCCCGCAGTGTTGTGTATAGTAAGGTTCCTTAAAGATTAATTTTCCATAAATAAATGCCTTTCATAAATGTGCAGAAAGCCCAGTTTGCAATCAGAGGTAAATGTATTGAGAATGAAACAGAATATTACATACAAGTGTGAATTTTTCATACTTTGTGTGCATTTGGTTGGACATCTGGGAATGTAAACAGTATAAAATATGCTACAGCAGTTAAAATATGTGAAAAAAGTTGTTACTCTCCCTTCTGCTGGTGAGCCAAGCTTTTAGAGTGGAAAGCAAAAGACTGACCAGGTGTGTCAGATTTCTCGGAAGATGAAGCAACATAAACAAAACAGAAATATATATGCTGAATTTCAAAGACCTTTAATATACTAGATTTTACAGAGATATGTGTATCATGGCATCATTTAACACTGATAATAGTTTATCTCTAAATTCCATTTGAATTCACTTATTTTATTCCAAGTTATATTTGATCAAATTACAGTTAAAAGGTGTCTTTTCAAAAAGGTCAAATGAACTGTTCTCTCCACGTGTATGTTTTGACAGCTCCTAAAATAGATCTTGGAGGATTTTACTGGCTATGCCCTTTTTTAAAAGAATTCCATTGAGGAATGCTTTCAAGACATAATTTTTCTGTAGTGGTTTCAGATACTGAGCAACTCCTCCCACTATCTGTAAAGGTTGCAGGCACTACTGTCCTGGAACAAATGTCTGATACTGGATGTCTTCTGTAGCTGTGTGAACGGAGTTGTAGGTTTTAGCTTATACTGTCTTAGACAGTTGCTTCAAGATACATGGATGAGTGCGTATGAAAACTTTTTTTTTTAAATCTGGTCAATGCAGAGAGTCAACTCCAGTTTATAATTGAAGCCGTAATTGTCAACTACGCCTCTGAAAGGTTTGGATGTGTAAAACCTGAGATAAAGAGCATATACTCCATGAACCGCAGTGCCACCAAGACACACCAGCTGAGGCAAGAGCTCCAAACTCTGAAACGGCAGCACAAGGCAGGTATGATAACTGGGTATACTATCTCTGTTATATTAGCCCCCTTGCCATAAACATGGTAGTAAAATCAGTGGAGGTAGAATTTAGAGGCCCCTGGAGACAAAGACTGGAGTGTGCCAGCCCCCCCAAGAGCATTCATGGATGATCTGTCATCTGACAACACCTGTCCCTGGCAGCAGGTGGATCCATCAAGGCCTTGTCACGTGGGCTAGGATCAGCTTTAAAGCAGGAAAATCAAGGTGTTTTGTGCTGAAGAAGGGAAAACTGGTGGATAAGATATGTTTTTTTCTTTGTTTGGAGCATCCATCCTGTCCGTCACTGAACAACCAGCCAAGAGTCAGTGAAGACCTCGAAATGGGAGTTGCAGTAGCGTGGCCCTGTACGGGAGAAGTAACACTCTGCAACTCCCATTTTGAGGTCCTCAGGAAGAGTTCATTGTGGTACGCATAAGAGAAACTGATGGTCTGATGACCCCAGATAACAACACTGATAAATTGATTTGTAAGATGCTTTGGAGAAAAGCACCTGCTATGTGAATAAATTCTTTTTATTTTATTTACAAAATATCTATACTGCACTTTCTGACACTTTCTAACTGCTGATGATGATGGTGTCAGGACCCTCCACATAGCACATATTCTGGGTCTGTAGAATAACAGTAAGCTACTTGATGAAATTTGAGGGTTTAGTGTATATACAATTATTCTTAAAAAATTATTTTATAAACTATACTGATGTGCATGGGCTGGTTTGAGAAAGATGAATGTTACAGTATACAGCATTTCATGTTAAATAAAAAAAAACAATAGCAGTGTCTCTCTACTAAAGCTGCTTGGAACGATTTTTAAATGTGGTCTCCGTGAATTGTGCTGGACGAAGTATCACAGCCTGGACCAGATGCAGCAGACTGAATAAATGACAATCTGGACCTAGTAATTGTCACGCCCTCCGCCTCGGTAATGAGCAACGCCTGCGCTAGATCAGGGTCCGGGCACATAAAAGGACAGCCCGGTGTGCAGGAAGATGCGGAACCTTCTTCAGCCTTACTCTTCCTTATTGGATTGGTTGCTTACTGCTTCCCTGACCTGCCTGGCCTTGTTCCTGTTCCTCAACCCCCCCTTCTCCTGACCCTCCTCATCCTCTTCGTCTCCCTTGACCCATTGCCTGATCTTCGACTCACAGTTTTTGGATTCTCCTCGTAATGACGTCAACTCCTCGGTGACCTTCGCTAGTTTCCTGACCACGACTCTTGGATCATCCCCTCATCCTGTGTGCCTCTGCGCTGCGCTTGGGTCTGATGACCCACTTCCCGGATGGAATCATGACAGTAATGATTTGTGGTATTAGTAACCTTGGACTTGATGTGTGAAAAACCAGATATTAGGAGACTGAATAAAAGGGAAAGAATGTATTTGGTTTCTAATTCTTCTGGATCCCTAAAAATAAAACAGGTACTAAGTAAAATGATTTTACCATTTATTTGACGAAGTATATATCACTCCTCCTTGTCTCTCTACGTTGGCTTCCTGTAGCTGCCTGGATCAAAGCCAAGACTCTGGTTATGGCTTACAAAACCATCAAGTTTCACCAGGGAACCTTCCCCAGTTTCGAACCTGAGATACCAGGTGTTGTGGCTAGGCTCAGTACAGGCCACCTGTTTCTCGTGAGCCTCAAATAATGAGTGTTGCCCAGTTAGCACGGACGGAGAGACTGACCATTTTCAGAGCATCCATGACAAAGGATTCTCTGTTCCCAGGGTATAACAAGACCAGTGTGCTGAGCCCCTCTTATGCTAGGACCGAGGAGCCGCTCTGAGCCAAAGTGCTCAGCAGGGGGGCTTTGCAGTCACTGCTTAGAGAAATCTGCCCTATGGAATGTGCTTTCCAGTAGGTTATTTGGCTTACTGTGAGATTTTAAAAGTGTAACAGGGTACACAGCAAATGATATATAAACAGCACATGTTTACATTTACATTTATTTGTTTAGCAGATGCTTTTCTCCAAAGCAACTTCCAATGAACTCTATGTAGTGCCATCAGCCCACACACCTTATTCACCAAGGTGACTTACACTGCTAGATACACTATTTACAATGGGTTACTCATCCATACAGCAGTGAAACACACTCTCTCTGTGTCACTCACACACTATGGGTAAACCTGAACAGCATGTCTTTGGACTGTGGGAGGAAACCAGAGCACTAGGAGGAAACCAACACAGACGTGGGGAGAAGACGCAAACTCCACACAGACTAAGCAGAGACCGAACCCATGTCTATTTGCACCACCCAGGTGCTATGAGACAGCAGTCCTACTACATGTAAATTATTCAGGAGGCAGGGTCCTGGAAAAGTGGTAACCTTGAACAAGACACATCAGACAGTGTGAGATGGCCTTCTGAACACCAGAGAGTTTCCCCAGGTCAGTCTGAGTCCATCTATTCCCCATAATGGTTAGGGGTTTGTGAAAGAAATTCAGCATAACTGAAACAAACATTATCGCTGGTCAACCTAGTCGAAACTCCCCACCTACGGATGAGTTCTCTCACCAGACATTTAGCCACTCTCTGAGCATCTAGACATTGGCAAGGAAACCCTTCCACCAACAAAACGTCACATATTAAAAGATATCACCATGGGAGTCAATTTTAAGTTGGTTCGTGTTGTATGGCTACCAAAATTACAGTATTTTCATAATGGTTGTTATTTTTGCAAAAATGTCGCCCTCTTTTGGTGGATGTTGCTTTTAGAGTGGTTCTACAACTCATCATCTGGTTTATTTCTCAGAATAGAATGAATAATTGAATGAACGAATCAATCAATCAAGCAATCAGTCAAACAATCAATCAATTTGTTAGATTAATTAATGAATTAATTAATTAATTAAAGCTTTATTACTTATTTAAATTTACATTTATTCATTTAGCAGATGCTTTTCTCCAAAGCCACGTACATCTCTGAGAACAAATCAAAAAGTTAATTACATCAACAGAGTTAGAAATTTGGATGCAGACATGTGATTCTTGAGTACAATCAATTTGTCACATGCAACCATATGAACCAGTATATATTAGACAAGTAGCTGAATACAGAGCCTTCCATTATTAAACAAATTAAATGCCCCGTCTGTCTCAGCCTTTAAATACAGCCTTAAGACCTACATGTTCATGTTGGTATATTCAGTTTCAGTTTCAAGATTTAGTGTCATAGGTACAAGTACTGTATATAAATACCATGAAATTCTTCTTTGAGTGCTTCGCCACAGACTATGAACAAAAAAAAAATATCAGTAACCAGTATAATTCTTCTTTGCTGTGCTTTCTTCCTTCTGTATAAAACTCTAGGTCTAGTCTCATTAAGTCATCAGTTACTAACAATTTCTTTCATGTTGAGCGTTGTTTCCCTATGATAAGACCTGAAGAGGCCAGAGGAAAGATTTGTAGGTGGAGAAGAGTAGGGTGACCAGCACCAAGCCCTGTGGAACACCAGTTGAAAGAGGCTGAGTTGACTGGCTTGGAGCTGGTAAGATCTGGTAAGATCTGTCTGATAGGTAAAACTCAAACCATTTTAGTGCAGTTGCTCTGATGTCAAGCTGTCCAAGAGAGGACAGTAAAATTCCCAGAGTGAAACTACAAGAGCCTACCACAGCATGCAAATAACAGCTTGATGACAAAGGGAAAAAACTTTTCCATTTATGTATTTTCAGCCTTTAAGGGGTAACATTTGTGCACAGCAACTCTACAACTAAACCCTACTCCATTGTATGGAGTTTGTATTGTCTCCCTGGGTATTCTTGCATTCCACTGGCATGCTCTGTATCTGAATTGGTGTTTGTGTGGCAATATGTGTGTTTCATTGTTTGTCTGGGAAGTTTCCTCTTTTAGTTTCCATGCTTTGTGGACTCTGAATCTCATTCAGGATTATTGTTTAAGTAGTTATTGATTTATGAATGGTAGTCTTTGAGAAGTCAATTATCCAGATAGGTTTTCTGGGATACATTTTGATGAAAGCATTGCCATTTAGTTATAGTGAATATGTGTAGCATTTTACATAACTGCTGTTCGTTATTTGTTCACTTGGATATTTTGTCTGTTTTTCCACTTAAAGAGTTTATTTCTCAAACAAAGGAATGCATTAAAAATGAATGGAGCAGAAAAAAACATCACAGAATAAGAACCAGGAAAACAGGGATAACACAGAATGATATGCACTTTAAAATCCTGGCAGGGCACCTATGTAATTTATGTTTTTTTCATAAAAATTATAACCAGACTTCATCACAACAGATTTGGTGTTGTAATAAACATTTTAGAAATATTGTAACTTGCTTAACTTCAGTACTCTCAAGAGAATGTTTCAGTTTTATACAGTTAATATGGTTTCTGTGAAATTCTTACACTTCATAAATACTGTATTTTGTTTTCTTTTTGAGTATCTGCTGTCCTGAGGAACAGAGTATAACAATTTCACACGCTTCTGTATTCTCTAAATTGATTTCCTAAGCATTGATGTTTCCTGTCTTCAAAGCAAAACTATAAGTTACAACATTGATGCCTTTGTTACTTGCTCATTGTTATTAAATTAACTGAAGTACAGTACTTGTTGCAAAATTATTAACTAGCAATGACAATCCCAATTCTGAAGAGCTGGGACAGTATGGAAAATGCTAATAAAAACAAAAAGCAGTCATGTGTAAATTTACTTTTACTTGCATTAAAAAAAAAACAGTATAAAGACAAGGTATTTCATGTTTTTCCTAATTAAATTTTCCTAATTTTCCTAATTGTTTTTTGAAGATATACATTTATTCTCAAACTGATGCCTGCAACACATTCCAAAAAAGTTGGGGCAGGGGTAGTTTAGGACTATAACGATGTGACAAGTTGAGAGAACATGGTGATGTGAAACAGGTGAGGGAACAGTGTTGCAGTATATTAAGAGCCTCCAAAAAGGCCAAATCCTCAAGAGCAAGGATGAGGTTGAAGTGTACCAGTTTACCAACAGATGTGTCAGCAAATACAGGACTTTGAGAACAATGTTCCTCAAAGAAAAATGGGTAGTATTTTGGGCGTGTGGGGGGGCGCAGTGGCGCAGTGGGTTGGACCCGGTCCTGCTCTTCAGTGGGTCTGGGGTTCGAGTCCTGCTTGGGGTGCCTTGCGACGGACTGGCGTCCCGTCCTGGGTGTGTCCCCCTCCCCCTCTGGCCTTACGCCCTGTGTTACCGGGTGGGCTCCGGTTCCCCGTGACCCTGTATGGGACAAGCGGTTCTGAAAATGTGTGTGTGTGTGTGTGTGTGTGTGTGTATTTTGGGCATTTCACCCTCTATAGTGCAGAATATAATGAAGAGTGAAGAAATCCAGTCAAATCTTGGTGCTTAAATGGCAAAAGCTGAAAACCACCTCTGAGTGCATCTCATCCTTGATCCCCTAGACGTCACTGTCTTAAAAACTGTTGTAATGGATATCACAATATCAGTGTCACAACTTTTCTGGAATGTGTTGCAGGCATCAATTTCATAATTGTCATGTTTCCGTCCAGAAAGTAAGTCATCAAACCCAAGTGCAGTGCAGAGGCGCACAAGGTGATGGGAGGATCCGAAGGTCGTGATTAGGAAACTAGCAAGGGTCACCGAGGTGCAGACGTCGTTACGAAGAGAATCCAAAAACCGTGAGTTGAAGATCAGGCAACGGGTCGAAGGAAATGAGGAGAGTCAGGAGGAAGAGGGTCGAGGAACGGGAGTTAGGACAGGGAAGTCAGTAAAGGTAACCAGGGCGATGCGAGAAGCACTGGTGAGCAGTAAGACTGAACATGGTTCCGCAATGTTCTGAGCTCCGGACTGTCTTTTTATGCGTCTGGACACTGATCAGCAGCAGGTGTTCCTCGTTGCCGAGGTGGAAGGCGTGACAATAATAAAGTATATCTTCAAAAGTCAATGCAGTTGATTAGCTTAAACATGGAATACCTTGTATTTATACTGTTTTTGTTTAAATTCAAGGTAAATTAAATTTACAAATCAATCCTTTTTTTATTAGCATTTTCCATACTGTCCCAACTTTTTGGAATTGAGGTTGTAAATTTAACTAGTATTTTGCTGCACTGACAGCTTTGTCTAATGCAACTTGAAATGCTAGATACACTGCAATAAACTCCTTTCAATCATTTTCTTATCTGTGTCTTTGGACCCAAAGGTTGCAGGGTTGAATCCTACCTCCAGCTGTAGCACCTTTGAGCAAGGTACTTACCTTAATTTTCTTCAGTAAAATTACTCAGCTGTAAAGACAGGTAAACTAACTACTAACTACTAACCTAACAGTTAGTAAATTAACATTGTAAGTTACTTTGGAGAAAAGTGTAATCTTAATGAATAAATTAAAATGAGCATAGTTCTGTACAAAATATGAGATGAAGTAGGGGAGATTAATATTAAATTATTAAGGAATGGGGGGGTGTGGTGGCGCAGTGGGTCGGACCGGGTCCTACTCTCCGGTGGGTCTGGGGTTCAAGTCCCACTTGGGGGGCCTTGCGATGGACTGGCGTCCCGTCCTGGGTGTGTCCCCTCCCCCTCCGGCCTTACGCCCTGTGTTGCCGGGTAAGGCTCCGGCTCCCCGCTACCCCGTATGGAACAAGCGGTTCGGAAAATGTGTGTGTGTGTGTATTAAGGAATGTTGACTGATGTACTGTATCATTATCTGATCTAAATGTAAACATTACATTTGCAAGTTAAAGCATAACAAAAAACTTCAGTTACACTCATCCCTCAGATAAAAGGGTCTTATACAACAAATAACAACTATAGGATGAGGGACAATTTCCATTTAGGTTCCAGACCAAATTCACCAACAAAAAAGGTTCAATGTGATTTACGCACTGAATGGAATTATGAATGGAATTATGAATGGAACTGCTTTTTTTCTGAGAAATGAACTGATCTTTAACAAAATTTCACACTCATATTTTTATGTTACATTAAATCACACACAGCCCAATAGTTACTGTAAACCTTGAACCAAAGGAAGATAGTGAATAAATGTGTGGGGCAGTTCTATTATGTCTATTCTATGTCTATTCTATGTCTATTCTGTGTTCTATTACATATTAAGGACTGAATGTAGAGGGGCAGCAGGTGGCATAGTGGTTAGGGCTATTGCCTTTGAAACCAGAGTGCTGGTTGAATCCCACCATCTGCTGAGTACCCTCAAGCAAGGTACTTGCCCTAAATTATTCCATTAAATGTTACCCAGGTGCATAAATGGGAAAATCACTGTAAGTAGCTTAACATTGCAAGTCAAAGTGTCAGCTAAATGTACTGTAAATATATTAACTTACAGAAATATTGTATTTGTTGCCATGTTGGACTGAATGTTACATTTGACTTTTGATTGCTGCAAACCTATGGTTTGCAAATAACTCATGCTGTTAGAATACAGTCATCAGTGTCTTCCAAGGTGACCTTAAAATGACTTCAGCCACATACAAGAAAGACGTGGATGTTCATATACAGGCGATAAAATCTTTGCCATATTTTATACATTGCTTGATATGTTCCATAGCAGAAGAAGCTGGTATGGCTCAGAGGCAGTCTAAAAAGAATGTGCATGCAAAGGCCAAGGGCTGCGAGTTCTTCAGTTGAACCCTCAAACCTCTGATTGTCTGCTAGCTTGACCACACGGGCAGGCATGAGAGCCTCACTGCTGGACGAAGTCCAGGTCCTCATTTCGTGGCTCCTGAGCCCTGCAGTAATTGGTCACGTGAGTTAGCTTCTTTGTGACAGGGTGATGGATGTGGTGAAAAGCAGAGGGACAATGGCTTGGGTCAGAGAGCGAGACCCAGCGGTGGTGGAGAGGATTAGCAGAGTGGAAAAGGAAAGCTTTTTTTCTTCGTCCTCTTCTTTTTTCCCCTCTTGCAGTAATGTAGTTGCATGTCTCTAGTGGAAAAAGTGGTTTTCGAGAGCAGGGATTGGAGGCACAAAGAGGCCCCTTCACAAGCTACCTTTTGAATGTCTGACCTTCAGATCCATTATTGAGGAGCACAATGGCTGCTGTCTGTTCATGGGTGGGTGTGGGGGCAGTTTGGCAACAAGAGATGGGCTGTGTTATAATCTGCCTGTTGGTGGTCAGGGCATTTGCAAGTGCAGGGTGCGTTATCTAAATATGAATGAATTGTGTGCCTGTCCAAACTTTAGCTAAAAAATAAGGATGGATGGATACAATATGAAGACAGATGTAAACTTTGAGCATTTTGCTTATGTTGACGTGTATAGTTATACAACCACTCCATATGGTACCGCTCTCAAAAATGTCATCACATCAGTACTTGAACATTAATGTAATCCATGCATTTTTATGAATGACTGAATCTAGATTGAGCTCTTGACAGCTGTCAGTTGGATTTCTGGTTATTCACATTGAAATAATAATCATTTTGCTCATGATTCTGGCTAGTAATAAGTAAACATACACTTTGGTGGTATGTTTGTTGCTGGATTATGGACTGTTGCCTAGTTGGACAGCTGGTTAAAAGGCTCTGTAAAGCACAGAGTGATATTATTTTTCCCTTTAAGTATAATTCATGGAAAAAAAAAAAAAAAGGGAACATCTATCTCTGAAAAGCCATTAACACTAATACATTTTGTAATTAAATAACTTAATGAGTAATGAACAGTGAAACTGAAGATGTTGCCTTATTTGTCTTATGAGAGACACACCTTTATTGTACACATATAGTAAAAATACACACATTTCTCTCATTAATACTCTGGAAGGAGCAGTTGAGAGCCAATTTAAATATCCAGGATTACCTACAATAAGGTAGAAAATAACTATTACTACTACTACTACTACTACTACTACTACTACTAATAATAATAATAATAATAATAATAATAATAATAATAATAATAAGAAGAAGAAGAAGAAGAAGAAGAAGAATTACTATGTAAAACTGATTGTGTAAAAAAAAATTGTTATAACTTGTGTTAGAAATGGTTTGGAATATTACTATAATAAATGTGTATTCAGATGATTCTGGAAAAAAACATTAAATAATCAAGGAAAAGGTATAAAACTGAAAAGTTGGTTTTGCTGGAAAATGTTCCTATTGAGACCTGACTATCAGGGAAGATGTATTTACGTCTGAAGTCACTTAGGAAGCCGTGATCATTTTAACCAAACCTTGGCACAACAAAGTGAAATAATAAAGACAGCATGCTTTTTTTCACATTATATCTTCTGAGATTTAAATTTTTGGTCATATCTATGAAAACTTTTTATCACTGTATGGCACTGAAGCTGTACCATATTTTAACAATTTTGTTCAGCAACAACAAACACTATGTCTTCCGAGCCTTCCAAGTTCCATGTAATGTTCTGCTCTATGACTCTGGGGTAACTGCAGGCACATCGCTTATATTTAGATGAGCGATGACAGCACTTTTTCTGTCCTTATTTTGAAACAGCAAATCTCATTAAAGTCGACCCAGGACGCTAGTGTCATCCCACCAAGACATCCATTGGTCATGCACTCGCCTGTCTTAGGATCTTTTGTTTCAGGGACTCTCTTGAGAAGAGATTAGGAAGGAGACCACAACTAATTAGTACATAAACACACCAGACCGCTGGCAGCATCGGCTGATACATTGAGTAAAACTGACCATGTCAAATATGCAAAATAAAATAGTCCTCTTTAGCTTTTGGATAATTTTACTGTGCTGATGTAGCAAGTAAATGCTTGGCCATGCTCAAGGGTCTTGTCAAGTAGACCATATAATCAAGGGTTTGTTACCTAAACTGGGCCAGATGTGATCACTTAAGACTCTTTTAAAAAGTGCAGACAGTTGGGGGAAGTGTGTATTGCTCAAAGTGTGAGTGCTGGTTTAGGTTATTATTTGCCATCACCCTGAAAAGGGCAGTTTATCCCCTTTTTTAGTTTTGGGACATTTTCCCTTCATTTTTGTCTTGATAAGATCAAATTTATTGTTTCCCAAAAGGATATTTCCCTCCATCTTGCATTGTTTAGAAAGTCTGAGAAAAAATGGCAAACTTTTTTTACATCTTGTCCAGTGACTTCCAGGACAAGACAGACTCTGAAACTACAAACTCATACTACAGACTAATTACAAACTCATACCTCAGTTATTTAGCAGGTTTTATTTGGTTAAAATGCTTACAAAAATAGAGATGTCTGTCCACAAAAGAAATATTTTCTCAAATGCATTATTTGCTTTGTAGAAGTTACAACTACAAGTACAAATACAGAAATGTTAGAAGTTGACTTGTGGGTCCCTTTCTGGCCTCAGTCTGCAGGTCCAATAAAATCATATTTTTCCGTGACCTCCATATGTCCCAGTAATGTCCAGGAGACACTGCAGGACCCCAAGACATCACTTCAAACAAAGAACACAAAACACAGTGAAATAAGATGGCATGGAAACGAATGCAATGTAAATCACACTGTACTATGAATAATGGTCCAGATTTTCTATTCCACTAATTTGTTTGTTGTTGAGGTCTTTAATTTGTAAAATCTTTAACTACCAAAAAAACTAAAATATCATTATGTATTCAAATATTTTGTAAAATCTTATTACAAAGTCATATTGTCATATGGCATGAATGAAATCAACTTTGAGAGGAGTTGAGCATCTAAGAAACATCATTCTGAATCTCTGCAGGAAAAAAAAAAATCAAAAAGTGTGATTTTACATTCACCTAGAGAGAGGAGGACAGGAGGATTTATTCCAATAAATAGTGGCTTGTACACCTGGAAATAAAATACCTAAAAGTTTCCCCAAACAAAGCACTGTGATGCCTTCAAGAGCTCAGTTCTTTGGCCCAGAATTTGTCCTCCTCTTTACCCACCAGGTTTGAGCGCCATCACACATCTCATTTCATGCATAACAATGTCTTCATGACTGTCCTCGGGAACTGTGACATTCCGCTTTTGTTTGTTTTGTTAATAGTTATTATTATTATTAGTAGTAGTAATATAGTAGTAGTGGTTATTTTCTACCTTATATTGTACTGCAAACTAGTAAAAACTATGTAAAAATTCATAATTATGGAAACCATTACAGGGCAATACTGGTCCCATACTTATCCAACATATAAATGTAATAGCATTTCGTCTCAAAATCTTATTTGTTTCTTTGTGCGTTATTAATCTGCCGCCTCATTTGCTTTGAACCACACAAAAATACATGTTTATTGTGGTTTTCACCGTGAAACACGAACACCCAATTCCCAGCCAGGCTAAGTTCATTAGGATTAATCACGTATTCAACATAAGTCCCTTTTTCCAGTTTCAAAAACCACTTATCCAATTAAGGGCTTAGCGATGAAAAGCCAGTCAATGGGAGTAACATTGTATCCATACATACATACATACATACATTACATACATACATACTGTAACTGTATTTCGTACGGCCGCGCAAACCACGTGGAAGTTAGATGAGTAACTTCAGTAACTCAGTAAAATCCTCGAATGAGCTGTGTCATAGAAGTTATAGAGACACACTGGAGAATGAATGAAACCAAGCAAAACACAAGTCAATGTATTATTATTAAAGCCTGACCACGCATTTACATTTACATATGATTTATTCTTCAGCAGATGCTTTTCTCCAGGACGACGTGCATCTCATAGAAAATACAATTTGCGATTAGGAGAAAGAGAGACATAGTTGCAGACATGTGATTTTTAAATAAACATAGTTTGTTTCTTTCCACTTCACTTTATGCACCGATCTTCATCGCACGAGTAGGTGCGCAAAACTCAGGACTAATAGACTAGAGACTAATACTATAGACTAATTCTGATCACCTTCCTACATTTTTTTTAAGAAGGTACACAAACATTTACATACAATAGTTAAGAGCGGCTGTGTAAAAGGTTTATCTGGGGATGCCAAACTAAAAACATTTAATTTTCACCCATACATTCACTAATTTACATATTTAGCAACTTAATAACTTCGGACAGGGAGGCTGTGTCTCGTTTAAATCACATCTGTGCCGCATTTGTGTATGTTTGCTTTTCTCCTTAACTCAACTCTTTTGCGTAAAATGAAAAGGATTAAATATTAAATTCGGAAACTGCCAACAAATGTGGTTCTCGTGACCCGCTAAAAGGAGTCGCGATGCTTTTTTGCCTTTGACTGAAAACTGGTGGCATCGATGAAACAGAATCAAAGCTGAACGTGTGCGTTGAAAACCGTGGAGTTTGTCGCTCAAAAAGGGATCCCAGAAATACTGACGCGTTCACGCGTCTGTTGGCCACTCATAATAAATGATTATTTCCATGTATTTTAGCCTCAAAAGTAGCGAAAACACTATATTTGATTGTTCATAGATTGAATTTGAATATTAATTATCCCGTTGTCATAATTATATAATAATTTTCCTACAAGTAAAAATTCCCTTTGTTTTGGTTCCATTCAACCCCCCAACTCAACTACTGTAAATACGAACAGAAGAAACGCGGGCTCGCAGTACCACATGATGGAAACTGCGAATTTTTTCCTCATGAAATGAAAAGGTGATGCACATTTTCTGTTTACAATGAATGAGCAATAATTTTAATTGTGCGGGTCATTGTTACGCGTGTCTCCCGAACCTTCGACGAGTGATTTTCGAAAAACACGAAACGAAAAAATGTTTACCGTTCCACCTTAAATTTTCTTTCCGCGTTTCCAATCCTCCCCTTTAAGACTTTGGCTAGAGCGCCTAGGCGGCCAGAAGGGGGCGGTAGTAGAATATATACTCACATTGGCGTCTACTCCGAGATTGGACGTTTCGTTCTTCGAACCAAACAATGGAAATCATTTTAATATACTATGTTCAAATTTTCCTTGTTTGCCCTTGTACATTACCCGCGCAGCTCGTGGCAGCAATGTTCATCCACTGTTACTGCAAGGTGAACACATGCTGCTGCGAGTCGCGGTAATTTGAATGCACCCGTTGTACACAATCACAATGTAACACTAGTTTCACGCCGCGTGCGCTAATTAATAACAGTGGAGCCTCCGATGTTTGGACTAATAAAACGGCTCCGGGGATCGCGGTGCTGAAGGGCCGGTAAACACGCGCGCAATTGTACAGCTGTTGTTGCGGTATCATGGACACACGGACGGAGAGTCCTTCTCTGTGCTTTAAGCGTCCCGCACAATCATGGTGTTTTGCACGTCATAACCTCAGTGAAATAGTCTGTTTCCCACAAGGAATAAATGATACGTGTTTTAAGCATGGCGTCGGACCGCATTCGCCAGGTGCTGTTCTACGGGAATATCATATTAAATATGAGCGCTTTTTGTTGAACTGCCGCTCCTTCATCATGCACGCAGTCAATCGGTGAAAGCTTATTCAGACAAATAATGACACAAGCAAACTCCATCATAGAATAATGCTCTTGATTTGAGTACTATTAATTTTGGCTATTGCCACTTACTTAGAAATCAAAAGCATAACATGATAAAATATGAACGTACACTGATCCGGAACCAGCACAAATCTGATCTTTCTGATTTGATATTTCAGTTGAAACGGGAGTGTTGGATAAGCAAATCTTGGGATGCTTTTTTAACAGCACCCGTTCCGTGTAGAAAGAAGCTGTTTTCTACCGCATGATGATGTATACACTTTCCCCTTTTCACCACGGTACAGCCGTGTACACGGGTGGTGAACGTGAGCCTGTGTCTCCGTCGTTTCAGATCACTTCTGTCCTTCAGATCTTCAAAAAGACACTGTGTTAATTCACAGATTTTCATAATACTGACTCTGGTTGCTTTAAATTGTTGACAGTTGTTTGCAATAATTGAAACATATCTCTTGCAATGACATGATCATGATGATCATGATGATGTGCACAGAGAAGAAACATGTTACTGCCAAGCCAGGATTTTGGTCGCTTCCTAATTTTGTAGACCATTTAAAAAAAGCAGAAGTGAATCCATAGAAAACCCCATCTCTTTCAGTCTTTATGGGTACATGATGTGAGGATTGCATGTCATGCCTGGGAATATTTCCGTCTGTATATTTGTTCTTATTTTCAGACGGTGAAACAGGTCAAGAAACATATAGTTTACATTGAAGATATGTGTGTAAGTCCTTCTTTCTGAGGCCTGGCTTCAATACAGGGCTCTTATCTGTATCTCATTTAAGATTATGAAATATGTATTTAAATTTCATTCATTTATTTGGTACTTGTGAAAACATCACATTTTACCACAGAATTACTGCTGAAAAGTCACGATAATTGATTCATGTAACTTGGCTCTAATGCTTTTTTGTTCACATCATTCATGCTGGAAACAGGCGAAAGACACAGAAACTGTTGATTTAGGTTTTAAATCGTCAACGAGAATGTCAGATGTAGAGATTTAAGGATCTTAAGGATTTAAAAATCACGCATCTGCATCTATGTATCACTTTCTGCTAATGTAATGCACACATTGTATTTTCTATGAGATGTACCTCGCTTTGGAGAAAAGCGTCTGCTAAATGAATAAATCTAAGTGCAAATGTAAGGGCAGTTATTGGGGATATTGAGGCATTTATTATACCACCAGCAACAAGGAATTTTTCTAGGGGTCATCTTATGACCTAGAATGGAAGTGTTTTGTTCTGTTTTATTTGGTTAATTTTGTATGAATGGGGTGCAAAAAATCTTCGCACAAGAAATATGAGAGAGAAGGTTTCATATTTACTGAAACATTTAGCAACATCATCTGCAAAAAAAACATAATTTCACAGTCATTCAAAAAGCACAACATAAACCAGTAAGGTCACAGTTTACCTTCGGTGCAAACACTGTTTTGGTGACTTGAGACTAACAGCTCGAACTTTTGCGGAAAATATGAAGCTTTAATTGAAAGAGTGAACTTACAGTATTTTCTGTGGTTTTCCCCAGGCATGTTTGATTGGCAGGAAGCGTTATATAATTTTACTGCAAAGGTATTCAATTGTTGCTCATGAAACTGAAAATTTTTAGCCTTTTTAAACCTTTATTGGCAGGTTGTTGTTTCATGACTGGGAAAATGAATTTATAAGCTATAATTTTATAGAAAAATGTTGCACTCTATATTATTGAGTGTGTTTTTGGAGTTATTACATAAAACATCTGTTGTTTATTCACAAACCTAAATACTTGTGAAAGGGTCAAAAAGGTCTCAAATATCTATCAAAAGGAGCTAACTCAGAAATGCCCCTGTCTGAGTCTTTCAGATGACTTCCTTCTAATTTGAGGCCCTGAATATTTCCATACAAGTTTCCCCCTAAATCAGTTGTGGACAGTGAATATACATAATATATATATATATATGTTTTCGATATATCTTTTTTGGTCAGCACAATTCTTACATTTTAAGGATATATTAGTGAGGGGGGTGGGATTATACACTGCAGTGTGAGTGGTGGACAAATTATCATTTTAATTCATAATTCTAAGTGAAATATACAGACCTTCTCAATTTATTGTGACAGCAGGGTGTTTTATGTGTCTTTTCCTGTTTTTCTCACCTTAAACTGTCAGGCCATGCAATAATCTCACATATTACCTTGCTTTTCATTCAGAAGCTCATGGCAGGAATACATATATATTTATATTTGGAAAAATTGTTTAAACTTTTTAATACGTTAAATTAATCGAATTGTTCGGATATGTGTGTGTGAGTGTGTGTGTGTGTGTGTGTGAGAGTGTGTGTAGTGTAAAACATGCCACGTCATTGAACCTCCTGCATTGAAACAGTTTCCATCAAGCGCATGAACATCTTGTCTGCTGTTCAGAGATGTATCTGCTGCGCTGCGGCGTGGTTCTATCTGACTTCTCAGACGTTTATTTATAGTGTAAATGTAAAATTTTGTTTGTTTTTTTTTAAAAATTCGATGAATACTTTATTTGCGTTTACATTACATCTTTTAACAGAAGCTTTTCTCTAAAGCGACTTCCAATGAGCTCTGTGTAGTGTTATCAGCCACACACCTTTTTCACCGTGGTGACTTACACTGCTAGATACACTACTTACACTGGCTCACTCATCCATACATTCAGTAAACCCTGCATTCATCCCGGTTTTATGTCTTTGTGTAGTTTATCGCATAGCTGATATTTTTTGTATTTTTTTCATCACTAGTTGCAGTCATACTGAAACATCCTAAATTACAAAATATTCTTGAAAAGTACAGGAATATTTTACCTTTTGCTTTTAAGTAAATTTCTTTTATCATTCAGCTTCATCATTTTAATGGAATCTTGTGTTATTTAATATATATTTACAGTATCTATTCACTATTTGACCGAAGAGTTGAGGCGGTGTTTTTCATTTCACTCTTTCACTTCAGATTTTGCAGTTGCGGTATTTTTTAATAAGAAAATTTAGCAGACGATTTTAACGTTATATACGGTCCGGAAACACGCTCATTCTTCAACAACCGTCTTTTCTAAATAAATGACAGAAACATTGGTGTCGCACCAACCAAAGGATGTAATTAAAAAAATTGCATTTCCTGAAATTATTTGTCAAAAGATTTGAATATATAGACGAAGATGGAATTCACAGTGTAATTATCTTAACCTATTTCAGTAACTAAATTGATTAATTTATATTCATCTATTTGGTTGCTGTAAATATTTACTTTAGTCGGTGTGCATTAAAAGAAAAAAAACAATATGTTGTCTAACCCACTGAAATACTTCCGATAGGCAGATGCTCTCAGTATTGTGTTTTGATTTTTTATTAAATACACATACCTCATTTACGTCGAAACGCGTCATTTACATCAAATACGTCTTTTTTTATTGGTTTGGGTTAAATTCCTCTGTGCCTGTTTTAATATGTATTTATGAACTATATATATTTTATTAGGTATTTTAATAGGAATCAATTTCATCTATATACGAACGGTGTATTATATGTAGTATGCACTGTATGTACTGTATATACATAAAGGAAATATATAAATTTATGTTGCATATAAGATGTCCCCGAAATGTTTTTACCTTTATGTTGCGCACAATTAATTCTTGAAACATGCTTCTGTGTTGATCATTCCTGGGCTGAGAAATGGGGCTGCAATATTTCTTCGCAGTTTAAGTAAATCCTATATTTGTGGGTGTATGTGGATGTATATATATATATATATATATATATATATATATATATTTTTTTTTTCTTATATAACTGTGCCTCCATCAGTTTCTTTCATTGGACTCACGTAACATTTTTAAGTACAGTAACATTTGCTTTCCTTAATGTTGTTACCTGGGAAAAATGATTTGGCATGTTGTGATTCGCTTTAAAGATTCAAACTTTACGCATTTAAACATTTCACGCTTTTATCCTTTGGTAATATGCACCTTATTTTATGTAGGGAGAGCATGTCATGTCACAAAGTTGTCTCTTTAATTAATTTAATGTTTATTTCGAACCACCTCGAAGCCGAATTGCTAATGGAACCACAATATTAACCGACCTGTAAAACAAAACAAACAAACAAAACCTCTTTGCTCCCTCTTCTCTATCACATCTGGCAAAAGGCAGTGGCTTTAAAGAAAGCTTGCTGTAAACTAAAGATAATCTAACATTAATTTGCATAAGTAATAGTGTCACTGTACTTGATTGCCGTGAACTTTTTTTTTTTTCTGCTTGTTTATAATCATTATGTTGCTGCTCTTTCACTGCATTTTACGAGCTGCGCTCCCTTTGTGGCTGAAAACAGCACTGGGTTCTGCAGTGCGATCGCGGATCGCCTTTGGCTTCCACAGATTCTCTGTACCCCAATAACCTTATTTCAAGAGAACAATGGAGCGCAAACAATTATCCGCAAACAACGTAGTAATAACGTTGTAAACGAGCCAGGAACACGAGGGTGCCGCTTAAAACGAATTAGTTAGTCGTTAGGGGAAATATGGAGATAATTTCACATTTTATTTGAACACATTTTCATCTTTAAGTAAACTCCTGCTGTGTAGCACCCTTGAGCAAGGTAGTTACCCTGAATTGCTGCAGTAACATGATTGGGTAAATAATTGCAGTTATCTTAACGCTGTACATCGCTTCGAATGAATTCATGGAAATTTAGTTATTATGATATTTTGCTTCTGGTATGGAAAACAAAACAACAGTGTGGGTCTAGCTCAGTGTTACACTTGAGTGAATATGCTGTTCATTGCTATTATAATTCCTCCATTAATTTATATTGTATAGTTCCATTGTTGTCTGTCAAAAGCATCCAAAAATAAGGATAATATTAGTTTAGTGGAAAAAGGAGAATTTAACATCACGGGTTTTCGCGAATGGAATCCAGGCCCACACACCAGATTTGCAAACTGCTTCATAGCCACTTTGTGTGTGTGTGTGTGTGTGTGTGTGTGTGTGTGTGTGTGTAACGGCTCAGCTTTGGCATGTTACCACCTCGTGTGGTCTTAAAAGTAACTTCAAAGCAGTTAATTACAGTTAGATCTCATTTAAAATGACACGCATAGCACTAAAAATACATTTTCATGTTTTATTTGGTGGAATATTTAAATTATTTTTTAATTTGTATAATGTGCAACAGGCGGATGAGAATAATGTGATTAAACTCTATTTTTGTTTGTCCTGTGTTTAACGAACATACATTTTTGTGAGGAGATATTAATTATAAGTAGCACACGCACACACACACACACGGAACAATGGAATAAATAATATCTATAACACATCAGATATTATGATTAAGAAAAACAGACTGTCCGTTTACACTCAAATGAATTTAATGATCAATGCATTGTAAAAATAGAAAAAGTGCTTCAGAATTCACCTTTCAAGTATTCAGTTAGAGTACAATGTCCTACATAAAGACGTACAAAACATGTGAATCGCAAAAAATAAGTATTTAATTCTCTCTGTACACAAACAGTAACCGACCTCAAGTATTTAAAACCGTGAGAAAATTTCAGAGCCTCGAACAACAATAACATGCAAATGTACCTTCGTAACATCACATGTCCGTTGAAATGTACCCAAAGCGTCCACACATCGAGGACGAATAAATGAACCGTGTTTCACTCGGACCACATGTTTTCAGCAGGATTTGATGCCTTAACCACATTGCGGTGTCCTTCAGCGCGAGGGCGCGCACGAGAACAGGGTCAGCTCCTGAACCCTTTCTGCATATGAAGAATGTGAGAGATTCTGTTTATGTTTTCTTGCGGTGGGTGGAATATTACTGATATCAGCTGGGGGACCGTACGTGACTGAAGTCGCATATGTCCAACACGCGAAGCCATGCGCGCACACGACGAGGTGGCCATATTTTTGTAAGTAACGCGCGCGCGTTCCTGCGTCCTCACAGAAGAATAATAACCCAGTTTACGGCTTTTCTTCCAAAACTACACAATGCTTTCCCTATTGGCTGAATTGCTCAATGCAATTAGAAGGGAACTTGGTTTGTGAAAATATCCATTAAATAAATGTAACAGTGACTGAACGTATCGCAAACGGACGGATTACTTTTCCAGCAGTTTTCTGTAGCCGTGCGAACCCACGCCGGCCGTGTCGGTACTGAAAACACAGCCGACAGCTCGCGGCTTTTCAATTTCGCGTTCCTTTTCTAAACAATTCTTACAGCCCTGTTGTTACACAAACATTTTTAACACACACAGTGTGTGTCCGCTGCGGAGAACCGTGACATTTTTACAGCAAAAACTTCAGCAAATAGGACTGAGATTGATGGGAAGGTTTTATTTATATAAAGCCAGGCGATCAAAAGAAGGCCGGTAGTGAGATATTAATATTAAGTGTGGATCGGCTATTCATTTTGATCATGTGTGTAAATAGAAAAAGAGTAGAATCGAACGGCTTCGGCCAAAGGGGGGACAGCGAGCTCCAGGCACCAGTACAGGACTGGTTCGCTACTTTTAAACACAACAGATCGTGTAAAGCGCTGTATTTCCCCGCTGTTTTTCTCTCTCACAGTAGCGACGAGGTTAATTAATTTTAAATACGGATAATAACACAAATCAAGCTCCGTCGTTGCTGATCAATTCATATTTACCTGCTGAGGCGATGCCCTCGCGCAGAAGAGGCCCTACGCTCTTTTAAATGTGCATAGTGTCCCTTTTCTTTGTTCAAGTCGCCTCGACATGATTCTTCTCTTATCCCCCAAGCAGCGCGTCCGGCATATGCTGAAACGGCGATCATCTTATTTTTCAAAGTGCACTTCAGTGTAGTTTTGTGCCTTCCTTCAGTGTCAAGCGTTTCGGACAATTCAACGGCACATTTATTTGGCGTTCTCCCCCTGCTTCCATCGTGCAAACATTTTGGAAAACAATGTTTTAAATACTGATTGTCGAAATGAGGCCTACTGCACCGCCATTGTTACAATGATTAAAAAAAATAATAAATAATAATAATAAAACACCGAGGTAAAGAATGAACAATTAAAGACTAATAAAGGTGAACTGCTCGGAAATGTAAAACGATGTCTAAAAGCAAATAACTGGCCTCTACGAGTTCTCCTGTACAAGAGCTCCTGTCAAACCCCGGGCGGGACATCCCACAGCAAACGGGTATTCTCGCAGAATAAAACAAAAACCGACGCAGACGTAATTTGCCGCTAGCTTTGCAAAAAAATGTAAAAAAAAAAAAAAAAAATTACATTCCATATGCAGCCACAACAGGACTAAATATTAATCCAGAACAGCTGTTCGGTATATTGTGCAACAGAATAATAGTACAATTGCAAAAGTACCCCGCAAAAAATGACACCGCAATCAAATAGCTTCGAGAGTCTGTTTATAAATCCTTGAGATACAGCGGTTGTAAACGGGTTCCGACCAAAATGAAACAGTTCCATTTTAGGGTGAACGGCATGATGGAAAATAAAATCCGTGTGAAGATATGTTTTCTTGTCCTCCTCCTTTGTTCCCTTAAAATGTCTTGAACCTGTGACTTGGCGGTAGAGGCAACGGGGATCCCCCGAGCTGCCACTTCCACACGGGATGCGACCTGCGTGGTGTCCCCTTGTCCTTCGCTGAGTTTAAAGAATAAGCGGGACTCAGGTCCCCATCAGTGCCAACTATTAGCGCCGGCGGGGGTGGGAAAGTTCCCAGGAGGTTAAACAAGGGCTTTCTCTCAGCTGCCACGTTGCCAGATCCACGTTTTCGCTTGGTAGCTCGGGAAAAACCTCGTGGTCCTGCACCACATGAAGATCGAGCTCCGGAAAGCGGCGTCCTGTCCACCTTCGAGTGTGACGTATGAAGTGTCCTCGGATACCCGCCCCGACCTCCCAGCACCAGGCCCCTGTAGTGTCTTCGAACTCTGGCACCGATCTCATACTCCACCTCCTCCGGATCACTTCCCAGCGAAGAAGAGCCCTTCAATCCCGAATCCCCTCTTGGAGGACACTTGTGTACCAGGCTCGCGTTCAGCTCCTTGGACCTGGTGATGCTTGGATCTGTAAGCCAGCCGTGACCACCCATTCCCTGTCCATCACGGACTTCAGGGCCACGTGCGTTGCTCTCCGGTTGTGACCCACCTTCTGGAAGTTGCCACCGGCGTTGCTGCTCCTCACAGCTGTCTTCTTCTTTGACCTTCACGTCATGCTCGCAGTGGTGGTAGGAGCGTGGTGATTCGCAGGGGTCCTCCTTTTCACATTTGATAACCCTGATAGGTTTTATGGCTTTGTGGAGCTGCTTAATGTTTGCTTCTTTCGAGAAATTAAGGGGTAATGTAGGAGGTTTCGCTTCTTTGTCCTGCGCACAATGCGGTGCGGAACTTTGCGGGGATCTGGGTCTCTGTCCTGGTATTCTTTGTTGGGCAAATTCTTTGTTTCCCTTTGTCTCTCTGACACTGGCAGCCGTGGGGTGAGTCCTCGGTGCGGGCTGTGGAATTCCAGCGTCCCTCCCCCCTCCATAGGGGAACGGGGACGCGTTGCTCTGTTTCCACAACTTGTCAATTTCTTGTTTATACGCATGAAGAGTAGAGTCGCAGTTCTTGATTTTTCTCGAAAGGCCACCATGATACTGGACCAACGGAATCGCTCCGTCCTGGTTTGCTGCCCTGTGGCTGTGCCGATGATCGTGACGGGAAGCGGGCTCCCCTTGCAGAGGCGCTTTGCTGCTGGGGGCCGAGAAGCTCGTGCGCCTGAAGCGAATGCTCTGCAGCGAAGCGCGGCTGGACTGAGAGCTGGAGTCGGACTGCGATGAACTCTCCTCATCGGTCGCGTCCGAGCTTTCCGACAGGGTTTCATCCTCCTCTTCATCTGAGAGCGCGGAGTCGCTGGTGCTGGACGCGCGTGATCCAAAGTCGGAGTGGTGCTGCTCTTTCTCTGAGCTGGAGCTGGACTCGCTGTCGCTGCTGCAGAGGTCCTGCAAACCTCCAGGCCGATGCTGGTGGTGGTGGTGGTGGTGGTGCGGGAGCAGCTCACGGTGGACGTGGGCGCTGTTCAAACTGTCGCTGGACACCTGTGACCTGCAGCACGTGGGAAGGAGTAAAACTTGGCTCGTGGCTTTGCGCGAGCTCCGGAATCGGCCCCCTACGCGCTCCCGGCCGCTCCTCCCGCTGCAGAAGAGACTGGACGGCGCCACGATGGCGCACTGGCACGCCACTCTCCTCAAAAGAGAACATCGGCAATTCAGTGCTACGTGTCTGCCGGGTTTTTCAGCTGTTTCATAGTTTTTGCAGTATTTCCAGCATGGCTTGGTTAGTGCTTGCCACTCGTGGCTCGCAGAAGTACTGTAAATTTGAGGTAGACTGCAAGCCGCCGGGGGCGCGACCACCTCCTGGCGTCCGAGCCCCTGTTTAAAAGACCAGGGGTGGGAAACGTCATGCAGGCGTAGGCAAATTTGCTTTTCCCCAAAAGAGCGCAGGGGATCCCAGCGAAACTGTGCATTGCAGAGCTCCGATCTCGGATCCGCGTTCCTCCTTGGGGCTCTCTGTGAGCGCGCCGTCTTGCAGGAGGTGTACAGCGCTTCCACGTCTTCCCTGGAGATCAGCGTGCACTCGGCCGCGTGCAAATCTATGGAGTTGATCGCTTTGAGCTTCCGCAGTTCCTCCACATCACAGTGATGCTTGTGCACCTTCAAGTAGTCCATTCGCTTGTGCACAGTAGTCCTTGGGATGTTCTTCAGGAGGTCCGTGAAGACTTGCGAGAGAGCAAACATTTGCTTGCCTTTGATAACGAGGTAACCGAGCTTCACACCCTCCATCTCTTCAAAACCACAATCAAAATCGCCCATTTTCTCTATGGTGCCACTTCTAACATCTGGAGCGATGAGCATCCAAAGCCAACTGTTCCTTCTTTATTTGACAGCATTGTGCCGGCGTACCTTTGGGTGACAGTTAATGTGTCCACATTGTTTTTTCATACCTGTAACACATAAGAAAAATACTAAGCAAAAATAAGATACATATGAAAACTCAATCCATTGCTAGGGGCCCGGATTAATCAATGGAAATATATACAGTTTTCAGGACAAATAAGCAGCTGTCCTCTCATGTTCTTGGACCGAGGCTTCCTGGCTGCTCGAATCCATTTGCTAGATGGACAAGAAAAAGGTGCAGCAGATCCAGAGGGCATCGGAGAGGGGAGAGAGAGAAGGAGAGAGCTGATATGAGAGAGAGAGAGCGAGAGAGAGAGAGAGAGAGAGAGAGAGAGAGAGAGAGAACAGGAGCACATGTGCAGCTGCTCTTCCCGAACTGCTTTGGCTACAAATAAAATGAAAGAGGGAGTGAGCCAAGTGAAAAGACACCTTCATCAATTACTGCCCTCCGAAACCAGCCCTGATTGGACGCCGCTTACAAGGTGATGCAATGAAAATGTATATTCCATCCTGTTACCACTCCCTTCGCTACTCTCCCCCGTCTCCCCACCCCAAAAACATTTTTTTTTTAAGTAAACAATATATTATATTTAAATACTAGAACACAAGATTAAAAACACATCAGGTATTTTAATATAATTTAAATGTTTAATACAGTATGTGCTTAATTATTGGTTCTGATTGGGTGTAGAAATATCAAAATATGTAACATAAATGATTTATTTTAACATATACCTTTCACTTAGCTGAATTAAAATCCAACGTTTGGATTCATTAAGTTATTTTGTCGATTATGTTTTTGATGTGAACAAACACTGATTTGTGTTATTCTCTACAATAGTACAGAAAAATTCAACTCGTTGGGAAATAAGAATAAACACAAAAGTTCTTTCAGTTTTTTCTTCGGTGTATTTTTATCCTCCCGTTGCGCACAGCAGCCTCCTAAAATGACCAATAATACCAAGTTGAATAACTCTGCACTCAAACATACGCCTTTTAATCAAAATGTAAAGGAATATCAGTTTTTTATTTCTAAAATGCACATTATTAATATCAGAGACGGTTTTAGCACGCTGCTGAATGTGGGAAACAGAGTAAAACCATAGCACGGTAATGTAAGAGACCAATTTTAGGGAAACAATTACCTGTATGCAATGTATGTGAAGCTATGACGAGGAGAAACGGGAAAGACATGTGGGTTAAAAATGGAGCGCTGCTATATAGTACAGTACTACGTCCATAAGAGCGCAACTCATCTATTCATCATGGACCCGAAGGAATTCGGAGCGATACCACAGGCCGAGGTATTTGTGGTGGAGCTCTTGCGCAGAGGTCAAGACCACTGATGTGCCAGAGCTTTGCTTTTCTTGCCCATTAGCTTTCCATTGTTGAAACTGCCACAAATTAAAACAATTTTTATTGCCTTTACATGCGACAAATAAACACGTTTTGTTTGTCATTTAATTTGCAATAGTCGCATTAAATAAAAAATTAGTTTTACACAGTTTAAAACAGGGAGGTTGATTTTTAAAAAAATCAATCAGTTGCGTTTGTTCATGTGTAAATGTTTCAGGGTTATAATGGTGTGTGTATGTGTGTGTGTTCCATATACGTATACATATACATATGTCTGCTAAATTAATGAATGTGAATGTATTATATTTACTCAGATCTGTCAGGTAAAAGAAAGGGGCCTTTCGGACACTTTTCCTGATGCATGATGGGAGAAATCTATTTTGCCCACATCTCTGCGCCCTGGGGAGCACAGCTGAGGGCTTCGGCGTTTATTTAGGGGATTAGTCTACGATTTGTTGGTAATCCTGGAAAGGTAAAATGTGTTAAATGCAGGCTTGTAAACGGGTTACAGTCAAGTCTATATTTTATGGTGTTACATATGTCCTCCTTGTTTCCTTTCACTTTGGGTAGATGTTTTAACTGAAGGCGCGAATAAAGACAAAAAACGCTGGTGATGAAATCAAGAAATTAATGTAAATTAGTATTTTGAACCTATTTATTTTATGAAATATTTTAATTTCCGTGAATCATGTTTTTCCATAGCAATGTTTGTGAGTGACATCTTTCAGCTGAGACGTAAGATATCATTTACATATCACAGTTAATATGCAGTAAAGGAAACACAGATAAGAGGTGTCGAACATAGACAAAGGAAGTGATGCTCTGGGGCCCGTTTAGCAGCCCGTTGACATCGCATTTGCAGTGGTGCCGAAAACCAGCATCGAAGGAATCGGCAGAGCCTGGAATCCAATAAGGAAGGAGTGTTGTCTGTTTGACCCCGAGTGGGTCACAAGTGAGAAACAGAGAATCGGAATCAGAATCAGAACGAGTTTTATTGCCCAGTGTGCTGAAGCACAGAAGGAATTTGCTGTGGTTGTAGGTGTCTCCAGTATTTACGGACAAACTTGCACAGAATTACAGAATAAATAAATAAATAAATAGATAAATAAATAAATAACACATTTACAGAGTATACAAACACGAGAGTATAAATAGTAGTATAAAATACTAAAAAAGTAAATAAATACGAATTAAGAATTAATTACCCCATTAACCCCAACATTAACCGCAAAGAACATGAATTAAATATATGAGCGAACAAATAAAGACACAAATAAATAAAACATTGATTTAATAAAGAAGAGCGAATAATAAATAAACAAATGAGAAATAAATGTCAGTCAATCAACATTAATTAACATTCATTTCCAATATTGTAGGAAAAGACAGAGCCTAGAGTCCAACAGGAGGGAGCACTGTGACTGTCTGTTGAACCCTGAGTGGGGCACAAACGGGAATCCTGCAAGATCCACAGCATCACATCATGATGCGCACATCATGCTGAATAAAAATCTAACATTTTTTCCTCGTGTGGACAAATTGCAAGGCAATGCCTTAACCGATTAGTCAACAACTGGAACGACATTTCCCGTTGATCTGCCTTTATCATACACCTTGAAAAAAGCTCACTGGAGAGAGATTATCATTATTATTACAGTACTACTGTCCCGTGTGCATTACGCGTACGTACCAAGACCAATATTCCCATGTCATGATCGCGTAGCCTGTCCTATTTGTAATGCCTGGCACTGTGGTAAATTTATTTATTTTTTTTAATTTACGAGTTACTTGCTGCAACCACCGTTTTTTTTATTCTCGAAGTAAACGACGGCGAAACGCGAGCCCCATATTTATGTTCCATGTTAACAGAGTAATCTCGAGAAGTGAAAAGCTCATCCGCGCTTCCCAGAGCAAATTGGAACGGGCTCGGGGTGCAAACGTGACCTCCGCACTAAGGCGGGGGGGTGGGGGGTTCGGGGGCGGGGGGGGGCACATACTTGCAACAACGTGCTCGGATTCTTAAACACACACGGAATTCTTAGGCGCCGTAAGAAATATGTCCACTTCACACGCGTGCCATGTTCACGCGGGAGTCTCAGCTATTATGTGCATGGTGAAGACGGAGCGCGAGAAGTTATGAAGATATTCACAGATGAACGAGTAGGTGAGTAGTTATAGCTGCTTACATCATGATACATGCGCGTTGCTCTGAATTTAAATGGCCGAACGAAGCCCAGCGTCTTTTTAATGAACGCCCTCAGTCATCCTGCCCCCATTTCTTTCCCCAAAATCGAGTACTGCACTGTTTTATTTGCTGCTTTTTTTTATGAATGCAGAATGGGTGTGTTTTTTTTTTTTTTTTTCTGTGTGCGAAAGCTGTCTGAAACATGTTACTAACTTCAACTGTTGAACCTCATTCCCATTAGACTAGTTTGGCGGAAAGAATAAAAACGTCCTGTGACAAACAACACATTTTAATTGACAAAAGCCCGAAACAAATAAATTAAAGTATGACTGAAGCAACAAATAATGTGCCATGCTGTACATCAGCAGAATGTGCTCCTGGAGACATCTGTGTGTAAGATAGGAATCCGTCAAACCTAACATGATCCTGCTAAACTGTGCTGCTTGTTTTATACAAAAAAAAAAAATAAGGTTGTTTCTTCAGGGACAAACAAAAAACACGCACAAGCCAGGGCTCGATACTCAAAGTGCTCACACAATTTAGCAATGTGACACCCGAGTGTTTCAATGGGGGGAAGGGGGTGGGATCCAATAACCTTTCACCTTCCCTTGTTCTATTTCTGTGTAATTTCGCGGACCGTCCCATTACCCACAAGCCATTGCTTACATGGTTTGTGTTTGGTGAAAAAACCACGTAAGACAATCAGCTGTGTTCTAACCATAATATAATTATGTAAGCAATGATAATATAATTATGTAAACAATAATGGGCTTGTTTACTGTGATAAGCGCGGAGATCAGGCGTCATGACATGGATATCAAATTTAAACCATCCACATGGTGTTTGAACCACTCTTACAATTTATTGATAATTTTCTGAAACATCATCATGTGTTGTCTTCAGGTAAATCAAACGGCAAAGTGGCCCTGGGAAGGATGACTGTGCTGAAGCCTGAGGATCGCGGCCCAGCGCACTGTACTGGTGTAGAACACCAACCAAGTGGGTCGAGTACCGTGGCGTGGACGTGGTGCGAGTCGAGACGCAGTATGGAGCAGGGTGAAAACAGCGTATCGTGCTGCACTGCATGGGCACGGGAACAAAGGATCCGAAAGCCAGCCTTCAGAAATGGCACAAAAAACAGTGATGTAGGACTGTTGAATCTTCTGGAACTGAATGGCGACATGTATAAGAGGTACTGCATGTATGACAGAGGTATAAGTAACCCTGGTAAAATAAAACTTCCCTTGATCATTAGACTGCAGACCTTCAGTCTTGTTTGTGACATCATGTTCATATGATATGGCCCAAAAGGAATGATGCGCTGAATATTGAATATTGCGGTACTGAATACCAGTTAAAAGCTACATAGTGCATGTATAATTGGGGTATAAGAAAAACTTCCCATTTAACATTATTATTTCACAACAACAGTTTATCTAAGGTCCAGCCTTTTAAATTAATATTTTACCAACCTTGAAGATTAAGACATTCAGAATCAGATGCAGCGATCTGAGAAAGAAAGAAAGAAAGAAAGAAGCGAAAACTTCGGAAAATCCAGCATATTTGTACTATTTGAACTATTGTTTTACTATTTGGACTATTAACACTACATGATACGGGGTTGTTTCGGTAGTTATTTAACATTTACTACTTTCACGTTTAATTATACCCTCTTTTTTTCCTATGGATCCCACATACAGTGTACGTGAATTACACACAACTACAAATATAATTAAGAAAAACGATCCTTGCGTTTCTCAAAATCATGTAGTGCAGCAGGTCCAGCAGAGCAAAGTCCGCATGAAATGACTGTTAAATCACCGTATAGTAGGATGTCAAGAGCGGTTCTGCTTCACTGCTGGGTTCCATGAAGCGACGCTGCTGTTCCTGCTTGGTATATCCTCAGCTCTGTTCTCATTTTACACTGCTTTTACACTCTTCCCTGAAGTACAGCAGCCTGGATAGAAAGTAATCATTCTTTTGTTAAGTGCGATATCATACTGTACTCACAATGGATACCCACACTCGAAATTTAGTTCAATTAAGCAGAAAGTATAAATTAAAAAATAAATCATATATTTATATCATCATATATTATATATATTATATATATACACACACACACATGATATGTAGACCGGCTTTATCCATCTTTGATGCTATTTTCTGGTTTGAAAGTAGCTCCAGGGTTGCGCTGGGCACTGAAAAATCTGTATATCTGACCAAGTTGTACAGTACCAAAAAAAAAGATCCGCTCCTGGGAGTATTTATTTCCTTGAACTCCCGTTTGACTTTTTACGTGTAGGACACGACCTGATCAGCTGCTACCTAAAATCTCCTCCTGCAATAATCATGTAGCCAGTGACAGGCATGGTGTGCAATTGCTGTGTAACGTTATTAGCACTGCTTTCTGCCATGTATTACTTTTATTAAAATGACTATAGTAAAGGAGCAGAAAGACTTGGGCATAAAAAACACCGAAATACGGAAAGATAATACGTGGTGCAGAAGAAACTCACTGAGTTCGACATGTCAGCATGCAAAAAAAGTCTGGTATATATGTTAAATTATTACATAACTCTTACAATATGGTGTTCTTTTCTACATCATCATGTTATAAATAAACATTGAAAGGCACGAAATACTCATTTTGCGGTTCAGCCACGGTTCAGACAAATAACAACAGACCGATAACTAAAATTTTTTTCTGAAAAAAAAAAACATTCTCTTTTATTCTGAAAGTTACTGCAGATGCAGAGAACTAACAGCCCATAGATTTTTACTAATTGCAAAATGTTTCATGTCATTGCTTTGCTATGCCTCCCCCAAACCCACAGACACAGAAGTCTCTCAAATCTTAACAAGTAGAAATATTGCAAAAGTGTTAGCTGTAAGACAATGTAATAATTTTAACAGGACATACTGTAAGTGCATGCTGTCTTTCAAATACATAATTACCATGTTGCTAATATTTATGAATGAATGAGAATGACAGCTTTTTTGCTTGTGCTGCAGTGAGGCACATAGGAAAGAGCAGATGCATAATTCCAGATGAGAATGGTAGTGAGTGTCCTTGGAATCCAGGTCAGAATTCATATCCTAGTACACTATATAATCCACAGATATGGAGCAGTTTACCAACCCTGATGATATGAAGGAAAAACATATTGGATTTAATTTTAAACTTTGTTCTAAGAACTGGTATTGCAAGTGACTGCTTTATCCCATTTAAGGAGTATCTGTTACTGTTACCCCTCTGCATTACCAATTTGTTAAATGAAGAATTTTTGCACAAAATCATAAAAGTAGGCAGCCAGGGACTTGCGTAAGATACACCCACTTTATAACCACCTTATTTTTTGTTTTTGAACAGCTATTGGTGCTGTGTTTTGCAGTATTTACTGTACTCTGTGCTGATTTAAATTTGAATTTTCTAGTTTTTATACGCTTTATAATGTTTATCAAAGATCGAAGCAGTCTGAATATGCAGTAGAAAATATGTGATTTTTAATTGACAGACAAATGTTTGTTGCAAAACGCTATACAAAAAAAGTAACTGAAAAATTTTTTGTTTGCATTTATCTTGAGTAAGACAATCTCCCGTAGTGGGATGAGAATTTGTGCGCATCCTGTCTTCTGCTAACCTATTTCCTCTTTAAAGATATATAATAGTACATGTTCCATGGCCAGGCTACTACTAAAGATCCAAAATGAGGCACCAGCCAGGATCTAGTGAATAAATGACCTTCATAACACAAAGATACAAACTAGCTGTGCTTAAGGCATGTGTCTGGCAAGGAGAAGCAGCCAAAAACTGACTGCACTGACACAGCAAAACACTGATTCATGACTAAATTTACCACTCAACTTCATAATGCATTACTATATTTTACTACACTGGACATATTTTACTACATTGGACAGTCACATTCCATAATAATTAAAAATATATGCAGTCAGTACTGTGTGAATGTGTGGGATGCAGGATAAAAATTAACAAGGAGACTCAAGGCCAACATTTGTTAGTCTGGAATAGGCAAAGAATCAATTTAGCCTTGCCACAAAAACATCTCTCTCCATCTAGCACACGATTGCTAAATAAAGCCACGTAAGACTGATTGTAAATAATCAAGAGAAACTTAAGAGAGTTATGTGTGTTCAGTCAGAGCAGATGCCAAGCTAGTGTGCTTTGTCTTGCTGAGCTCCTGTCCTCCTCCCTTCACACTGCACTCTGCATTCAGGCATTTCAGAATTACACCAAATAATTGATAGTCATTCCCAGAAACCTTCAATTTCCTGAATTACACCCAGGACGCTTGTGTACTTTAAATTATTGTCAAACATGATGTGTCTCTGAAAAGGGTTAAGCCAGTTAGGATGCCAATGAGTGTGTGCAATTACTGCATTTTACATGGGGGGAACAAAAATGGAAGGGTATGATTTTGTTCATCATTTCCATTGTTTTTACTTGCATTTCTCTTGTATATTTATGTAGTTTAAACAATATGTGACAAACAATTTTAAATTCAACACTTTAGACAGCTTAATGAAAGAACTCTCTCCCAGTTATTTTGCATTTGTTATTATAAAGCAAATACAGTATGCAGTGCATTACTATGTTGTGAAAAATATTTCACCAGATACACCTGAAAAATACAACTACGGGAGTTCTGAGTTCTGGATCTAAGAGTTTAGTATTACTGTAGCTAAATGCTTTGATTCTTTAAATTAAAATTTAGTTATCCTCCAAAGCTGAAACATTTCATAATAGAGATTTTATGAGATCCATCCATCCATCCATCCATCCATCCATCCACCCACTACTGAGTGTTCATATGCTATGGTGATCTCATCATGTCACAATTCCCTCAATTGTTTCAGTAAATTACACAGAGTACACAATATATTCAAAAATAAATTACCATATATAATTTGGAGCATATTGCCTGTATCCATTAATCAAGTTAGTAGAATGTCTGAACATCAGTCTGTAATGTCTCTCACTCTGAAGTTCTCGGTTCAGTATCTACCTTGCAACAAAGCCCAGTCACTTTATTGTTGGCACAAACCCTTTTCCTTCTTTCAACTTTTTCTGTCACACTAGTTCAGCACTCAGTAATGGCAGATCAAAAAATATTATAGGTTAAATTGTTATAATCCAGGCTGTTTGGTCTGCCAGCTTAATTACATCTCCTGGTTTGCAGCACTGAGATTCTCATGCTTTCGGAAGCAATTTTTAGGTGTTCATGCATATCTTTCAGCTGCAATATTTACCTGCTGACCTTGTATATTATAAATTCCACATTTTTAGGGGTAATTATATGATACTTGTCAGGTGTTTTTTGCAGTTAAATCTGACAGCAGACATTTTTGTTAAAGTGAATGCTAAATTATATCCTTAGTAATTGGTACTGGGTAAAATCCCTACCATTGGTAAAGAGCACACACACACATTGGCTGAAGCCGCTTGTCCCAAGCGGGGGCGCAACGAACCGGATCCTAACCCGGCATCACAGGGCGTAAGGCCGGAGGGCGAGGGGACACACCCAGGACGGGACGCCAGTCCATCACAACATTGGTAAAGAATCTATAGCCTAATGGTTTGTAGTTACAAAAAGATAGCAGTAGGCCCATAAGTTTCTGATGATGTCCATACTGTAAGGATAATACTTTGCCAAGGCCACAGAATGACTTTAGGCAGTCACAGCTGCCGGGGAGGGTCACAAAGAACTCTTGTGGTAGACCTTTGCATCCGTTGGTATTTTGTTTCCCCTTTACCTTGACCTGAACTGTAACATTCTTCTGACTACCCACAGTGAGGTCCCAGCACCATGGCTTGTTTCACAGTGTCTTATTATTTAGAGAGTTTGTTGGGGGGGTAACTGTGGGGCAGGATGTTTGTAGCGGTCTGGACCCTGCCTGTTAGGCTTTACTTCCGGGGTAGTTTTATGATCAGGCATGCAGTTGCGAGGAGGTCAAAGAGAGGTCACACCAGTTCTTGTCTGCAGGACCTGGGGGCTGCAGCTGCAGGTCTCAGGTAATAAAATGATGCATCAGAGTCAGGACTGACTGTGAAGTAGGGGTGAAATTGTTTTGCAGTCACATCTGTCATCGTCAAATAATTAAATGGGGGTTGATTTTAGCTAAACAGCAACGACCCACTGTAAGGACTCATATTATTCACTGCATTGGTTCCTGTTACACTCTGAAATATTTGCATAATCTAAGTGTGTCGGCAGGGGTTTGTGAATGTGCCTTTCTAGCCATCCGTTTGTCAGCCTTCATTGTTTTATTGTTTTATTGCCTTTTCTTTAATAGATTTACAGATTTTGTGTGAGGTTTCTGAGATGTTCGTTACTTCATGGTAGATTTGTTCTTTAGGTTTTCTTATGTAATGCACGTGCTTTCCACCAATTACACCTTTTTGTATGGTGACTTGGTTGTACAGTTTATTGCCACATGATCAAACCTGAAATGACCGGATTTTGGAAAGGCCAGGCAGACCACTACATGGCAGTATTACCTTTATGTTGTATCATATTTAATTTTCAAAACAATTGGCAAACTGAAACACTAATTTTTAAAAAATATGTCACTTCATTTCAATCTTTGAAGAGATTTAACTGAAAACAACTTTTTAAATAATAACATAAAAATATGTAAATAGAAATTTGGTAGGGAAATGTAAATGTTGTGCTATCTTCCGACATGGTCTTATGATCATCAGTCATTTTTGTCTTCATTGACTGGGTAATTACCAAAAATAAACCCCAAAAAAGTCATTTAAGTACTTAAAGTGATTTTCAAGCATACAAATCTCAGTATGAAACATAAAAATACGTTTTGGAAGTTCAGAATTGGAAGGAACCATTATGTTCTTTGCACTAGAATTCTCCTTCTAGTTAAGAAAACCCATAAAAAAATTAGACAATATGATATGCTTGGATGGTACTCGCAATACAGGAACCCCCCTCACTCATATTAGCGCAGTCAGAGGGTGAACTGTAATTAAGATGGTATTGTGGTCTATGTTGAAACAGCACTCTCATCATACTGGTAGTTGTGGGGCTGAAAAGAGCCCAGAATTCCACAGGTGATTACAACTGAACATGGCTCATGACTGAGAACTGCAGCCACTCAACCTCCATACTTTCCACCCCTTAATCACATGCTTCAGGTTTAGCAAAGGAACAATGCTTTTGTCGGACACCAGCACTGAGATCAATGATGACTTTCCTACTAAATAATTAGTAAACAGATGGACTTGTACTTGTCTGGTCACTACAGGGTAGAAAGTAGTCACAGAAGCTCAAAGACTAACAATGCAGGTAGCACAGCAAGTAGTGCAGTTGTCTCATAGCACCTGTGTGGTGTGAGAGGTGCTGGGTTTAATCCCTGCCCAGTCTGCATGGAGTTTGCTTGTTCTCCCCTTGTCTGCATGGGTCCTATGGTTTCCACCTACAGCCCAAAGACATGGTGTTTGGGTGGAATGTTCATAATGTGAGAGAGAGAGATTGTCTTTCCCTGGTGGAGGGATGGATCACCCATTGTAAGGAGTGTAGAGTAGGGACAGCTGGTAGTGTAGTGGTTAGAGCTACTGCCTTTAGAACCAAAGGTTGCAGGTTTGACCTCCAGCTGTAGTACCCTTGGGCAAGGCATTTACCTGAAATTGCTCCAGTAAGAATTACCCAGCTGTCTAAAGGGGTAAGTAATTGTAACCTGAAACATTTTAAGTTGCTTTGGAGAAAAGCATCAGCTAAATAAGTAAATGTAGTGTATCTTGCACTGTAATTCACCTTAGGTGAATAAAGTGTAGGTGGGTAACACTACACAGTGTTCATTGGAAGTTGCTTTGGGAAAAAAGTGCCTGGTAAATGAAGTAGTGTAAGCGATGCAAAGATCTGTTTTATTCCCATCTGTGTTTTCCCATCTGCGATGGTGAATAAGCATGAGGTTATAACGGCATTTTATTTTTTTATCTGTTCACCCATCCTGACAAGGGTGCTGAGCCAACTATTCTTTTTCATTCCCTGCGGAGTGTAGTTTGCTGTGTACCAGGCTGCTTTGTGAAGGTCAAATAGAGAGCAGTTGAAATATGGGGCACTGTGAGTGCATCTGTAGTGCAGGGAACTGTGGAGCAAATGTCTGTTAAGACAGCAACTGCCGTATAGTTCAGTACAGGTAGTCCTCAAATTAAATGATATGTCACTTGGACTTGGACTTACAACGGCCATCCCATCAACCTGATTACATGATTTTCAAATCCTGCCATTTGGTCATAATGTGAAGTGACGACTACTCCATCTTCTGCTTAATAACATTGGCTGACCACGCTGCCACAAAGCACGCACATTTCTTATTGACTCAGTCAAGGTTTGTCAGCGGTTGAGTTTTATTTACAAAAACTTTACATTTATTGAGTATTTTGTTCCATTTTTTGCAATAGCTAGTAAGCGAAAACCTAGGTATTCCGGTGGTCCAGAAAAGGAAACTGATTTAGAAATAAAAGTTAAAATAGTATTTCAGCATGAAAATATTTTAATACTATACTGTCTCTATGGGGGCATGGTGGTGCAGCGGGTTTGGCCGGGGCCTTCTTTCTGATGGATCTGGGGTTCAAGTCCTGCTTGGGGTGTCTTGTGATGAACTGGTATTCTGTCCTGGGTGTGTCCCCACCCTGCGTTGGTGGGTTAGTCTCTGACTTGCTGTGATCCCCACTTGGGACAAGTGGTGGTCACTGTGTGTACCGTGTTAATATTATTGTTATTCTGTTTTTATTTTAGAATTAATATGTGAAATTTGTGAAAACCATTACAAAACCCCTACAATCTATTATCTACATACATGTATGTACGCACACATACATATATACCTAGATATATAGTTATATGTATTATAATACTTTTGCATCTATTGTATGGTGTATAAGAGGGTTTACCTCATACGATTAGGTCAACTAATAATGAGGTCATCAGAAAGATACCCCATCACAAGTTAAGGACTATCTGTATTTGACCATGTGACCAGAAAATCTAAAGATAAAACCTGAAAGGAAACTGTGCTGTAGTGACCTTGAAATATTTTTTGAAAGCTTAACTTTTAGTGTTCCTGCTGTTTTTTAGGGAGTAGCAGGTATCATAGTGGTTGAAGTCTTTGCCTTTGGGTTCAGAGGTCCGGGCTGCAAATCTCACTGACTGCTGTTGCACCCCGCAGTAAGGTGTTTACTCTAAATTACAGTAAAAAGTGCCCCAGCTGTGTAAATGAGTGCCATTGTAAATAGTGTAGTATTATTAGTCACTTAAGTCTCACCGAAATGAATAAATGTGAATTTTGTTCTATGTGTCAGCCATCCACAGGTAAGCCTTACATTTGAGAAATTAAAATATCATGTAGGACTGAGTTTTGGTTAAAGAATTTTTAATTTTTTTTGGGACTGCTTATGGCGATACATTCAGTTAATTGAAATTTACATTTTACATTTACATTTATTCATTTAGCAGACACTTTTCTCTAAAGCAATGTACATCTCAGAGAAAATACAATCTGTGCATTACCTTAGGAGAAAGAGACGTAGCAGCAGATGTGTGACTCTTAACTACAGTTAGTTTCCTTCACCATATGCACCAGAGTTCATCACACAAGTAGCTGCATAAAACTTTACCAGAATATCGCTGATTCCTAATCACCTTCGTGGTGGTTTTAATTTTGAAATTCATAAAAGAGCCGTGACATAAATCGTTTTTCAGATGGATATGAAATAAAATTGCTTTGTTGTCATTTATAACGTTCGGCATGTTCTGGGAAACTTCCAAAAGTGAGCTGAGACTTAGTCCTTTGTGGAGGTAATGTGGCTCCTTTAAGCAAAAGCCTGTGTGGGTAATTTGACCTGTAGTAGCTGTCGTCCAGCCTCGGCTGATTCGTAAAAAAGGAGAAATCAGTCAAGCCGCCCCCTGCCAGATCTGTCTTTCACTGGTCCCTTTACCCGCTAATCTCACAGATGATCAGAGCGCCTCCCTCAGGCTTTGTCTGAGGCTCCTGTTTCACTCCCGGTGGAGCAGACTGAGTGCCAGCAGCTGGAGGAGAAATCCCAGAGGCCAGGCTGTGGTGGTGCCTGACGGCAACTACAGTTCCCCAGTCTACTCGGCTGGGCTTTCAAGCTGCAGATGGTGCAGTCCTTTCAGCCCCGCCCCCTCCCAGCAGGGTCTTAAAGACTGAGTCCCACCTCCAGTGACCCCACCCACAGAACAAAGACCCCTCTCTCACAGACTGGGGCTTCAAGTGGGTTCACAGATTAGGAGTGTAGAGCTAGTGAGGATGAAGTGATATAGGTATCAGCAAGGGGAACAAAGTAAATAAGCAAGCAGTCACTGACGTTTTATCATTGCTATAGAAAACATTTTCGGGTTAAATGTATCACCCTATGCACAAATGTATTTAATACGTGAAACGTGTGCAATATATACATACATACATGCACACACATTTTATATATATTTAAATTCAGCATGCTAACATTTACAAGTATATATCTGTGGTGTAACTTTTAATGAACAATACATTTGTTCCTAGTCATTACAGTGAAATTGTGAAGTGGATCATTTGCAATTGAAGAGCTGCAGGTAACATTTCTGACTAGTAAGAAGGGTGTGGCTATGTGTTTTCTAATTTGTGATCAGACATTAAAGTCTGCTATGGCTCAGACAAGACTGAGCTTCAGTTATCTGAAAGATGAACCATGGTATTAGACTTATATTTATTCATTTAGCTAATACTTTTCTATAAAGTGACAAGGTAACAACTACTACCCATTTGTACAGCTGGGTAATCTTAATAGAACAATTTACAGTAAGTACATTGCTCAGGAGTACTACAACTGGAAGTATGGTTTGAACCTGTAGCCTTTGGGTCTAAAGGCAGTAGCTGTAACCAGTATGCTACCAGCTGTCTGACTACCAAAAACATGGTTATCAGCGATATTATAATTAGTCTTTACAGGTGGCTCAGTTTGAAGATTCAGTCTAATACTGTTTCCTGATATTTGTTATTTCAGAACTGTGTAATTTTCTAGTCATGTGAACCATATTATGGAAAATTTTGTCATTGCCAATACAGGTGATAACTGTCAGAAAAATAAAGCATTGCTACGGCAAAATCCCGGGGGTGTGGTGGCGCAGCAGGCTTGACCGGGTCCTGCTCTCTGGGGGGTCTGGGTCCTGCTTGGGGTGCCTTGCGACGGACTGGTGTCACATCCTGGGTGTGTCCCCTCCAGCCTTGTGCCCTGTGTTGCCGAGTTAGGCTCCAGCTTGCTGTGACCTCGCTTGGGAGAAGCAGTTTGAGACTCTGTGTGCGTGTACAGCAAAATCTGTCAGTTCACCTTTGGTCTTGGTTACAATGTCACCCAGCTGAAATTTAAGACAGCCAAAAGTCCATGGTTTCACAATATTAGTTCCCGTCCAATGGAGAATGGCATATGATATTGTAACTGAGTTAACTTAATTGGTCTCAGATCTAGTATAATTAAATATTATAATGTTATAGTTATGGGCAGCAGCTTAAGTAAATGTTCAAAGTTCCTCTATGTGGAAATTAAACAGTTTCTCAAGTCACGGCAATTCCTTGAAAAACAAAGGAAAACAAATGGCTGTTGAAGTTAATTGTTAAGAAATACAAGGTAAATGTTACAGATTGTGTGATGCAATTGTATTAATTTATTAGGAGTTCAGTGGATCAGAAAGAAGTGCATTTTGAGACCCTTCTTGAATGTTGAAAGGGATTCAGCAGTTCTGAGGGAGAGAGGGAGATCATTTCACCACAGTGCTGCCAAAACTGGAGCCTGTACACTTTCAGTTTTAAAGTTCTTTTGAGTGAGACTGTAAAGCATCCGGAGATAAAAGAGTGTAATGGACTGGGGTGTAGGGAGTGATCAGGTTCTGTAGGTATCAGTGTGCAGATCCTTTGACTTCCCTTTCGGCCATAACCAGTGTTGAGCTTGATATGGGCAGCTAGAAGACAAGAAGAAGAGAAGAACCCAATGGAAAAAGATGAGGAAGGAAGACACATGGAAATGCTTTGGTAGGTAAAACACAACTTGTGCAGCAGCAGCATTCTGGGTCAGCTGTAGAGCCTGGAAGACCAGATAGGAGGTGGTCAAAGTAATCCAGGTGGGATATGACCAAAGCCTAGATTAGGAGGAGTGCATTATTTTGTATGAGATACAGATGGATCCTAAAAATGTTGTACAGGCTGTATCTACAGGACCAAGTTATGGCTTCAATGTGTTTGGTGAACTAGAGATTTGAGTTGGTCACTCCCAAGTTCTTGAGCGATGAACAGAAGGAAATGAGAAAATTGTCCAGTTTTATACAAAGTTACCGAGAGCTGGACAGACTTGCTGAGACACTGATGATCCCAGTCTGAAAGAAATGAGGTTGAAGCTGGTGGCCTGCCATGCTAGAAAAATCTCCAAGAGAAAACCTGTGATAAATGAGGATACATCTGGAGCTACTGGGGAAAAAACAAAAAAGAGCTGGGTATTTTCAGCATAGCAGTGATAGGAGAACCCATGAGAGGCAAAGACAGGGCCAAGGGACGAGGTGTAGACAGAGAAGATTAAGAGGCCCAGCACCAAAGCTTACAGAACATCAGTTGAGAGAGACAGAGGGGTAGACAGGAAATCACACCAAGTCACCTCAAAGGTTTTAGATAAGGACTCATACCATCTCAGTGCTGATCCTTTCAGATCCAAACTGTTCTAGAGATGACAGTAGCATTTGGTGGTTGATGGTGTTCAATCCTGCAGAGATATTGAATAGAATATGGACCACGGAAAGGGATACAGCTCTATCCAGCTGGACTATTTCCAGCACTGCAAGGATAGCAGTCTCACTTGAATGTCAAATGTTGAATCCAGAGTAATAATCATCAAGGAGATTATTTTGGGCAGGGAATAAAAACAATTTGTTGTAGTCTACTATTTCCAGAGCTTTTGTGAGATGAAGGAGAGGAGAAACTGGCCTGCAGTTCTGGGCTGAGTTTAAGGCCAGAGAGGAACCTCTAACAATGGTGAGATGTGGGCAGTTTTAAAAGCAAATTGAAAGCAACCAGAGGAGAATGAGGGATTACCGATAGAAAGGATAAAAGGAATAACTTGTGGGGAAATTGACTGTAAAAGGGGAGAAGAGATGGGAATAAGGGACCAAGTGGTGGTTTGGTGTTAGAACTATAGGTTAGAGAGGTTGAAATGAAGTGAATGAAGCTTTGCTAGGAATTATGGTATGGATGGGGGAGGTGGATGCTGAGAATTTGATGGAGATGGAATTGACTTTGTAAAGGACAAGGCAAAATCATCAGCAGTGAAGGTGTAGGAAGGAGGAGGAGGAGGGGACAGGAGAAAAGGAAATGTGGTGAAAGGTTGATGGGGATTGTGGACAGACCAGGATGATGGATAGAGAGAACTGAATATTCCCATCGGGGAGAGATGTGCAGGCTTGTCTGTCCACCCTTGCTGCCTTTGAGTAGAAGGAATAGTTGATGGAGAGGGCTGCAGGTGCAGCTCTATTTTCAGGAGTGATCCATGTTTTACTGAAGGGTAAGAGGTTGAGCGAGAGGTTAGAGACATAGAGCATGAGGAAGTCTGTCTTCAGACTAGCAGTTCCAGAGGCCCATGGTGAAATTAAAGATTTTTGTGATATTGGAAACGTCTGAGTCTGTGATAATGGTGATAGCACTTGCTGCGGTTATCACGGACAATT